>NC_090938.1:11728090-12091850 GCF_040938575.1 Ambystoma mexicanum | reverse complement strand
CAAATGTGATAGCATGGAAGTTATTGGCGCTAGGTTGTGCATAGCAAGACATGTAAGATTGTGTAGACTATGTGGCTGTGCAATTATAGAATCTGCTAAACATCTCATATGCGAGTGTGAAAGCTTCAAGAACTGGAGGAATGTATACTTGAAACGATAGAACACCACCACCTCTAGAACAGCTGAAATAATAAAAAAAACAGGCATTGCCATATTAATTTAATCTATCATATGACGACGTTTTATGATCTAATTTTAACGGTTTTAAAAAATTTGTCATTAGGAATTTTATATGAATGAGGGGATATCTTCAATCTTGTTTTAAAAATATGTGTTTAGTGTCAAATAGATGTATTGATGTTTTGTATGTAACATGTAAAGCCAATTGTGCTCTATGCATATTTAATAAATACATTATGCGGCCCCTCTTCTGACCATCTGCTCCCACTTTGTGGTGGCGAGTTCCTAGAACAGGCACTCATGAAAGAGGTTCCCCCAACCCCACCCTAGGAGAACCCCCACACCGACTGCAAGGCTCTTGTCCCCCACCGCACGATGGGTGGGTGTGGTTCTCATCCACTCATCTAACCCACAAGCTGCCCTCCCGCCTCACTCGGTAGCCAGGGTTTACCCCATCGCCTGCTGGATTTACCCCTCCCCTGGTGTGTGGAGATCCAGCCATGCTTTGCTACCTTCTGCTTGCATGCCCCCGCCCCCCTTTCCTCCAAATGGTTGGTGCCGGCGCCCCTCCACAACCTCTTACCTGGTGGCTTCGCCCCGTCAGCCGGTGGGCTCTACTGCCACACCCCCTCACCTGGTGGGGTGTGCTGCCACCATACTCCCCACGGCTACTTTCCACCCCTTGTACACCTTCTCCTGGTGTGTGCAGCTGCTCACTGTACCATCTCACATGGTGGGGCTCCTGCCCCTTGCTTCTCGCTCGAGAGATCACTTTCTGCCCCCCTCCCCCACCTTTCTACCTTCACCGCTTGTCCGCAAACGGAGGCTGCTCTTGGAGGGGGGAACACGGGGGTTGCTGCTGCTGCTCTTTTGCCCCCACCCTCAGCTGGCAAGTGTTGTCCCTATTGGCACCTCCCGCCTGACCTGGCGGTTGTTCCCTTCTGCTCCCCAGAGTCCCCTTTTCTGCTCCCCGATATAGCGTTTCTGCCTCTTCCATTCCACCGTATCCATGTGATCACTGTGCAGCCCCTAATTCCGCATGCGATAATGCGGCACGCAGGGCTCATTCAGTCATACAGATAGCACATACATGTGCAAGTCCGCCGTTTCCCACCCTGTCACTGCGGGGACACCCCCTCTTCCCTTATTGTTCTGCCTCCCAGTCTTCACCTGGTGGATGTTGGTCCTCCCCTTCTCCCTGCACCAGGGGGTACATTTCTGCTCCCATAAGCCCCAGTCATGGTGAATACTGGTCCTCCCCCTTCTCCCTGCACCAGGGGGGTTACCGTTCTGCCCCCTTAAGCCCCAGTCAGGGTGAATGTTGGTCCTCCCCCTTCTCCCTGCACCAGGGGGTACATTTCTGCTCCCTAAGCCCCTGTCATGGTGAATACTGGTCCTCCCCCTTCTCCCTGCACCAGGGGGTACCTTTCTACTCCCTTAAGCCCCAGTCATGGTGAATACTGGTCCTCCCCGTGCTCCCTGCACCAGGGGGTACCTTTCTACTCCCTCAAGCCCCAGTCAGGGTGAATACTGGTCCTCCCCCTTCTCCCTGCACCAGGGGGGTACCTTTCTGCTCCCTAAGCCCCAGTCATGGTGAATACTTGTCCTCCCCCTTCTCCCTGCACCAGGGGGGTTACCGTTCTGCCCCCTTAAGCCCCAGTCAGGGTGAATGTTGGTCCTCCCCCTTCTCCCTGCACCAGGGGGTACATTTCTGCTCCCTAAGCCCCTGTCATGGTGAATACTGGTCCTCCCCCTTCTCCCTGCACCAGGGGGTACCTTTCTACTCCCTTAAGCCCCAGTCATGGTGAATACTGGTCCTCCCCCTTCTCCCTGCACCAGGGGGTACCTTTCTACTCCCTCAAGCCCCAGTCAGGGTGAATACTGGTCCTCCCCCTTCTCCCTGCACCAGGGGGGTACCTTTCTGCTCCCTAAGCCCCAGTCATGGTGAATACTGGTCCTCCCCCTTCTCCCTGCACCAGGGGGTACCTTTCTACTCCCTTAAGCCCCAGTCATGGTGAATACTGGTCCTCCCCGTGCTCCCTGCACCAGGGGGTACCTTTCTGTTCCCTTAAGCCCCAGTCATGGTGAATACTGGTCCTCCCCGTGCTCCCTGCACCAGGGGGTACCTTTCTACTCCCTTAAGCCCCAGTCATGGTGAATACTTGTCCTCCCCCCTTCTCCCTGCACCAGGGGGGTTACCGTTCTGCCCCCTTAAGCCCCAGTCAGGGTGAATGTTGGTCCTCCCCCTTCTCCCTGCACCAGGGGGTACCTTTCTGTTCCCTTAAGCCCCAGTCATGGTGAATACTTGTCCTCCCCCTTCTCCCTGCACCAGGGGGTACCTTTCTACTCCCTTAAGCCCCAGTCATGGTGAATACTGGTCCTCCCCGTGCTCCCTGCACCAGGGGGTAGCTTTCTACTCCCTTAAGCCCCAGTCATGGTGAATACTGGTCCTCCCCCTTCTCCCTGCACCAGGGGGTAGCTTTCTACTCCCTTAAGCCCCAGTCATGGTGAATACTGGTCCTCCCCCTTCTCCCTGCACCAGGGGGGTACCTTTCTGCTCCCTAAGCCCCAGTCATGGTGAATACTGGTCCTCCCCCTTCTCCCTGCACCAGGGGGTACCTTTCTACTCCCTTAAGCCCCAGTCATGGTGAATACTGGTCCTCCCCCTTCTCCCTGCACCAGGGGGTAGCTTTCTACTCCCTTAAGCCCCAGTCATGGTGAATACTGGTCCTCCCCCTTCTCCCTGCACCAGGGGGGTACCTTTCTGCTCCCTAAGCCCCAGTCATGGTGAATACTGGTCCTCCCCCTTCTCCCTGCACCAGGGGGTACCTTTCTACTCCCTTAAGCCCCAGTCATGGTGAATACTGGTCCTCCCTGCACCAGGGGGTACCTTTCTGTTCCCTTAAGCCCCAGTCATGGTGAATACTGGTCCCCCCCCTTCTCCCTGCACCAGGGGGTTACCTTTCTGCTCCCTTAAGCCCCAGTCAGGGTGAATGTTGGTCCTCCCCATTCTCCCTGCACCAGGGGGTACCTTTTTGTTCCCTTAAGCCCCAGTCATGGTGAATACTAGTCCTCCCCCTTTTCCCTGCACCAGGGGGGGGGTTTCTTTCTGCTCCCTTAAGCCCCAGTCATGGTGAATACTGGTCCTCCCCGTGCTCCCTGCACCAGGGGGTACCTTTCTGTTCCCTTAAGCCCCAGTCATGGTGAATACTTGTCCTCCCCCTTCTCCCTGCACCAGGGGGGTTACCGTTCTGCCCCCTTAAGCCCCAGTCAGGGTGAATGTTGGTCCTCCCCCTTCTCCCTGCACCAGGGGGTACCTTTTTGTTCCCTTAAGCCCCAGTCATGGTGAATACTGGTCCTCCCCCTTCTCCCTGCACCAGGGGGTACCTTTCTGTTCCCTTAAGCCCCAGTCATGGTGAATACTTGTCCTCCCCCTTCTCCCTGCACCAGGGGGGTTACCGTTCTGCCCCCTTAAGCCCCAGTCAGGGTGAATGTTGGTCCTCCCCCTTCTCCCTGCACCAGGGGGTAGCTTTCTGCTCCCTTAAGCCCCAGTCATGGTGAATACTAGTCCTCCCCCTTCTCCCTGCACCAGGGGGGGGGTTTCTTTCTGCTCCCTTAAGCCCCAGTCATGGTGAATGCTGGTCCTCCCCCCCCCCCTTCTCCCTGCACCAGGGGGTACCTTTCTGCTCCCTTAAGCCCCAGTCATGGTGAATGCTGGTCCTCCCCCCCCCCCTTCTCCCTGCACCAGGGGGTACCTTTTTGTTCCCTTAAGCCCCAGTCATGGTGAATACTGGTCCTCCCCCTTCTCCCTGCACCAGGGGGTACCTTTCTACTCCCTTAAGCCCCAGTCATGGTGAATACTGGTCCTCCCCGTGCTCCCTGCACCAGGGGGTACCTTTCTGTTCCCTTAAGCCCCAGTCATGGTGAATACTTGTCCTCCCCCTTCTCCCTGCACCAGGGGGTTACCGTTCTGCCCCCTTAAGCCCCAGTCAGGGTGAATGTTGGTCCTCCCCCTTCTCCCTGCACCAGGGGGTAGCTTTCTGCTCCCTTAAGCCCCAGTCATGGTGAATACTAGTCCTCCCCCTTTTCCCTGCACCAGGGGGGGGTACCTTTCTGCTCCCTTAAGCCCCAGTCAGGGTGAATGTTGGTCCTCCCCATTCTCCCTGCACCAGGGGGTAGCTTTCTGCTCCCTTAAGCCCCAGTCATGGTGAATGCTGGTCCTCCCCCTTCTCCCTGCACCAGGGGGTACCTTTTTTTTGTTCCCTTAAGCCCCAGTCATGGTGAATACTGGTCCTCCCCCTTCTCCCTGCACCAGGGGGTACCTTTCTACTCCCTTAAGCCCCAGTCATGGTGAATACTGGTCCTCCCCGTGCTCCCTGCACCAGGGGGTACCTTTCTGTTCCCTTAAGCCCCAGTCATGGTGAATACTTGTCCTCCCCCTTCTCCCTGCACCAGGGGGGTTACCGTTCTGCCCCCTTAAGCCCCAGTCAGGGTGAATGTTGGTCCTCCCCCTTCTCCCTGCACCAGGGGGTAGCTTTCTGCTCCCTTAAGCCCCAGTCATGGTGAATACTAGTCCTCCCCCTTCTCCCTGCACCAGGGGGGGGGGTTTCTTTCTGCTCCCTTAAGCCCCAGTCATGGTGAATGCTGGTCCTCCCCCCCCTTCTCCCTGCACCAGGGGGTACCTTTCTGCTCCCTTAAGCCCCAGTCAGGGTGAATGCTGGTCCTCCCCTTTCTCCCTGCACCAGGGGGTACCTTTCTGCTCCCTTAAGCCCCAGTCAGGGTGAATGCTGGCCCTCCCCCTGCTCCCTGCACCAGGGGGTACCTTTCTCTTCCCTTAAACCCCAGTCATCACCTGGTGAATGCTGGTCCTCCCCTTTCTCCCTGCACCAGGGGGTTAGCCGGTGAGCATTGTTCCTCCCCGCGCCTGCACCTGGGGGCAGTTACTTTTTTGCCCCTGTGTGTATACTCGGAAGGTTTTGCCCCTCATCTCACTGCCCTGTTACTGGGAGTTATTTTCTGCCCCCCTCTGCCCCCCGCCTTGCCCTAACTGGGGGGTGCCGCTCCTCCCCTCTCCTCCCTGCACCGGGGGTTCTTACTTTCATGCCCCTCTGTGCACCCCCCTCGCACTCACCTGGGGATTTTTACTTCTCTGCACTTCCGGGTTATTCCCCCTCTCCTCAACTAGTGAGTGTTGTCCTCCCCTCCCCCCTTTGGGGTTTACTTTTCTGCCCATTTGAGCCCTCCCCGTCCTCACCGGGCAAGTGTTGTTGCTCCCCTGTGCACCTGGAGGTTATTTTTCCTGCTCCTGTGTGCCCTACCCACTGTCCTCAACCGATGGGTGAGGTCCCGTCCCACCTCCTGCAAAAGTGGGGGGAGGGGGGTGTTCTTAATTGTCTGCTCTTCTGTGCCCTCCCCCCAGCCTCACCTGGTGAATGTTGCTCCTCCCCTGTGCACCTGGTGGTTGCTACGTTGTCTCTGGCCTTCTCCTGAACCTGGGGGTTACTTCCGTGCCCTCCCCTTTACCTCACCTGGTGAATGTTGTTCCTCCCCTCGGCCCCCAGTACGAGGGGTTACTTTTCAGACCCTCTGTGCCTTCTCCGATCATCACCTGCACATGGGGGGGTCGTTATTGTTCTGCCCCCCCCCCCCCGTCTGCAGCTAGTGTGTTGTTCCTCCTCTCTAGCCCCTGCACCTGGGGGTTATGTCTCTGCCACTCTGCTTACCCATCGGCCTCGCCTGGCGAGTTTTGTTCTATCCCACTGCATCTTGCAGTTAATTATCTGGCCCCATGTTCCCGTCCAATTACTCACTTGGTTAGTGTTTTTCTTCCCCTATCCCCCTGCACATGGGGTTATTTCTCTGCCCTCTCCCTGGCGAGTGTTGTTCCTCCCCTTAGCCCCTGCACCTGGGGGTTACTTCTCTGCCACTCTGTGCCGTCCCATCGGACCCGGCTGCAAGTGGTGTTCCTCCCCCCTGCACCTAGGGGGTACTTGTCCGACCCCCAGTACCCTTCCAAGTACTCACTTGGTTAGGGTTGTTCATCCCCTCCCCCCTGCACCTGTGGTGGTTTACTTTCTGTCCCTCTGTGCCCTGCCCCACCCTCACCTGGTGAATGCTGGTCCTCTCCTCGCCCCCTGGGGGGGGTCCCTTCCCTGCACCTGGGTGCTGTACGAAAGGCATGGTATCAAAGTAATACAGACAAGTGATCACACTTCAAGGGTGTTTAATAAACTGTGAAGTCCATGAGATAAAGCCTAATCTAAACCCAAATCTAAGATGGGAGCAAGCCATGACCAAATAATAATAATAATAATAATAATAATAATACAGTCCTAGTGGAGTCCAGTCACAAAAATGGCCTATATTAAGAAACCTATTGCCAATCCTTACCAATATGCTACAAAAGAGTGCAAGATAATGTTCACAAGAAAAGAAAAAAGTGTTCACCAAATGATAAGTCAGGATGTTATGGCCGTGGTGTCTCTCCCCCACGTTTTCAGCACGGGACATGGTATGACTCTCGAGCACAGCACACTCCTGGGCTTCTGGCACAAGCTCACAGTTCCTTTTCTCTAGATCAGGGCCTTCTGCGTTCCAAGTCTCTTCTCATGCAAAGTCTCTTGCGTTAGAGGGCCTGATATGATATTTCTAAACAAAACTAACAGTTTCTTATAACTTTCACGTAGCGCGATTACTCTTCACCCTTGGATCCCCCTCAGCCGGGGTCCGAACCTCTTCTGTGGTTAGCCTGCCTCAGTCAAGCTCAGACCAACCCTTCACTGTGGACATCCCTCAGTCGGGTTCATACTGGTCGTCACAATGTTGTTCAGTTAGCTTCTTCACACTTTTCTCTTCACGTCCTTCAGTTAGGGTCACTATCGTCTTCACTCAAGTTCCTTATTTGTAATATTCAAAAGACTCAATGGGGGTCATTACAAGGTGGGCGGTAAGGGATACCGGACACCGGTAAGGAGACCGGTGCCGGTAATCCCTTACCACCCAATTCCGAGGTCCCTTAGCGGGAACCGCAAGGAACGTGTGGTCTGACCACACATCCCTTACAGGTCCCGCTAAGGGACCAGGGCGCCAATAACGGGCTTGCTAGTCGCGAGCCCGTTATTAGCGCCCTCCCCATTCCCATTTGAGCCCTATGGGGGCTCAAATGGGAATGGTTTGTTCAACGGGGATTTACTGGTCCCTCCAGGGTCGGAATGCACTGGTAGGTCCCCATTGAACAATACCGGTGCCGGACCCGGTATTGGGGGCAGCCATGGCGCAAATAGCGCCATGGCTACCACCAATCTCGGAATGAGCCCCAATGTCTTTTTAAAAAAACACCTTTTAGTTAGGTCCCCCCTTATCCAGCCTCAGACCTTCCACAGCACTTGCCAACTTTAAACAAAGACTTCCAAAAGGGAGATCAGGTCTCGCTGGGTCACTTTGTTGGACTATGGTTAGGGCGTGTTTATTCACACTAACTAGTTTGCAATGCATTCCCCCTCTGCCGGGTGCAAACGCCTGTCTCACAATTCCCTCAATCATCAAAACTTTTGCAAAGTGTGAAGGACTTCCGATTGTACAAGGGTTTTTCTTGACCCGTGCATTACGACGTTGCTACCTCACGCCAGCCTTCCCTATGGCCTCTTGGTACTTGTAGTTTCACTACAGTCTTTGTTCAGGAGAAGGGTACCAGCCAGCAAACCTTCGAATGAGCACCCACATGGTGCCGGACCACTATCTCTGGTACCAAGTTCATTCGAAAAAAACCTCCGCATCTTAATCTTGCCACTGCAACCTAGAGTTTAACACAGTCTGGCCCATTATCAGGGTCTTCCGACTCATCGGCTGTGCTTTAACTCGTTGGCATTTCTTTTGCCGCTGGAGTCAAGGACAGTACCACGATGGCAACCGTGTCTCCCGCCCTGGCTATCAGTCCAGCAGGGTTCCATGTAGTGCTGACATCCGTTACACCATTCGCCAGCTGCAATTCCCGGTCTCAGGTTTCTTTTGTCAGAGGCTTCACGGGTCTGGGTTGAAAAGCGCAACTCACTCAACATCCTTTCAGGTATCTGCATTTCTCCTCCATTTGAACTTCCGTCCTGGAATAGCTGCTTCCTCGTGCATTCGGCCTTGCTCGCCGTGTGCTCTTGTGATCCACCTTTTATCGCAGTGGGGAAGGGAAAGGGCAGTTGGGTGTGTGTAGTTGTCAGCAACTGCTAGACTCTGCCTGAACTTTGTGTTTGGACATGTCATGTAAACGGCTCTGCTATTAGTCCCTTGTCGCTCACATGGCAAGAAAATGTTTATGAAGGAAAAGGTGCGGGCGGTAGAGTTTGAGTATCCTACTGGACAGGATGGGGGGGGGGTGTAATAAAAAAGGAAGGCGATACCACGTCTCTCCCTTCGGTGTCCCACCTCCACTCCCCCAAAGACCCCTCATCCAGGGGATACTCCAGCACTGGTCCACCCCCAGGAACTGCATCCAAGCCACCTGGATGACAGATCCCCGAGGACTAGTAAGTGAGACACCTGCATGTTTCTCACAGTGCCCCCCCCCCATGTCCTCACCTGGGGTGTGTTGGTCCTCCCCTCGCCCCCTGGGGGTCAGTTCCCTGCCCATGAGTGCCCTCCCTTCTGTCTAACCTGGTGAGTGTCCCCCCCCACCCCCCCAAGATATACTTCCCTGCCCCGCCCCAATCCTCTCCTGGTTAGTGGCGGTCCTCCCCTCGCCCCATGGGGTTAGCTTACCTGCCGCAGTGTGCCCTTACCTGGTGAAAGTTAATCCTCCCCTTGCCACATGGGGGATCATTTCCCTGGCCCCATGCACCCTCTCCCTGTGCTCACTTGGTGAGTTTTGGTCCTCCCCCTTGCAGTTCTTCACTGCCCCTGTGTGCCCTCTCCCTGTCCTCACACGGGGAGCTTCGCAGCTCCTGAGGGGCCACGCCTACCTGCGTCGACCAGTCCCAAAAAACACAAACTATCCAGTGGTGTGCAGGAGCCATCTTTGCAGAATTCCAGTCTGCTCTTTGGAGCGGGCACAGCTCCGCGGAGAGTGCAGGCCAGAATTGGGACCCTGTGACGGAGGAGTTTGGGAGAACACACGCCTGTGAGTATACCCTTGCAAGTGATAGCAAGTAGTGGAGCAGTATATGGAAAAAAGTGTGTTGCGAGTGGAGGACGAGCTTGTTTGTATGGTGTAGGTGTGCTTTTCATTATTGCTTTTTTTCAAAAACGATATTACGGAATGGAAAACCGGAGTGTATGGAGCCTCCCCAAGTGAGGGGGGAAGGTGATATCACATTTTGTGTAACAGAGCAGAAAAGGAAATGAGTAAGAGCCCTGCATAATTAGTGGGTTTGGATACAGAAGTGGTTGCTGTTTTACGATCTTTGGATATGGTGAAGGCCCGAGGTGGGGCGTTGTTAATAAAGTTTTTTTTTTTTTTGAGAGTGGTGTGAGCAAAAGGGAGGAGGGGACAGCGGATGGATTTTTTGACTGACAACTGCAGGGTGCGATTAGAAGCACCGAGGCATTTTTAGGATGCGCACATTGCTATAACGGGAGGGGAGACCCCTCTAGATTACATGTATAAGGCTGTTTTTGGGGCTTTTCAGCTGATTCTGGCGAGACAAAGGCATTCTTTAAAGCTGCGGCAACAGTGACGTATTTTCTTTAGACTTCTTTGCTTCATTCATTCCGTGTTGCCTTTATTCATTTATGTATGCTTTTTGATTAATAAAAGGTCATATTTAAAAATGGCCTGTCGTACATTTTGACTCCTATAAGAGACAGTTTATCATTTAGGTAAGTGTGTATGTGCGAGTCCTTGCCTCCCTGCGTTCAAGGTCCTTCCTTCAGGGTATTGGTGAGAGAAATAAGATTTGTCTGTGCAATCTTTGAAAAGCAAAACACCTGCTTAACCTGAAAAACTGATACTCCTTATCTACCTCGTCCCGTTTTAGTATCAGCATTCCAGCTCCCATCTGCGTCAACCTTTGCACACGCACAGCTACTAAACATTACACTTGAATACAGGCTGCTCCATTGCGCCCTCCACATCTCTCTCCCTCCACCCTCTCTTCCCCTCATCCCCCTCTATGTGCATTATTTGACTTTCAGACAAAGAAGAAAATGGAACTGGGGGACTCAAACAACTCATGGTGTATTTAAAAAAGTGATAAGAAAATCCTATATATATAATGCTTTCATTATTCATACATGTGTGCCATGCATTGTATTTTTGCGATATCAATCTTTATATTAGGCATTTATCTAGGAACATCTTTTATATGGGGCAAACACATAAGAGGGGAGGGGGTACCAAAACCTCACTGTATAGAATAGGTCTAATGTACACAAAAATGAAACTGGATATTTAGTACTCCTAGTGCACAACACTGAGACTCAACACAATAACAATTCTGTCCATGACACAAAGGGACCCGTCCACAATGGATTGTTAGAATACCTAAGTCCCTACTGTGTTCAAGATTGCCTAATGCTTTTCATAATACAAGTTTTATTGATGTCAATATAGTAGTATTATGAATGGAAATATAGGTGGCCCCAAACATACAAAATGATGAGCACGAAGGGCGAAATATGACGCCTACCATGGACTTGGTCTTGACGCCATAGATGTGTCACACAGAATTCTCCAATAGTTGTTATACAGAAATTAGTTTGGTGGCGAGAGAAAGCGAATGGCAGCTGTTACTTGTGTTCATTGATGGGGCATGTTTCAGGACCCCCAACCAAGGTCTTAATGCCACTAGAAGTACCAATTCTAAAAGCACAGCGTTTAGTCCATCTTGTGCTATGTAGGCTCAAGGGCACCTTACAGGCACACAGTGTGAGACTCAATGTTCTTGATCCAGATCGTCTAAAATGCAACAGCAATCCGAAAAGCAACCAATGGCTAAAACGGCCACACCTAGTAATACAAAGACTTAACTCTGTTAACAGCAAATGGCAAGATACCCCAATTAGCTGCGTGACGGAGGGACCAATAGGATACGAAGAAGAGATCCCGGCTCGAGTGGAAGCAACCTGCGCACCGTTTTGGACTGAGCATATCACAGAAATAACATGGATTGAAGCAATGGAGAAACCAGTGAAAGTGCACAGGGAAGAAACATACAAACTTTGCTTTTATAGTGCCAGAACTAGCTTTGTGGGGGCCAACAAACATTGCAACAAGACCCTGCGTATCCACAATCACAAGAAAGGCACAGCCGCAGCAATGGATTACTATAGGCTGTTAGGCCAGCAAGCGTACTTGCAACTCCCACCATCACGGAGGAGCAATCGTTCGCTAGCAATTCTGGTCTTAGCCATACTCGTGATGCCCAAGGAGGGCCAACAACCGCCTTCACCCCCAACCACCTTTCCTACTTCCGAACAAACAAAAAATCTGTTACCAGAACCAGAGTTTCGCATCCTTCCTAGAAAATAGAAATATGAAAATTTGCGAAGGAGGAGTGCCTGCTACCTATCCCAAGACTCATCTGAACTGCTCAATGAAATTCAGCAAGGCAGAGACATTCTTCTCCGCCAGGTTTACTACTTGGTGTGCAAAAAGCAGCCAACACCAAATGGCTGCAAACAGTACACTGGGAAACGATAAAGCTGTAAAGGACACTGAACAAGGATTCAACGTTACAAAAGGTGGAAATCTGCTCACAGCGATGGAAGCGGACATGTGCAAAAAGATCAGAAATTCAGGTTTCACATTCATGCCTCCCAAAGATACAGAAAATGGCCCCCTCTCCCAAATAACAGGAGCTGTACACAACCTAGGAGTCCGCATGAAGAAGGAAGCTGGCATGCAAAGTGAGGACTGGTTTGACAATTTTTTCCTGGGCACCATCCTGGATGGGGGGACGATTGTGAAGATGCTAGTGCCCGTCATTTCTTTCATGCTGGTTATCTTTCGCACCGGCCAAATGGGTCTCCGATGGTGTGCCAAAGCAGTGCATGATGATGGGTTTAAATTGGGGTATCATCCACAAGCAAGCCCCATATGGTACAGATTGAACATCGCATACACCCCCTTGTTAAAGCTATCCCCAAGATCCCGAGAATTACTCTCACCTTCTCCTCACCTCGTGTGTATTGATACTCGCGTCGACTCCTGGGGGGGCAGGGAAGTGACCTCCACCCATCCAGGGGGCGAGGGAGGACCAACACTAGCCAGGTGGAGGGGGGGGGGGGCACTGTGTGCCCTCCCACCTGTCCTCGCCTGGGTAGTGTTGGTCCTCCACTCGCTCACCTTGGGGGGCAGGGGGGTCACTTCCCTGCCCTTGTGTGCCGCCCCCCCCTGTCCTCGCCTGGGTAGTGTTGGTCCTCCGTTAGCCCCCTGGGTGGTGGGGGGGGTTCCCTTCCCTGCCCATGTGCCCTCCCCGTGTCCTCCCCTCTGCCCTCATGGGGGGGGTCACTTCCCTGTCCATGTGCCAGCACCCTGTTCTCATCTGGGGATTGTTGGTCCTCCCCTTGCCCCCTGGGGGGGGGGGGGGGGGAGTCACTTGCCTGTCCCCGTGTGCCCTCCTCAATGTCCTCACCTGGTGAGTGTTGGTCCCCCCCTCTGTCCCTATGGGGGGGTCCCTTCCCTGCCCCTGTGTGCCCTCCCGTCTGCCCCCATGGGGGGGGGTCACGTCCCTGCCCCTGTGTGCCCTCGCCCTATACTCCCCTCTGCCCCTAGAGGGGGGGGTCACGTCCCTGTGTTAGGGAGAATTCTCACACAAGTGCTAAATTCCCTCTACCTTAGAGCCCTCCAGCTCTTTTGCTATATTTTGGGACTTTGAACTTTTCATTTTCAATGTGTTTTACTTGTACTATTTGGTTATGGATTTTTAAAACAACTCCACACGCATCATCTTTTTCTGTGTGTTACACAGAACCTTCAGTGGAGTGGCACAGGGATGTCTTTCAGACTTCCCAAGGTTTAAATACCTTCTCTGGTACCGACTACTGTCTCCCAGAGCATGTAAAGTAAAATTGACTTTACTAGTCTCTTTAAATGTACTGACCCAGCACACCCCATCTTACTATAGAGTGCTGGAGAGGCTGCCTAGCACCCCCCGAGTCAAGACACTCATTTAACAGTCAAATGTTACCCTTTCCTACTTTAAATGACTGGTGGCAGTGGTTTAGATCAAACTACCACGGTTTTTCCCGACCGTGAACAACAGTAGCTGAAAATCGGGTTAGCCATGTTTTTCAATATGGCACCCAAGACCTATAGACTCCGGTCAACTTTTTTTGCCATTCCTTTTAGGAAAGGTCCTTCTTGTGTTTGTCTCTGTGCGCCAAACCAGGTTTGGTCCCTTTGTTTGATGGCCTTTGGCAGGCTTCAGTGCTGAAGCCCTCCTCTGGCGCCTGAGTGTCGGGGTGGACAGGATGTGAGGGAGGTTTCCCAAACTCCCTGTGCTTAGTCTCCTAGGATAACTGAATACACTCTGGCATGATTGGCCAGCTGGGTGTCTGGCAAGCACAGCCACTCTGCTGTGTGAGTGACAGTCCGGCTGGAATGAAGGGGGGAAAACTGTTTAAAAGCAGGTCTCTGGGACTTGGAAAGCTGAGTCGATCACTTGAACAAAAGAACCGAAGATGAGCTAAAGGAACAGGGCTGCTGCAACTCCTGGACGACCAGTGAAGCCCTGCTGCAGATCCGAATTGCCTGAGACTCCATCGACAGAAGCCCTTCAAGGTTAACTTCTTCCCTTGAGTTTGGTGGGAACAACCAACTAGTAAGCTGCCTGGACACCGTCCCCTCCTGGTCGAATTTTCTGCAGAGTGCTTTGGAAAACCGGATAGCCAGTGGGAAGGATACCAATTTGGGGTCTCTAAGGCACTCTCATCGACTTTTTGCCAAGCTTGTGGCCTCATTCCTGGGCAGTGCAGGAACCTCCCCGACGTCCTCCTTGTCCCAACGACTGAAGCTCCGGAACAGCAAGATCTACCAAGAACAAATGCCTCAGCTACAGCTCTTCTTCAATTTAAAGGTACTGTGCAAACGCGGTCCGGAAATCTTATCGGCCACAGAGAAAGTTTGTGAAACTTTCCTGATTTCGAAGGCTTGTCCTTCCCTAAATATTCATCAAACTTTTTGCCTAGCCAAAGATCTGTGTCAAAGACATAACCGTTTACTACCAGAACTGTGCTATCCTATACAAAGACTCTGAACCATTGACTTTGGCCCAGGCCTATGAACTGAATTGCTGGTTGTAATTTACTGAAACCCTTTGCCCTGCCAATGAAAGTATTTGTGCTGTTGATTCTTATAACCTTGTCTTCTTACTCCTTTTGAAAGTATCTGAAGTGCCATTTTGCTCCCACTACAGGGGAGCTGAACCTGTTCAGTACTTCTTGGTTGTGTATTAGTAGTATATTCTTTACCAAGAAACCTTGATAAGTGTTTGTTTGAATCACTGTATTAGTTGGTCCTTTGTGTAACTTGTTCTACTGCTCACTCCACACTTGAGATAAGTCTGGCTGCTCAGCCACTGCTACCACATAACTGTAGTACAGGCTTGTACCAAAGGTGAAATTGTACGGACACTTGTAGTCTTAATTGCATGTAGTGTTTCCCAAGGGTACTGCATGTGATTCTGCCTAACACCCTGCCCCTGTGTGCCCACCCCCATCCTCCCTTTCCCCGCGCCTGTGTGCCAGACCCCTGTCCTCACCTGGAGAGTGTTGGTCCTCCCCTTGCCCCCTGGGGGGCACTTCCCTGCCCCCATGTTCCCCCCCATCCTCCCCACTGACCTCATGGGGGGGTCCCTTCCATGCCCCTGTGTGCCCCCCCATCTGCCCCCATGGGGGGGGGACCCTTCCCTGCCCGTGTACCCCTCCGGTCCTCCCCTCTGCCCACTGAGGTTACCTTCCCAGCCCCTGTGTACCCCCCTGTCCTCCCCATGTGGGGTCACTTCCCTGCCCCTGTGTATCCCCCCCTGTCCTCCCCTCTGCCCCCTGGGGGGTACCTTGCCAGCCCCTGTGTGCCAGACCGATATTCTCACCTGGGAAGTGTTGGTCCTCCCCTCAGCCCATGGGGGGGGGGGCCCTTTCCTGCCCCTGTGTACCCCTCCGGTCCTCCCCTCTGCCCACTGAGGTTACCTTCCCAGCCCCTGTGTACCCCCCCTGTCCTCCCCTCTGCCCCATGGGGGTCCCTTCCCTGCCCATGTGTGCCCCCTGACCTCCCCTCTGCCCCCCTGGGGGGTCCCTTCCCTGCCCCGGTGTGCCCCCCTGACCTCCCCTCTGCCCCCCTGGGGGGGTCCCTTCCCTGCCCTCGCCTGGGCAGTGCTGGTCCTCCCCTCTGCCCCCTGGGGGGTCTCTTCCCTGCCCCTGTGTACCCCCCCCCGTCCTCCCCTCTGCCCCCTGGGGGTCCCTTCCCTGCCCCTGTGTGCCCCCCTGACCTCCCCTCTGCCACCTGGGGGGGTCCCTTCCCTGCCCCTCTGCCCCCCTGGGGGGGTCCCTTCCCTGCCCTCGCCTGGGGAGTGCTGGTCCTCCCCTCTGCCCCCCTGGGGGGGTCCCTTCCCTGCCCCTGTGTGCCCCCCTGACCTCACCTCTGCCCCCCTGGGGGGTCCCTTCCCTGCCCCTGTGTGCCCCCCTGACCTCCCCTCTGCCCCCCTGGGGGGGTCCCTTCCCTGCCCCTGTGTGCCCCCCTGACCTCCCCTCTGCCCCCCTGGGGGGTCCCTTCCCTGCCCTCGCCTGGGGAGTGCTGGTCCTCCCCGCTGCCCCCCTGGGGGGGGTCCCTTCCCTGCCCCTGTGTGCCCCCCTGACCTCCCCTCTGCCCCCGTGGGGGGTCCCTTCCCTGCCGCTGTGTGCCCCCCTGACCTCCCCTCTGCCCCCGTGGGGGGTCCCTTCCCTGCTCTAGCCTGTGGAGTGCTGGTCCTCCCCTCTGCCCCCTGGGGAGGTCCCTTCCCTGCCCTCGCCTGGGCAGTGCTGGTCCTCCCCTCTGCCCCGGTCCTCCCCTCTGCCCCCCTGGGGGGTCTCTTCCCTGCCCCTGTGTACCCCCCCCTGTCCTCCCCTCTGCCCCCTGGGGGTCCCTTCCCTGCCCTCGCCTGGGGAGTGCTGGTCCTCCCCTCTGCCCCCCTGGGGGGGTCCCTTACCTGCCCCTGTGTGCCCCCCTGACCTCCCCTCTCCCCCCCTGGGGGGTCCCTTCCCTGCCCCTGTGTGCCCCCCTGACCTCCCCTCTGCCCCCCTGGGGGGTCCCTTCCCTGCCCCTGTGTGCCCTCTGACCTCCCCTCTGCCCCCCTGGGGGGTCCCTTCCCTGCTCTAGCCTGGGGAGTGCTGGTCCTCCCCTCTGCCCCCTGGGGGGGTCCCTTCCCTGCCCTCGCCTGGGCAGTGCTGGTCCTCCCCTCTGCCCCTGTGTACCCCCCTGTCCTCCCCTCTGCCCCCCTGGGGGTCCCTTCCCTGCCCCTGTGTGCCCCCCTGTCCTCCCCTCTGCCCACTGGGGGTCCCTTCCCTGCCCCTGTGTACCCCCCCTGTCCTCCCCTCTGCCCCCTGGGGGTCCCTTCCCTGCCCTCGCCTGGGGAGTGCTGGTCCTCCCCTCTGCCCCCCTGGGGGGGTCCCTTCCCTGCCCTCGCCTGGGGAGTGCTGGTCCTCCCTTCTGCCCCCCTGGGGGGGTCCCTTCCCTGTCCCCGTGTGCCCCCCTGACCTCCCCTCTGCCCCCCTGGGGGGTCCCTTCCCTGCCCCTGTGTGCCCCCCCTGTCCTCCCCTCTGCCCACTGGGGGCCCTTCCCTGCCCCTGTGTGCCCCCCCTGTCCTCCCCTCTGCCCACTGGGGGTCCCTTCCCTGCTCGTGTGCCCCCCTGATCTCCCCTCTGCCCCCCTGGGGGGTCCCTTCCCTGCCCATGTGTGCCCCCCTGACCTCCCCTCTGCCCCCCTGGGGGGTCCCTTCCCTGCCCCTGTGTGCCCCCCTGACCTCCCCTCTGCCCCCCTGGGGGGTCCCTTCCCTGCTCTAGCCTGGGGAGTGCTGGTCCTCCCCTCTGCCCCCTGGGGGGGTCCCTTCCCTGCCCTCGCCTGGGCAGTGCTGGTCCTCCCCTCTGCCCCTGTGTACCCCCCTGTCCTCCCCTCTGCCCCCCTGGGGAAGTCTCTTCCCTGCCCCTGTGTAACCCCCCCTGTCCTCCCCTCTGCCCCATGGGGGTCCCTTCCCTGCCCATGTGTGCCCCCTGACCTCCCCTCTGCCCCCCTGGGGGGTCCCTTCCCTGCCCCTGTGTGCCCCCCTGACCTCCCCTCTGCCCCCCTGGGGGGGTCCCTTCCCTGCCCCTGTGTGCCCCCCTGACCTCCCCTCTGCCCCCCTGGGGGGTCCCTTTCCTGCCCTCGCCTGGGGAGTGCTGGTCCTCCCCTCTGCCCCCCTGGGGGGGTCCCTTCCCTGCCCCTGTGTGCCCCCCTGACCTCCCCTCTGCCCCCCTGGGGGGTCCCTTCCCTGCCCCTGTGTGCCCCCCTGACCTCCCCTCTGCCCCCCTGGGGGGTCCCTTCCCTGCTCTAGCCTGGGGAGTGCTGGTCCTCCCCTCTGCCCCCTGGGGGGGTCCCTTCCCTGCCCTCGCCTGGGCAGTGCTGGTCCTCCCCTCTGCCCCTGTGTACCCCCCTGTCCTCCCCTCTGCCCCCCTGGGGGGTCTCTTCCCTGCCCGTGTACCCCCCCTGTCCTCCCCTCTGCCCCCTGGGGGTCCCTTCCCTGCCCTCGCCTGGGGAGTGCTGGTCCTCCCCTCTGCCCCCCTGGGGGGGTCCCTTCCCTGCCCTCGCCTGGGCAGTGCTGGTCCTCCCCTCTGCCCCTGTGTACCCCCCTGTCCTCCCCTCTGCCCCCCTGGGGGGTCTCTTCCCTGCCCCTGTGTACCCCCCTGTCCTCCCCTCTGCCCCCTGGGGGTCCCTTCCCTGCCCTCGCCTGGGGAGTGCTGGTCCTCCCCTCTGCCCCCCTGGGGTGGGACCCTTCCCTGCCCTCCCCTCTGCCCCCCTGGGGTGGGACCCTTCCCTGCCCTCGCCTGGGGAGTGCTGGTCCTCCCTTCTGCCCCCCTGGGGGGCCCCTTCCCTGTCCCTGTGTGCCCCCCTGACCTCCCCTCTGCCCCCCTGGGGGGTCCCTTCCCTGCCCCTGTGTGCCCCCCCTGTCCTCCCCTCTGCCCACTGGGGGTCCCTTCCCTGCCCCTGTGTGCCCCCCCTGTCCTCCCCTCTGCCCACTGGGGGTCCCTTCCCTGCCCCTGTGTGCCCCCCTGACCTCCCCTCTGCCCCCCTGGGGGGTCCCTTCCCTGCCCTCGCCTGGGGAGTGCTGGTTCTCCCCTCTGCCCCCCTGGGGGGTTCCTTCCCTGCCCTCGCCTGGGCAGTGCTGGTCCTCCCCTCTGCCCCCCTGGGGGGTCCCTTCCCTGCCCTCGCCTGGGGAGTGCTGGTTCTCCCCTCTGCCCCCCTGGGGGGGTCCCTTCCCTGCCCTCGCCTGGGGAGTGCTGGTCCTCCCCTCTGCCCCTGTGTACCCCCCTGTCCTCCCCTCTGCCCCCCTGGGGGGTCTCTTCCCTGCCCCTGTGTACCCCCCCTGTCCTCCCCTCTGCCCCTGGGGGTCCCTTCCCTGCCCTCGCCTGGGGAGTGCTGGTCCTCCCCTCTGCCCCCCTGGGGGGGTCCCTTCCCTGCCCTCGCCTGGGCAGTGCTGGTCCTCCCCTCTGCCCCTGTGTACCCCCCTGTCCTCCCCTCTGCCCCCCTGGGGGGTCCCTTCCCTGCCCCTGTGTGCCCCCCCTGTCCTCCCCTCTGCCCACTGGGGGTCCCTTCCCTGCCCCTGTGTGCCCCCCTGTCCTCCCCTCTGCCCACTGGGGGTCCCTTCCCTGCCCCTGTGTGCCCCCCTGACCTCCCCTCTGCCCCCCTGGCGGGGTCCCTTCCCTGCCCTCGCCTGGGGAGTGCTGGTCCTCCCCTCTGCCCCCCTGGGGGGTCCCTTCCCCTGTGTGCCCCCCTGACCTCCCCTCTGCCCCCCTGGGGGGTCCCTTCCCTGCCCCTGTGTGCCCCCCTGACCTCCCCTCTGCCCCCCTGGGGGGTCCCTTCCCTGCTCTAGCCTGGGGAGTGCTGGTCCTCCCCTCTGCCCCCTGGGGGGGTCCCTTCCCTGCCCTCGCCTGGGCAGTGCTGGTCCTCCCCTCTGCCCCTGTGTACCCCCCTGTCCTCCCCTCTGCCCCCCTGGGGGGTCTCTTCCCTGCCCCTGTGTAACCCCCCCTGTCCTCCCCTCTGCCCCATGGGGGTCCCTTCCCTGCCCATGTGTGCCCCCTGACCTCCCCTCTGCCCCCCTGGGGGGTCCCTTCCCTGCCCCTGTGTGCCCCCCTGACCTCCCCTCTGCCCCCCTGGGGGGTCCCTTCCCTGCCCCTGTGTGCCCCCCTGACCTCCCCTCTGCCCCCCTGGGGGGTCCCTTCCCTGCTCTAGCCTGGGGAGTGCTGGTCCTCCCTTCTGCCCCCTGGGGGGGTCCCTTTCCTGCCCTCGCCTGGGCAGTGCTGGTCCTCCCCTCTGCCCCTGTGTACCCCCCTGTCCTCCCCTCTGCCCCCCTGGGGGGTCTCTTCCCTGCCCCTGTGTACCCCCCCTGTCCTCCCCTCTGCCCCCTGGGGGTCCCTTCCCTGCCCTCGCCTGTGGAGTGCTGGTCCTCCCCTCTGCCCCTGTGTACCCCCCTGTCCTCCTCTCTGCCCCCCTGGGGGGTCTCTTCCCTGCCCCTGTGTACCCCTCTGTCCTCCCCTCTGCCCCCTGGGGGTCCCTTCCCTGCCCTCGCCTGGGGAGTGCTGGTCCTCCCCTCTGCCCCCCTGGGGTGGGACCCTTCCCTGCCCTCGCATGGGGAGTGCTGGTCCTCCCTTCTGCCCCCCTGGGGGGCCCCTTCCCTGTCCCTGTGTGCCCCCCTGACCTCCCCTCTGCCCCCCTGGGGGGTCCCTTCCCTGCCCCTGTGTGCCCCCCCTGTCCTCCCCTCTGCCCACTGGGGGTCCCTTCCCTGCCCCTGTGTGCCCCCCCTGTCCTCCCCTCTGCCCACTGGGGGTCCCTTCCCTGCCCCTGTGTGCCCCCCCTGTCCTCCCCTCTTCCCACTGGGGGTCCCTTCCCTGCCCCTGTGTGCCCCCCTGACCTCCCCTCTGCCCCCCGGGGGGGGGGGGTCCCTTCCCTGCCCTCGCCTGGGGAGTGCTGGTTCTCCCCTCTGCCCCCCTGGGGGGGTCCCTTCCCTGCCCTCGCCTGGGGAGTGCTGGTCCTCCCTTCTGCCCCCCTGGGGGGCCCCTTCCCTGTGTGCCCCCCTGACCTCCCCTCTGCCCCCCTGGGGGGTCCCTTCCCTGCCCCTGTGTGCCCCCCCTGTCCTCCCCTCTGCCCACTGGGGGTCCCTTCCCTGCCCCTGTGTGCCCCCCCTGTCCTCCCCTCTGCCCACTGGGGGTCCCTTCCCTGCCCCTGTGTGCCCCCCCTGTCCTCCCCTCTGCCCACTGGGGGTCCCTTCCCTGCCCCTGTGTGCCCCCCTGACCTCCCCTCTGCCCCCCTGGGGGGGGGTCCATTCCCTGCCCTCGCCTGGAGAGTGCTGGTTCTCCCCTCTGCCCCCCTGGGGGGGTCCCTTCCCTGCCCTCGCCTGGGGAGTGCTGGTCCTCCCTTCTGCCCCCCTGGGGGGCCCCTTCTCTGTGTGCCCCCCTGACCTCCCCTCTGCCCCCCTGGGGGGTCCCTTCCCTGCCCCTGTGTGCCCCCCCTGTCCTCCCCTCTGCCTACTGGGGGTCCCTTCCCTGCCCCTGTGTGCCCCCCCTGTCCTCCCCTCTGCCCAATGGGGGTCCCTTCCCTGCCCCTGTGTGCCCCCCTGACCTCCCCTCTGCCCCCCTGGGGGGGGTCCCTTCCCTGCCCTCGCCTGGGGAGTGCTGGTCCTCCCTTCTGCCCCCTGGGGGGGTCCCTTCCCTGCCCTCGCCTGGGCAGTGCTGGTCCTCCCTTCTGCCCCCGGGGGGGGGTCCCTTCCCTGCCCTCGCCTGGGAAGTGCTGGTTCTCCCCTCTGCCCCCCTGCGGGGGTCCCTTCCCTGCCCTCGCCTGGGGAGTGCTGATCCTCCCCTCTGCCCCCCTGGGGGGTCCCTTCCCTGCCCGTGTGCCCCCCTGTCCTCCCCTCTGCCCACTGGGGGTCCCTTCCCTGCCCCTGTGTGCCCCCCCCTGTCCTCCCCTCTGCCCACTGGGGGTCCCTTCCCTGCCCCTGTGTGCCCCCCCTGTCCTCCCCTCTGCCCACTGGGGGTCCCTTCCCTGCCCCTGTGTGCCCCCCCCTGTCCTCCCTCTGCCCACTGGGGGTCCCTTCCCTGCCCCTGTGTGCCCCCCCTGTCCTCCCCTCTGCCCACTGGGGGTCCCTTCCCTGCCCCTGTGTGCCCCCCTGACCTCCCCTCTGCCCCCCTGGGGGGGGGTCCCTTCCCTGCCCTCGCCTGGGGAGTGCTGGTCCTCCCCTCTGCCCCCCTGGGGGGGGTCCCTTCCCTGCCCTCGCCTGGGCAGTGCTGGTCCTCCCCTCTGCCCCTGTGTACCTCCCTGTCCTCCCCTCTGCCCCCCTGGGGGGTCCCTTCCCTGCCCCTGTGTGCCCCCCTGACCTCCCCTCTGCCCCCCTGGGGGGGGTCCCTTCCCTGCCCTCGCCTGGGCAGTGCTGGTCCTCCCCTCTGCCCCTGTGTACCCCCCTGTCCTCCCCTCTGCCCCCCTGGGGAAGTCTCTTCCCTGCCCCTGTGTAACCCCCCCTGTCCTCCCCTCTGCCCAATGGGGGTCCCTTCCCTGCCCCTGTGTGCCCCCCCTGTCCTCCCCTCTGCCCAATGGGGGTCCCTTCCCTGCCCCTGTGTGCCCCCCTGACCTCCCCTCTGCCCCCCTGGGGGGGGTCCCTTCCCTGCCCTCGCCTGGGGAGTGCTGGTCCTCCCTTCTGCCCCCTGGGGGGGTCCCTTCCCTGCCCTCGCCTGGGCAGTGCTGGTTCTCCCCTCTGCCCCCCTGGGGGGGTCCCTTCCCTGCCCTCGCCTGGGGAGTGCTGATCCTCCCCTCTGCCCCCCTGGGGGGTCCCTTCCCTGCCCGTGTGCCCCCCTGTCCTCCCCTCTGCCCACTGGGGGTCCCTTCCCTGCCCCTGTGTGCCCCCCCCTGTCCTCCCCTCTGCCCACTGGGGGTCCCTTCCCTGCCCCTGTGTGCCCCCCCTGTCCTCCCCTCTGCCCACTGGGGGTCCCTTCCCTGCCCCTGTGTGCCCCCCCCTGTCCTCCCCTCTGCCCACTGGGGGTCCCTTCCCTGCCCCTGTGTGCCCCCCCTGACCTCCCCTCTGCCCACTGGGGGTCCCTTCCCTGCCCCTGTGTGCCCCCCTGACCTCCCCTCTGCCCCCCTGGGGGGGGGTCCCTTCCCTGCCCTCGCCTGGGGAGTGCTGGTCCTCCCCTCTGCCCCCCTGGGGGGGGTCCCTTCCCTGCCCTCGCCTGGGCAGTGCTGGTCCTCCCCTCTGCCCCTGTGTACCTCCCTGTCCTCCCCTCTGCCCCCCTGGGGGGTCCCTTCCCTGCCCCTGTGTGCCCCCCTGACCTCCCCTCTGCCCCCCTGGGGGGGTCCCTTCCCTGCCCTCGCCTGGGGAGTGCTGGTCCTCCCCTCTGCCCCCCTGGGGGCCCCGTCCCATGCGCCCCCCCGCGTCCCTTCCCTGCCCTCGCCTGGGGAGTGCTGGTCCTCCCTTCTGCCCCCCTGGGGGGCCCCTTCCCTGTCCCTGTGTGCCCCCCTGACCTCCCCTCTGCCCCCCTGGGGGGTCCCTTCCCTGCCCCTGTGTGCCCCCCCTGTCCTCCCCTCTGCCCACTGGGGGTCCCTTCCCTGCCCCTGTGTGCCCCCCCCTGTCCTCCCCTCTGCCCACTGGGGGTCCCTTCCCTGCCCCTGTGTGCCCCCCCTGTCCTCCCCTCTTCCCACTGGGGGTCCCTTCCCTGCCCCTGTGTGCCCCCCTGACCTCCCCTCTGCCCCCCTGGGGGGGGGGGTCCCTTCCCTGCCCTCGCCTGGGGAGTGCTGGTCCTCCCCTCTGCCCCCCTGGGGGGGGGTCCCTTCCCTGCCCTCGCCTGGGCAGTGCTGGTCCTCCCCTCTGCCCCTGTGTACCTCCCTGTCCTCCCCTCTGCCCCCCTGGGGGGTCCCTTCCCTGCCCCTGTGTGCCCCCCTGACCTCCCCTCTGCCCCCCTGGGGGGGGTCCCTTCCCTGCCCTCGCCTGGGGAGTGCTGGTCCTCCCCTCTGCCCCCTGGGGGCCCCGTCCCATGCGCCCCCCCGCGTCCCTTCCCTGCCCTCGCCTGGGGAGTGCTGGTCCTCCCTTCTGCCCCCCTGGGGGGCCCCTTCCCTGTCCCTGTGTGCCCCCCTGACCTCCCCTCTGCCCCCCTGGGGGGTCCCTTCCCTGCCCCTGTGTGCCCCCCCTGTCCTCCCCTCTGCCCACTGGGGGTCCCTTCCCTGCCCCTGTGTGCCCCCCCCTGTCCTCCCCTCTGCCCCCCTGGGGGCCCCGTCCCATGCGCCCCCCGCGTCCCTTCCCTGCCCTCGCCTGGGGAGTGCTGGTCCTCCCTTCTGCCCCCCTGGGGGGCCCCTTCCATGTCCCTGTGTGCCCCCCTGACCTCCCCTCTGCCCCCCTGGGGGGTCCCTTCCCTGCCCCTGTGTGCCCCCCCTGTCCTCCCCTCTGCCCACTGGGGGTCCCTTCCCTGCCCCTGTGTGCCCCCCCCTGTCCTCCCCTCTGCCCCCCTGGGGGCCCCGTCCCATGCGCCCCCCCGCGTCCCTTCCCTGCCCTCGCCTGGGGAGTGCTGGTCCTCCCTTCTGCCCCCCTGGGGGGCCCCTTCCCTGTCCCTGTGTGCCCCCCTGACCTCCCCTCTGCCCCCCTGGGGGGTCCCTTCTTCCCTGCCCCTGTGTGCCCCCCCTGTCCTCCCCTCTGCCCACTGGGGGTCCCTTCCCTGCCCCTGTGTGTCCCCCCCTGTCCTCCCCTCTGCCCACTGGGGGTCCCTTCCCTGCCCCTGTGTGCCCCCCTGACCTCCCCTCTGCCCCCCTGGGGGGGGGGTCCCTTCCCTGCCCTCGCCTGGGCAGTGCTGGTCCTCCCCTCTGCCCCTGTGTACCTCCCTGTCCTCCCCTCTGCCCCACTGGGGGGTCCCTTCCCTGCCCCTGTGTGCCCCCCTGACCTCCCCTCTGCCCCCCTGGGGGGGGTCCCTTCCCTGCCCTCGCCTGGGGAGTGCTGGTCCTCCCCTCTGCCCCCCTGGGGGCCCCGTCCCATGCGCCCCCCCGCGTCCCTTCCCTGCCCTCGCCTGGGGAGTGCTGGTCCTCCCCTCTGCCCCCCTGGGGGGGTCCCTTCCCTGCCCTCGCCTGGGGAGTGCTGGTCCTCCCCTCTGCCCACTGGGGGTCCCTTCCCTGCCCCTGTGTGCCCCCCTGACCTCCCCTCTGCCCCCCTGGGGGGGGGGGGGTCCCTTCCCTGCCCTCGCCTGGGCAGTGCTGGTCCTCCCCTCTGCCCCTGTGTACCTCCCTGTCCTCCCCTCTGCCCCACTGGGGGGTCCCTTCCCTGCCCCTGTGTGCCCCCCTGACCTCCCCTCTGCCCCCCTGGGGGGGGTCCCTTCCCTGCCCTCGCCTGGGGAGTGCTGGTCCTCCCCTCTGCCCCCCTGGGGCCCCCGTCCCATGCGCCCCCCCGCGTCCCTTCCCTGCCCTCGCCTGGGGAGTGCTGGTCCTCCCCTCTGCCCCCCTGGGGGGGTCCCTTCCCTGCCCTCGCCTGGGGAGTGCTGGTCCTCCCTTCTGCCCCCCTGGGGGGGTCCCTTCCCTGTCCCCGTGTGCCCCCCTGACCTCCCCTCTGCCCCCCTGGGGGGTCCCTTCCCTGCCCCTGTGTGCCCCCCTGTCCTCCCCTCTGCCCCCCTGGGGGGTCCCTTCCCTGCCCCTGTGTGCCCCCCTGACCTCCCCTCTGCCCCCCTGGGGGGGGTCCCTTCCCTGCCCTCGCCTGGGGAGTGCTGGTCCTCCCCTCTGCCCCCCTGGGGGCCCCGTCCCATGCGCCCCCCCGCGTCCCTTCCCTGCCCTCGCCTGGGGAGTGCTGGTCCTCCCTTCTGCCCCCCTGGGGGGCCCCTTCCCTGTCCCTGTGTGCCCCCCTGACCTCCCCTCTGCCCCCCTGGGGGGTCCCTTCCCTGCCCCTGTGTGCCCCCCCTGTCCTCCCCTCTGCCCACTGGGGGTCCCTTCCCTGCCCCTGTGTGCCCCCCCCTGTCCTCCCCTCTGCCCCCCTGGGGGCCCCGTCCCATGCGCCCCCCCGCGTCCCTTCCCTGCCCTCGCCTGGGGAGTGCTGGTCCTCCCTTCTGCCCCCCTGGGGGGCCCCTTCCATGTCCCTGTGTGCCCCCCTGACCTCCCCTCTGCCCCCCTGGGGGGTCCCTTCCCTGCCCCTGTGTGCCCCCCCGTCCTCCCCTCTGCCCACTGGGGGTCCCTTCCCCTGCCCCTGTGTGCCCCCCCCTGTCCTCCCCTCTGCCCCCCTGGGGGCCCCGTCCCATGCGCCCCCCCGCGTCCCTTCCCTGCCCTCGCCTGGGGAGTGCTGGTCCTCCCTTCTGCCCCCCTGGGGGGCCCCTTCCCTGTCCCTGTGTGCCCCCCTGACCTCCCCTCTGCCCCCCTGGGGGGTCCCTTCTTCCCTGCCCCTGTGTGCCCCCCCTGTCCTCCCCTCTGCCCACTGGGGGTCCCTTCCCTGCCCCTGTGTGTCCCCCCCTGTCCTCCCCTCTGCCCACTGGGGGTCCCTTCCCTGCCCCTGTGTGCCCCCCTGACCTCCCCTCTGCCCCCCTGGGGGGGGGGTCCCTTCCCTGCCCTCGCCTGGGCAGTGCTGGTCCTCCCCTCTGCCCCTGTGTACCTCCCTGTCCTCCCCTCTGCCCCACTGGGGGGTCCCTTCCCTGCCCCTGTGTGCCCCCCTGACCTCCCCTCTGCCCCCCTGGGGGGGGTCCCTTCCCTGCCCTCGCCTGGGGAGTGCTGGTCCTCCCCTCTGCCCCCCTGGGGGCCCCGTCCCATGCGCCCCCCCGCGTCCCTTCCCTGCCCTCGCCTGGGGAGTGCTGGTCCTCCCCTCTGCCCCCCTGGGGGGGTCCCTTCCCTGCCCTCGCCTGGGGAGTGCTGGTCCTCCCCTCTGCCCACTGGGGGTCCCTTCCCTGCCCCTGTGTGCCCCCCTGACCTCCCCTCTGCCCCCCTGGGGGGGGGGGGGTCCCTTCCCTGCCCTCGCCTGGGCAGTGCTGGTCCTCCCCTCTGCCCCTGTGTACCTCCCTGTCCTCCCCTCTGCCCCACTGGGGGGTCCCTTCCCTGCCCCTGTGTGCCCCCCTGACCTCCCCTCTGCCCCCCTGGGGGGGGTCCCTTCCCTGCCCTCGCCTGGGGAGTGCTGGTCCTCCCCTCTGCCCCCCTGGGGGCCCCCGTCCCATGCGCCCCCCCGCGTCCCTTCCCTGCCCTCGCCTGGGGAGTGCTGGTCCTCCCCTCTGCCCCCCTGGGGGGGTCCCTTCCCTGCCCTCGCCTGGGGAGTGCTGGTCCTCCCTTCTGCCCCCCTGGGGGGGGTCCCTTCCCTGTCCCCGTGTGCCCCCCTGACCTCCCCTCTGCCCCCCTGGGGGGTCCCTTCCCTGCCCCTGTGTGCCCCCCCTGTCCTCCCCTCTGCCCACTGGGGGTCCCTTCCCTGCCCCTGTGTGCCCCCCCTGTCCTCCCCTCTGCCCACTGGGGGTCCCTTCCCTGCCCCTGTGTGCCCCCCCTGTCCTCCCCTCTGCCCACTGGGGGTCCCTTCCCTGCCCCTGTGTGCCCCCCCTGTCCTCCCCTCTGCCCACTGGGGGTCCCTTCCCTGCCCCTGTGTGCCCCCCTGACCTCCCCTCTGCCCCCCTGGGGGCCCCGTCCCATGCGCCCCCCCGCGTCCCTTCCCTGCCCTCGCCTGGGGAGTGATGCTCCTCCCCTCTGCCCCCCCCCGGGGCCCCGTCCCACGCGCCCCCACCCCCGCTCACCTGGTGCGTGTTGTTCTTCAGCGCGGCCACCTCGGCACCCTGGTTCACGTGGGCGCCGCTACACGTCTCGGCCGCGTCCTGGGCAGCTGCGGGCCTGAGCACGAGCAGCACTATCCCGGCCCCCAGGAGCCCGAGCCTCCACGGGCCCCAGCGCCGCCTGACAGCCAGCGACCCCATTCCGGCCTCTCTGAGACCTGCACAACGCGCGACCGTCCTCTGCAACACTGCCATTGGCTGTCCGCTGGCAGAGTGTGCGAGACCATTAGAGCACAGGCCCGTCACTCAGGCCAGCGCGGGCGCGCCATTGGCTGACAGCCTCTTCCTCATAGAGTTGGGTGGGAGGTGTGGCGTGGTGGCGTCATCCGTTCCGACGCCTTCCAGAGGGCGAATCGCCCTTTCGTTGGGTGCCGGCAGATGGGGCTCTTTCCGGATTGGCTCCTCGGCTTTGTTTACAAGTTTACTCCTCCCAGTCAAGCCGAGAGCTCTGACTCAGCGACTGCCCCACCCACAACACCTGCTCAGCGAACCAATGGGAAGCCGCAACTGAGCGGCGGGCGGGGCTAGCGACCAATAGGAGCTAGTGTAGCCAAGGGGGATCTCAGGGGCCAAACACCAGAGGTCTGGGGCCCGTGGAAGCTGCACAGATGAATCAGCCATAGTCTGAGGGCCCAGGATGGCCAACACCAGCATCTTAGGGACCCCAGAAAGTTATCCCAGGGTGCAAAGATCTGAGGGACCCTGGGTGCCTAGAATATGAAGGACCCAGGGCCCAGCCAAGTTCTGAGGGACCAATCCCACGGTCTCAGGGGCCTCAGGATCCAAAACAACAGCTACCCCAAGGATCTGATGGTCACAATAGTCACTAGTAGGCTCAGCGGAGACCTAGCAGTCAAAATCAAGCTATGAAGGGCCCAGGACTCAGTATGGGATCCCAGGGGCCATTAGTAGTACCTCAGTTCCAAGTGCCCCAGGGGACACAATACCCCAGGGAATATAAATTAAAAAAGTGGTGTAAGTTAAAAATGCTGGATATGTTAATCCTTTTCCCCTAAATATTCTGTAAAAAGGTAATTTACAATTTCAGTTCTAGAAAGTTTGGAGAGTGTTTTTGATTCAGGAATAATAGGGTTGGCGCTATATGCTCCGGGAACTTTTGAAAGAAGACTATGGTATAGTGTGGGCGGCTCTCATGGGGTCTTTTATTATTTCCATGGCTGCCAGCATGCCAAGCTGAGGAGAAATTGCTTTGGGGGGTGATGGGTGAGGTTGCTGACAGAGGCATAGGACTAATACAAAGATGGTGCCCCAGGGCATTCTTTGCCAGATTCCCCCCACATTCCTGGCAACCTGATTAGCAGTGGCCCTTCTCTGGTTGTTAATATATGCAATAATAACCTATTCCACAAGCTTCAACTGATGGTGGCCCACATTCTAATCCTGAACTCCGGGCCCCTGTGGTGAAGCTTGTGCAAGTGGTTGCTATTGCTATTAGCTCCCCGAGGCCAGTGGTCGAAGTGAGCGGGAGTGGTCGGGTGCGGTGCTCCTCTACTTTTTTAAATTAAGTTTTACTGTTCCTATACTTTTATTTTTAAAAGAAACCGTCCCAGAATGGTATTGTTTTAAAATAAAAGTGTAAGAAGAAGTTGAAACTTGTACTTTTAATGCACTGCACTGAACGGTCCCCTAAACAGCTGGTGCATGATTTTGGGGGTTGTATTGCTTATAGGAGGGAGTGTAGTGATGGGGTTTGTGGGGAGTGTGTGCAAGCCAGCAGGGAACATAGTTCCACTACTTCTTTTCGTACACTTCGACTACTGCCCGAGGCAAACACACAGGATGCTGAGAGCAATGCATTTGACAGAAATAACAGGCGACAGCAAGCACATGTTCCATTGTTTCTGTCAAATATGGCCACCATACAAACGTAGCGCCCAGTTTGGAGCAAGTTGATTGTGCTGGGGGTGCAAATAACTAAGTAACATGACATTACAGTTCGTTGTGACCTCACAATGCTGCCTTCCAGAGCCTTCACGGATCAAAATTCTGCTGCCACAATAAAGCACAGGGTGTGTTTATCTTTTCAGATTACCTTCTTACATTTCTGTCACAATTTACAGTCCTTTATGTCCTTAGTGGTCCAATACATCATGGCAAGTCTGCCTATCTAACCCCAATAGATCACATGAAGTATGGTTGGATCAGTTTTGTGTACATTAGTGGTGGTTCGCCCTATTTGGAATGTATGTTAGTGGGGGTCTTATTTGTGTTCTTGGTGCTAATACAAATGCTATACTGAAAGGAAGGAATAAGGATAAACCTGGTACTTTCACATCACAATTCTTTAATTATGAATTATAACTTTAAATGCCGCCATAGCTGGCTGATAGACATGTTGGACATACATAAAACAAAACCCACAAAAATTAGGACCATTTAATCAATTTCAACAATTTAAAATTCATCACAATATTCATACATTACATACATGGAAATAATCATAAAGTGCAACGTGAAATGTGCAAAAAAGTCCTACTCATT
The DNA here is from genome assembly GCF_040938575.1 of Ambystoma mexicanum. Taxonomy (NCBI): domain Eukaryota; kingdom Metazoa; phylum Chordata; class Amphibia; order Caudata; family Ambystomatidae; genus Ambystoma; species Ambystoma mexicanum. Next base: position 12,062,270 of record NC_090938.1, on the reverse strand, counting down.
TTGCTTTTCCGAAGGGTTGGATACATTCCTTCATCCTAGTTTCAACAACTATTTTCTTCAGGACAGCTGTATCCATTTACTTGACCGAAGTCCAAGGTAAGTCTGTGCACCGGTTCTTTGTCCCATGATTAACCAACACAGTATCCTTAAAACATCAAACAGAATGTGTTCTCGTCCTGGGTGCTGACACATGAAGGGCAGTAAATCCCCCACACATGCACACGCCAGAGTCACTGCCACCAGTGCAGTCTACGAGGTTTAGCTCCCAAGGGCAAAAGTGCAAAGCTGTACACCCTTCGGAAAAGCGCAAGTTTTGGAGACAGTGTTATATCTGTCTCGCCTAGTAGACTTTGGTTGTGTTCCGTTATCGATGATGTTGGTTTCACGTCAATGAGGAACTTTTAGATTTATAGAATGTGTCTTGAAGGTTTTCAAAGTTTGAGGACTTTTAATGTACTAGTCATGCACTGAATGGATTTCACCACACATATGCGGGGTCGGATTGATGAGTAGAACTTTTGCACAGGACTGCAAAACTTGCCCTTGGCCTCAAGCCCAGGGATCGTATCTCTCCAGCACTGAAATCTCTGCATTGGCTCCCAGTGGCTGCAAGGATTAAGTTCAAGACCCTCTGCATTGTCCACAAGGTCTTCTGGGGCCTGGGTCCTCAATACCTCCAACTCTCTCTTCGTAAATACCTTCCTACTCAAGCTCTTTGCCCCTCCACCTCCAAGTCCCTCAGGGTCAGTCGCTTCTCCAAGCAACGAGTTGGTGGTAGATCTCTTTCTTCGGCTGGGGCCTCCCTCTGGAACAGCCTCCAGTCCCTGCCCCTCTGAAACTTGAGGAGAACCATCTCCGGTTCCGGTAGCACCTCAAGACCTTCCTCTTTGCTTCTGCCTTCCCTCTTCCTCTCCCCTGCTGATTTCCTGTCTGATATCGCACTGGTCACCTGGCTACCCTCTGATTTCGGGCACAGGTCCCTGCCCGCCCAGTTGCACACCTGTACTGCCTCCCTGCAACCCTTGCCCTTTGGTCTGTATCTGTAACCCTACAGTCTCCCTAACTGCACTTGTGGGCACCTGCTGTCTGCACTTACCCTTGCACCTGCCACCTACTGGCCGCACTTCTTGTTATTTGTTTTAATCCCATGTACAGCACTGCCCCCTCCCTTTTCCCCCTGGCACTTTTCCCCTCCCCTTCCCCTGCACTTGCGCGGTCTGAATGTCACTTGGCCTAGTAAGATTGTTGTGTCTGTCCTCCCTCTTTTCCCCCTTACTTGCCTCGTCGCGCCTTGAAACACTTTTGTATAGACGCGCTGCAAATGCCATATCATATCATGTCACGTTGCACTTGATGATTATTTCCATGTATGTAATGTATGAATATTGTGATGAATATTAAATTGTTGAAATTAATTAAATGTCCTAATTTTTGCGGTTTTTGTTCTATGTATGTCCAACATGTCTATCAGCCAGCTATGGCGGAATTTAAATAAAGAATTGTGATGTGAAATGACCAGGTTTATGCTCATTGCGTCCTCTCTGGGTAGCATTTGGTTTACTAGTCCCTGGAATGAGGTATCGGGGGCTGTCCGACCTTTATGTTGATAACCTTGGTGTTAATACAAGACATATATGTTTAGTAGTTGGTCAGTTTTCTGCGGCATGTGCAGGCAGTCCTACAAATAAATGGCATACGCGTCATTCTTACTCCTTACAAATAGGCAAAACCTCCTAACAGAGAACATTACAGAGTAAAAATACTCCCCACAAAAAATCCATTCTTTAACCTGCATGAATTACTAGATGCAAAGAAACATGGTTTACAAAAAGGATATCAGTTATAGAGTTAAAATACATTGGCACTTGCCTAAAAAATTACCCATTGTAAACGGAAGTACTTTTTTACTTGTAAAAAAAAAAAACAGGGGTCGAAGTGTATGAAAAGAAGTAGTGGAACTATGTTTCCTGCTGGCCTGCCCCCAGTCCCCACAAACCCCATCACCACGCCCCTTTCCCCACATACCATACAAACCCCCAAACACAAGCACCTGCTGTTTAAGGGAACGTTCAGTGCAGTGTACTGAAAGTGCAAGAGTCCACTGCTTCATATACTTTTATTTTAAAACGAAACTCTTCGGAAAACGGTTTCTTCGACCACTGAAAAAAAGATTTTACTTCCAACTTGAAAAAATATGGATTAAAATACTGCAGCTTCAACATATGACCATCTGTATTCCTCATTCTGTTCTTTGCTGGTGACTTCCATCATGGGTGGGTGGTGTTTTGAAATCGTTGCCCTTGGAATCGCAAAGCCCTGCTGCTAGTTCGGAGATCCTTCACTCCATGCGAGAAGCTGACAGACAGGCCCAGCCTGTTCCAAGGGAAACCTGCTTGGCAGGAAAGTAGACCGCAGGGCAGAGATGACGCCTTGTGAAAGGTGGGGAAGGTTTCTAAGGCGGCCTCTCCGGAGATGTCACTGCTTCCCTCTCATTGCCTTCTTTCCTGCTCCTGCATTGCAAGCAGAGCAGAGCAGAGCAGAGCAGAGCAGAGCAGAAACATGTATTCTTCAGACTGAATCCTGGCAGTTCAGGTCACGGCAAGAAAGTCACACCAAACCGCCAAAAGAGTTCAAGGTTGTTTATTGTAGCTTTGTGGGGGCTAAGGCCGCCCCTCTCTCAACCTGGGCTGAGCACAGGATCGCGACCCCGGGCGTCCTTGACTCCAAAGCTAGTATCTATAGCCAGCTAACCCGTGCATTGCTGGCTAGATCTTACTTCTGTAAGGATGGTCTCCCTAAACGGAGGCTGCCTTATCTCACTGGGGGACTTTCTGTCTGTCCCTAGTCTAAGCAGGTGCTAGTATTCCAAAAGGAGCTGGAGTAGTGCCCTGCGCTCAGTGGAGCAGTTTGCTTCTTTCCCAGCTACACTCACCTTCCCCTCTACTGTACTCACTCCCTTCTTCCTGTGTTCTCCCAAGCCCTCCTTGTCTCCCTCTGATGTCGCTCCTACACCCCTCCCCTCCTCCTGTACGACTACTACACCTCCACCCTACTCTTCCTCCTACACTATGACTCCTCTAAATCTACTACTCCACTTCACACATTACTACACCGCCACCCTACTATTCCTCCTACACTATGACTCCTCTAAATCTACTACTCCACTTCACACATTACTCCTGCTCCTCCCCTCCTAACATCTTCCCCACCACTACTACTCCCATCACTCCAACCAATTTTCTATAACATGCACTCACTAACTACACAGACACTGCTTACACTATTTTAAACATACTCAATTCGCTGCATACACGCTCAGTCAGACTCTAGTACCCTTGGACTTACAAAACCAATACCTCATATTGTGAAACTGTAGCCTGCACACTCTGCCGCGTCTTCCCGCCTCATGCTGGTCTCGCAGTCCTCCTCCACTCCACTGCTGACCTCACCCTGACAATCCTCACTTCTGTTTCCTACCCTCCTGCTTCCATCTGCCTACTTTGGCTGGGATTGGTCAGCTCTCCCTGGCGAATCTCGTTCTGTCTTTGCCCAAAAAATCCCTAAAAAGGGGCTAAACCCGGCCCACTCTCTCTGTGCGGGGACTGCAATGGGTTATCAATGCCAGCTCGGAAGCGCAAAGTTTCCAGTAAATACAAGGGGCCAAGCCTTTGGAGTCCCTGTGGTAAATCCATTGAGTTGTGGAGTCGGTGGCCCTCTGGTTAGTCGCTGGTGGTCTAGGGGTCTTGGGGCACCAGTGGCGCTGTAGGCAGCCGCTGGCTGGGGGGGGTGATCTGACTTACAAGAAAGTGCTCTGGAGATGGGGCTTTGATAGGTTACCTGATTTCACAGGCTCTTCCTGGGTAGATGATCTGAAACCAGAAGAAACAGACTGGCAAGCATCAACATATCGAGGCATGGTGCGAGACAAAGGTGTGCTGCATGGGATCAGGAAGGTACTAAGAGAAGTGGGAAGATTCAAGCTCCCCCACACCCACTGGCAAGCATCAACATATCGAGGCATGGTGCAAGACAAAGGTGTGCTGCATGGGATCAGGAAGGCACTAAGGGAAGTGGGAAGGGTCAAGCTCCCCCCACACCCACTGGCAAGCATCAACATATCGAGGCATGGTGCGAGACAAAGGTGTGCTGCATGGGATCAGGAAGGCACTAAGGGAAGTGGGAAGGGTCAAGCTCCCGCCTCACCCACTGGCAAGCATCAACATATCGCGGCATGGTGCGAGACAAAGGTGTGCTGCATGGGATCAGGAAGGCACTAAGGAAAGTGGGAAGTGTCAAGCTCCCCCCACACCCACTGGCAAGCATCAACATAGCGAGGCATGGTGCGAGACAAAGGTGTGCTGCATGGGATCAGGAAGGCACTAAGGGAAGTGGGAAGGGTCAAGCTCCCCCACACCCACTGGCAAGCATCAACATATCGAGGCATGGTGCGAGACAAAGGTGTGCTGCATGGGATCAAGAAGGCACTAAGGGAAGTGGGAAGGGTCAAGCTCCCCCACACCAACTGGCAAGCATCAACATATCGAGGCATGGTGCGAGACAAAGGTGTGCTGCATGGGATCAGAAAGGCACTAAGGGAAGTGGGAAGGGTCAGGCTCCCCCGGTGCGAGACAAAGGTGTGCTGCATGGGATCAGGAAGGCACTAAGGGAAGTGGGAAGGGTCAAGCTCCCCCACACCCACTGGCAAGCATCAACATATCGAGGTATGGTGCGAGACAAAGGTGTGCTGCATGGAATCAGGAAGGCACTAAGGGAAGTGGGAAGGGTCAGGCTCCCCCACACCCACTGGCAAGCATCAACATATCGAGGCATGGTGCGAGACAAAGGTGTACTGCATGGGATCAGGAAGGCACTAAGGGAAGTGGGAAGGGTCAAGCTCCCCCACACCCATTGGCAAGCATCAACATATCGAGGCATGGTGCGAGACAAAGGTGTGCTGCATGGGATCAGGAAGGCACTAAGGGAAGTGGGAAGGGTCAAGCTCCCCCACACCCACTGGCAAGCATCAACATATCGAGGCATGGTGCGAGACAAAGGTGTGCTGCATGGGATCAGGAAGGCACTAAGGGAAGTGGGAAGGGTCAAGCTCCCCCCACACCCACTGGCAAGTATCAACATATCACGGCTTGGTGCGAGACAAAGGTGTGCTGCATGGCAAGCATCAACATATCGAGGCATGGTGCGAGACAAAGGTGTGCTGCATGGGATCAGGAAGGCACTAAGGGAAGTGGGAAAGGTCAAGCGCCCCCCACACCCACTGGCAAGCCTCAACATATCGAGGCATGGTGCGAGACAAAGGTGTACTGCATGGGATCAGGAAGGCACTAAGGGAAGTGGGAAGGGTCAAGCTCCTCCCACACCCACTGGCAAGCATCAACATATCGAGGCATGGTGCGAGACACAGGTGTACTGCATGGGATCAGGAAGGCACTAAGAGAAGTGGGAAGGGTCAAGCTCCCCCACACCCACTGGCAAGCATTAACATATCGAGGCATGGTGCGAGACAAAAGTGTACTGCATGGGATCAGGAAGGCACTAAGGGAAGTGGGAAGGGCCAGGCTCCCCCACACCCACTGGCAAGCATCAACATATCGAGGCATGGTGCGAGACAAAGGTGTGCTGCATGGGATCAAGAAGGCACTAAGGGAAGTGGGAAGGGTCAAGCTCCCCCCACACCCACTGGCAAGCATCAACATATCGAGGCATGGTGCGAGACAAAGGTGTGCTGCATGGGATCAGGAAGGCACTAAGGCAAGTGGGAAGGGTCAAGCTCCCCCACACCCACTGGCAAGTATCAACATATCGAGGCATGGTGCGAGACAAAGGTGTACTGCATGGGATCAGGAAGGCACTAAGGGAAGTGGGAAGGGCCAAGCTCCCCTACACCCACTGGCAAGCATCAACATATCGAGGCATGGTGCGAGACAAAGGTGTACTGCATGGGATCAGGAAGGCACTAAGGGAAGTGGGAACGGTCAAGCTCCCCCACACCCTCCTGATGTGGCCAAAGAGCTGGTCTTGTCACACAGAGGTTTTTGTTCAGTCACCATATGCCCAAAACAACATGTGACCTCATCAATTATGAATATAAGACTTTGGGTTCTGCACTTCATTTGAATTTTGACCCTAAGATTGAGGGGTGGGGGATCTGAATCTGTGCCAGTGTCCGCCTACGTACAGTGCAGATCAGGCATACTCTGGCTGGAAAAAGGCACATATATCACCCCCCCCTCCTACCTCCCACATGTCCACGCCACCCAAGAAGAAGGCATCGCCCAGCAGCACTCCTGGGGGGGGGGGGTAATGCAGCCCAAGCTGCTCCAGCATTGGGACACGTACCCCTGCCTGGGGGGGGGGGTAATGCAGCCCAAGCTGCTCCAGCATTGGGACACGTACCCCTGCCTGGGGGGGGGGGGGTAATGCAGCCCAAGCTGCTCCAGCATTGGGACACGTACCCCTGCCTGGGGGGGGGGGGTAATGCAGCCCAAGCTGCTCCAGCATTGGGACACGTACCCCTGCCTGGGGGGGGGGGGTAATGCAGCCCAAGCTGCTCCAGCATTGGGACACGTACCCCTGCCTGGGGGGGGGTAATGCAGCCCAAGCTGCTCCAGCATTGGGACACGTACCCCTGCCTGGGGGGGGGGGGGTAATGCAGCCCAAGCTGCTCCAGCATTGGGACACGTACCCCTGCCTGGGGGGGGGTAATGCAGCCCAAGCTGGTCCAGCATTGGGACACGTACCCCTGCCTGGGGGGTAATGCAGCCCAAGCTGCTCCAGCATTGGGACACGTACCCCTGCCTGGGGGGGTGGGGGGTAATGCATCCCAAGCTGCACCAGCATTGGGACACGTACCCCTGCCTGGGTGGGGGGGGTAATGCAGCCCAAGCTGCTCCAGCATTGGGACATGTACCCCTGCCTGGGGGGTAATGCAGCCCAAGCTGCTCCAGCATTGGGACACGTACCCCTGCCTGGGGGGGGGGTAATGCAGCCCAAGCTGCTCCAGCATTGGGACACGTACCCCTGCCTGGGGGGGGGGGTAATGCAGCCCAAGCTGCTCCAGCATTGGGACACGTACCCCTGCCTGGGGGGGGTAATGCAGCCCGAGCTGCTCCAGCATTGGGACACGTACCCCTGCCTGGGGCAAGCTGCTCCAGCATTGGGACACGTACCCCTGCCTGGGGGAGAGCAGGTAGACAATTCCGCCACAAGGACATCATGTACTCCTGCCTGGGGGATAGCAAGCCACCCATGCTGCTACAGTGACTGTTGGTACTCCTGCATGGGGGGAGAACTGGCAGCCCAGGCCGCAACAGCACTACAGGCCCCTGCAGGGCGCAAAAGCCAGAGGAGTACTAAGAAGGCACTCCCTTCAGGGAGAGAGGTGCACAGCAACTTGAAGCAGACACTCCGGTCAGGGGGAGAGGGGCACCACCTCAAACAAGGCTTTCCCATGGGGAGGGTGGGGGGGGGGGGGGGTGATGCATTGCCTAAAGCAGCTCCCGCCTGGGGGCGAGGCCTGGGAGAAGAGGTGCGGCTCGGCAAGACCCAGCAGCGCAGTGGCTTTCGCAGGAAGCCACCACTGTGACCCTGCCTATCCTTGCGGCCAACGGGCCAGGAGAAGAGCGCCATGGCAAGAACCATCGCTGCAGTGACTGTACCCCAGAGCCCATGACAACGAATGAACACTCCCGCCTGGAGCGGGGCCCTCAGATGGCACAATATGGACCGTTGTCTATCCTGCTTCCAAGCACCAAAAGCCGCTGCCACGATGCTGGCATGACCGCGGCTCTGCCCCAAGAGTGCTTGGCCATTCAGGCAGAAGGTGAGCATGCCGGCAAGCCTGGGCGAGAGGAATGGTGCAGCAGCAACTGACGCCACCACAGGGATGTTGCATATTCATGCTGCCATTGGGCCAGGAGTGGGTCACACAGCAGGGTATGTCCCCGCCACCACCAACACCCGAGAGCGGTGCAGCAAGCTCTGCCGCCGCAGTGGCCATTCACCAGAGGCAAGCCAGTAACAACTCCCGCTTGGGGGTTGGGCAAGTGGACAACAGCCTTAGCCAGGCTGCGGTTCTCACCACAGAGAGCTTGTGCGGCCAGGAAGAAGGCAAGCCAGGAGAATCTCCTGACCGGGAAGCCTGGCCACAGCGCGGACATTGCGGAGGTAAGAGGCAGAGGGAAGAGCTGAGCACTGTGGAGCCTCTGTCACTGTACGTGCCAGCTCAAGCAGAGGGACCCTCAACAGGAAAGGGACTGCCACCACAGCGGTAGCCAGGAAGCACTCCCGCCTGAAGGAGGAACCTGGTCATTCCCCAGCTCCGCACTTTCCACTTCTCCCCCCTTCCATACACTTTCCCCCTCCCCATGCACTTGCGCGTTCTCAGTGTCACTGGGTCTAGTAAGATCGCTGTTTTGTTCTCCCCTGTTCCCCTCCCTTGCCTTGTCGCGCTCTGAAACACTTGTGTACGAGCGCGATAGAAATAAAATATCAGTATCAATGGCTTACGGAAACAAAGGGGGTGTAACCAAAACACAGATGTACTGGTCAGCTGAACTCAAATGGTGGTCTTTAGCAGCAAATTCAACATGGGAAGGTACCCCCAACCTTCCACTTTAAACTATTATAATAAGGAAAGCATGCTGTCTATTAGCTCTGCGACCCTTAATGAATTACACAAACTACACTACATTCAAAACCCAAATTACAAGATAGCAATCTGAAATGTTCCATTCAGGTGAATTGGTTTATTGGTGTGTCCAAAACAGCCGACACGTGTTTCGACCTATGGGTCGTCCTCAAGGCTGTGTTTTCCAAATTAGAGATTCCTCGGTAAGGCCAGAGACCTGCTGGCAAGACGGCAGCCGATGTGGCCCCGGGTAACCCCGGGCGCGGCTTTGCCAGCTAGTGGAGTGCAGTCCATTGCGGGTGAGCAGACACAGAGGGACTGCTCTCTGGCCGTCTGCCCATGTGGCCCATGTGGCCCCGGGTAACCCCGGGCACGGCTTTGCCAGCTAGTGGAGTGCAGTCCATTGCGGGTGAGCAAACACAGAGGGACTGCTCTCTGGCCGTCTGCCAATGTGGCCCATGTGGCCCCCGGTAACCCCGGGCGCGGCTTTGCCAGCTAGTGGAGTGCAGTCCATTGCGGGTGAGCAGACACAGAGGGACTGCTCTCTGGCCGTCTGCCCATGTGGCCCATGTGGCCCCGGGTAACCCCGGGCGCGGCTTTGCCAGCTAGTGGAGTGCAGTCCATTGCGGGTGAGCAGACACAGAGGGACTGCTCTCTGGCCGTCTGCCCATGTGGCCCATGTGGCCCCGGATAACCCCGGGCGCGGCTTTGCCAGCTAGTGGAGTGCAGTCCATTGCGGGAGAGCAGACACAGAGGGACTGCTCTGTGGCCGTCTGCCGATGTGGCCCATGTGGCCCCGGGTAACACCAGGCGCGGCTTTGCCAGCTAGTGGAGTGCAGTCCATCTGCTCTCTGGCCGTCTGCCCATGTGGCCCATGTGGCCCCGGGTAACCCCGGGCGCGGCTTTGCCAGCTAGTGGAGTGCAGTCCATTGTGGGTGAGCAGACACAGAGGGACTGCTCTCTGGCCGTCTGCCGATGTGGCCCATGTGGCCCCGGGTAACCCCGGCCGCGGCTTTGCCAGCTAGTGGAGTGCAGTCCATTGCGGGTGAACAGACACAGAGGGACTGCTCTCTGGCCGTCTGCCGATGTGGCCCATGTGGCCCCGGGTAACCCCGGACGCGGCTTTGTCAGCTAGTGGAGTGGAGTCTATTGCGGGTGAGCAGACACAGAGGGGCTGCTCTCTGGCCGTCTGCCGATGTGGCCCATGTGGCCCCGGTAACCCCGGGCGCGGCTTTGCCAGCTAGTGGAGTGCAGTCCATTGCGGGTGAGCAGACACAGAGGGACTGCTCTGTGGCCGTCTGCCGATGTGGCCCATGTGGCCCCAGGTAACCCCGGGCGTGGCTTTGCCAGCTAGTGGAGTGCAGTCCATTGCGGGTGAACAGACACAGAGGGGCTGCTCTCTGGCCGTCTGCCCATGGGGCCCATGTGGCCCCGGTAACCCCGGGCGCGGCTTTGCCAGCTAGTGGAGTGCAGTCCATTGCGGGTGAGCAGACACAGAGGGACTGCTCTGTGGCCGCCTGCCAATGCGGCCCATGTGGCCCCGGGTAACCCCGGGCGCGGCTTTGCCAGCTAGTGGAGTGCAGTCCATTGCGGGTGAGCAAACACAGAGGGACTGCTCTCTGGCCGTCTGCCGATGTGGCCCATGTGGCCCATGTGGCCCCGGGTAACCCCGGGCACGGCTTTGCCAGCTAGTGGAGTGCAGTCCATTGCGGGTGAGCAGACACAGAGGGACTGCTCTCTGGCCGTCTGCCCATGTGGCCCATGTGGCCCCGGGTAACCCCGGGCACGGCTTTGCCAGCTAGTGGACTGCAGTCCATTGCGGGTGAGCAGACACAGAGGGACTGCTCTGTGACCGTCTGCCCATGTGGCCCATGTGGCCCCGGGTAACCCCGGGCGCGGCTTTGCCAGCTAGTGGAGTGCAGTCCATTGCGGGTGAGCAGACACAGAGGGACTGCTCTCTGGCCGTCTGCCCATGTGGCCCATGTGGCCCCGGGTAACCCCGGGCGCGGCTTTGCCAGCTAGTGGAGTGCAGTCCATTGCGGGTGAGCAGACACAGAGGGACTGCTCTCTGGCCGTCTGCCCATGTGGCCCATGTGGCCCCGGGTAACCCCGGGCGCGGCTTTGCCAGCTAGTGGAGTGCAGTCCATTGCGGGTGAGCAGACACAGAGGGACTGCTCTCTGGCCGTCTGCCCATGTGGCCCATGTGGCCCCGGGTAACCCCGGGCGCGGCTTTGCCAGCTAGTGGAGTGCAGTCCATTGCGGGTGAGCAGACACAGAGGGACTGCTCTCTGGCCGTCTGCTGATGTGGCCCATGTGGCCCCGGGTAACCCCGGGCGCGGCTTTGCCAGCTAGTGGAGTGCAGTCCATTGCGGGTGAGCAGACACAGAGGGACTGCTCTGTGGCCGTCTGCCGATGTGGCCCATGTGGCCCCGGGTAACCCCGGGCGTGGCTTTGCCAGCTAGTGGAGTGCAGTCCATCTGCTCTGTGGCCGTCTGCCCATGTGGCCCATGTGGCCCCGGGTAACCCCGGGCACGGCTTTGCCAGCTAGTGGACTGCAGTCCATTGCGGGTGAGCAGACACAGAGGGACTGCTCTGTGACCGTCTGCCCATGTGGCCCATGTGGCCCCGGGTAACCCCGGGCGCGGCTTTGCCAGCTAGTGGAGTGCAGTCCATTGCGGGTGAGCAGACACAGAGGGACTGCTCTCTGGCCGTCTGCCGATGTGGCCCATGTGGCCCCGGGTAACCCCGGGCGCGGCTTTGCCAGCTAGTGGAGTGCAGTCCATTGCGGGTGAGCAGACACAGAGGGACTGCTCTCTGGCCATCTGCTCATGTGGCCCATGTGGCCCCGGGTAACCCCGGGCGCGGCTTTGCCAGCTAGTGGAGTGCAGTCCATTGCGGGTGAGCAGACACAGAGGGACTGCTCTCTGGCCGTCTGCCCATGTGGCCCATGTGGCCCCGGGTAACCCCGGGCGCGGCTTTGCCAGCTAGTGGAGTGCAGTCCATTGCGGGTGAGCAGACACAGAGGGACTGCTCTCTGGCCGTCTGCTGATGTGGCCCATGTGGCCCCGGGTAACCCCGGGCGTGGCTTTGCCAGCTAGTGGAGTGCAGTCCATCTGCTCTGTGGCCATCTGCCCATGTGGCCCATGTGGCCCCGGGTAACCCCGGGCGTGGCTTTGCCAGCTAGTGGAGTGCAGTCCATTGCGGGTGAGCAGACACAGAGGGACTGCTCTGTGGCCGTCTGCCGATGTGGCCCATGTGGCCCCGGGTAACCCCGGGCGCGGCTTTGCCAGCTAGTGGAGTGCAGTCCATCTGCTCTGTGGCCGTCTGCCCATGTGGCCCATGTGGCCCCGGGTAACCTCGGGCGCGGCTTTGCCAGCTAGTGGAGTGCAGTCCATTGCGGGTGAGCAGACACAGAGGGACTGCTCCCTGGCCGTCTGCCGATGTGGCCCATGTGGCCCCCGGTAACCCCGGGCGCGGCTTTGCCAGCTAGTGGAGTGCAGTCCATTGCGGGTGAGCAGACACAGAGGGACTGCTCTCTGGCCGTCTGCCGATGTGGCTCATGTGGCCCATGTGGCCCCGGGTAACGCCGAGCGCGGCTTTGCCAGCTAGTGGAGTGCAGTCCATTGCGGGTGAGCAGACACAGAGGGACTGCTCTGTGGCCGTCTGCCGATGTGGCCCATGTGGCCCCGGGTAACCCCGGGCGCGGCTTTGCCAGCTAGAGGAGTGCAGTCCATCTGCTCTCTGGCCGTCTGCCCATGTGGCCCATGTGGCCCCGGGTAACCCCGGGCGCGGCTTTGCCAGCTAGTGGAGTGCAGTCCATTGCGGTGAGCAGACACAGAGGGACTGCTCTCTGGCCGTCTGCCGATGTGGCCCATGTGGCCCCGGGTAACCCCGGGCGCGGCTTTGCCAGCTAGTGGAGTGCAGTCCATTGCGGGTGAGCAGACACAGAGGGACTGCTCTCTGGCCGTCTGCCCATGTGGCCCATGTGGCCCATGTGGCCCCCGGTAACCCCGGGCACGGCTTTGCCAGCTAGTGGAGTGCAGTCCATTGTGGGTGAGCAGACATAGAGGGGCTGCTCTCTGGCCGTCTGCCGATGTGGCCCATGTGGCCCCTGTGGCCCCGGGTAACCCCGGCCGCGGCTTTGCCAGCTAGTGGAGTGCAGTCCATTGCGGGTAGCAGACACAGAGGGACTGCTCTCTGGCCGTCTGCCGATGTGGCCCATGGTAACCCCGGGTGCGGCTTTGCCAGCTAGTGGAGTGCAGTCCATTGCGGGTGAGCAGACACAGAGGGACTGCTCTGTGGCCGTCTGCCGATGTGGCCCATGTGGCCCCGGGTAACCCTGAGCGCGGCTTTGCCAGCTAGTGGAGTGCAGTCCATTGCGGGTGAGCAGACACAGAGGGACTGCTCTCTGGCCGTCTGCCGATGTGGCCCATGTGGCCCATGTGGCCCCGGGTAACCCCGGGCGCGGCTTTGCCAGCTAGTGGAGTGCAGTCCATTGCGGGTGAGCAGACACAGAGGGACTGCTCTCTGGCCGTCTGCCCATGTGGCCCATGTGGCCCCGGGTAACCCCGGGCGCGGCTTTGCCAGCTAGTGGAGTGCAGTCCATTGCGGGTGAGCAGACACAGAGGGACTGCTCTGTGGCCGTCTGCCCATGTGGCCCATGTGGCCCCGGGTAACCCCGGGCGCGGCTTTGCCAGCTAGTGGAGTGCAGTCCATCTGCTCTGTGGCCGTCTGCCCATGTGGCCCATGTGGCCCCGGGTAACCCCGGGCGCGGCTTTGCCAGCTAGTGGAGTGCAGTCCATTGCGGGTGAGCAGACACAGAGGGGCTGCTCTCTGGCCGGCTGCCCATGTGGCCCATGTGGCCCCGGGTAACCCCGGGCCCGGCTTTGCCAGGTAGTGGAGTGCAGTCCATTGCGGGTGAGCAGACACAGAGGGGCTGCTCTCTGGCCGTCTGCCGATGTGGCCCATGTGGCCCCGGTGCTGCTTTGCCAGCCAGTCCAGCAACCCCGACTTTCCATATTGGACTAATGAAGCTTTTGAGAACTAAGCTCCAAGGGTGTGTCGCCCACCCATGTATAGATGTGCAGAACGATGACCCACCAGGTCGCAGCGAGTTTCGGAATCGTTACACCGCCTGCCACCGAAACGTTGAATCATGTGTCTGTTGTGATCTGAGCACGACACCGCAAGGTGCGTGCTGAGTCACGTGCGTTAGGTGAGATGTGCGTGACCAAGTCAATAAAGTGGCAGTGCCGGCTGCCGCCCTGCATCGCAGGGCACCCCCAGCCCCATACCAGTCTGTATGTACCATGCTCCATACAATGGAGTTGTTCGCAGACAGCGGGAGTAGCAGGGGGGGACCCAGAAGGAACCACAGTGTGCAGGCCTGGGGGCACCCTCCATCACAGCACTGCCCCATGCTCCCTCCAGCTGCCTGCCTCCAGCAGGCATTCACCTCCCAGTGTCCCTCCCCCCAGACAACTGCCAGATAGGCTAGCGCAGGCCTAGGGCACAGCCGGCGCACCCTCACGGCTTAACAGCAGTGGTAGAAGTGTACCGAAAAAAGTAGTGGAGTTGTAGTCTCGGCAGGGGACAGGGTAGGCGGAATCATAGTGCAACTTGTAACAAGGTGTTGCAGACGGGGCATTGCATTAGTCCGAGTGGCAAGTAACTAAGGCTCCTATCCCAACTTTACACTTGCACAGGGACATGCATGGACAAATCCTCTATGTAGAATGGTGAACATGGTCGTAAAAAGTACAGGAATGGTAAACAGAAAAAAATAAAAGTAGTGGAACACCGTTCCTGACCGTTCCCGCTCGCTTCCATCACTGCTTAACAGTGTGTGTGTGGGGACCCAGGGACTCTCGGGGGACCACGCCGTCAAGAGTCAGCATCACCAGTGGGGCCTGGCATCATGGGAACGGCACAGGCCAGCGTTTCAACATACCTCCTCCTCTCCACCACAGTCTGCAGCAGTCTCTGCACAATCAGGCTCTGCAGCTTGGTCCATTGCCACCCCAGGCAGCAGGTGTGTGGACATTGGGAGGCAGCGTACTTGTTACAGGGTGCCCATCGTCCAACATACCGAGCTCTAACTCTGAGCCGCCATCTTGTCCACAGCACAACAGCGCCCCGAAGCACATGATCTTAATACCATGTTTTTGTTCCCACACATGCACAATTGCATTTTACTACTTAACACCTTTTTGAGTACCATATACTCAAAATGGCTGTGCCACGTGTTTTTGCCCTGTCCTTTAATTATCTTCTCCCTGGCCTCTCAGCTCAGGAATGTCATGCATGGAAAGTTCTTTCACGGGAATAGCCTTGACTTTCCCAGGCACAGGGGCAGAGTGGGCATCTACCTGTAGGTGGGGGCTGAGGCTGTCTGGTCCCAATCCACACTTTGGCCAGGGGTGTGTTGGTTACTGGGCAGACGTGGGGCAAGAGGCTGTCCATAATTGTACAGCCATTACCAGTCTGAATGGTAGAGATCCCTACTGTTGGTGAGTTGGGTGTGACCGTGGCTCAAACTTAGGCCAATAGGAGGACTCCTGCAGCCACTGGTCCGAGTGCCATTGGAGCCTAGACGACTACGAAGAGCTGCAGCCTGCCCAAGATCTGAAGACACCCAGCATTGCCCCCAACCCAAGTCCGGGGTGAGGCCCGGCCTCTCAGATGCTTCAACCCTTAGACTTGCCACTTTCAGGATAGCAAGAACAATCAAAGCATTTGCCACACGCTGGGCACCCATTCGCAAGACCACACTCAGCCTTCTATACATTCAGTCCGGCAGGCACAAGAGACTGTAAGGAACTCATGGTGGCACCATTAAAGACAGACACAAGTGATCACAGTTCAAGGGTGTTTATTAAACTGTAAATGCAGGGTGGAAAAACGCCTAAACCTAAATCTAAGATGGGAGCAAGTGTCAACCATCAACTGAAAATAAGGTAGTCCCAGTGGCGTGTCAAAACAACATGGCCTTTACTAAAAGACATATTGCCAATTCCTTACCACTAATTACAAAAAGAGTGTGGGATAGGGTTTTCAATAAAGAAAGTAGTCTTCACAAATAACACGTCAAGATGTGATTGCCAGGGAACTCCCTTCCCCACGTTTTCAGCACAGGACAAGGTGGGACCTTGGAGCACAGCACACACTCGAGCCTTCTCAGCACGAGCCAACAGTTCCGTATCAGCTGTCAGATTCTTTGATGTTTAAGCCTCTTTTCAGTAAAACCCTCTTGCCTTCGAGGGCCTAATGCATTCAACAAACACAAAGTTCTGTTCCACATAACTCCGGGTGACGGGTTCACCCCTGGGTCCCCATCTTCCAAGCACAGACCCCTGACCTATCGTATTCCACAAAACAGCTAAACAGTTCTTTCTCGATAAGCTTTCACCCCTGGATCTCCCTCGGCAGGGCTCAGACCCCAAATGACAAGGGGGCACTTCACTTCCCCTTGTCTTGCAATATTTCCTGCTTTCATGAATCTTAATGTCTTTTCAAACAATGCAGTGAGACTTTCCCTCGATTTGGTTAACTTCTGTCAACACGCTGTTCATAGGGACTTGTGGCCTCGCCCCTCTTCGTTAGCATCCCTCTGCCGGGTTCACTCTTGCTAATCTTCAACATGCGGGATTCACGTTCCCTTCTTCACAATCATCTGTCGGTCAAAGACTTTCGACGGTACAGAGGATTTTACAAGACCCCTATATGACCACTTTGAACTCTCTTTGCCACTTCCCAAGGCCTTCTGGTTATGGTAGTCTCTAACTTCGGGTAATCGCTTAGAGTTTTCTGCCTGAGCACCCACGTGGTGCCGGACGCCTCTGTTGAAGGCTTTTCCCCCCACGTTATCAATTGTTCTTTTACACTTTGCAAGATTCAAATTATCGGTTTGCTACTTTTGGATCAACACAGCCTTGTTTCTTATTGACTCTCCCCTCGACTCACCGGCTGTGATGAACTGCTTGGCTTTCGTATCCTTCGAGTCAAGGTTGGTACCACTGAGACAAGCGCCTCTATCCGGCTTGGTTATCAGCAGATGGTCTTGTGTACCACTGACATCTGCTGCAACACACGCTGGATTTTGTTCACGGTCTTATGTTTCCGATTGTGGAGGTGTCACGGATCTGGATCAGAAAGAGCAAGGTCACGTCTCTCCTTGTCACCCTCTCGGTATTTGCCGTCTTTCACCTCCTCTTGAACTACTGTGCTGAGTTAGCCCTCGCATCTTGCGGTCTGCCTTGCCCATAGTGTGCCCTTGTGCTCCACCTTTTATCCCTGTGGGGAAGGGAAAGGGTCATCAGGTGTGAGTGATTCAGGTCAACTGCCTGACTTTGCCTGACCCTTGTATTGGGACAGGTCAGGTAAACGGCTCTTGTGTTAGTCTGTTGTCTTTCATGTTGTGTGAAAGTGTTCATGTCAGAAAAGGTGGGGTGGGGCGCCTTTTGGAATATCTTACTTGGTAGGATGGGGAAAAGGGGTTGAAAGAAGGAGGGAACCGCATCTCACCCATCGGTGTCCAACTCCCACTCCCCAAGGACCCCCCATCCAGGTGATCCTCCCTCACTGGTCCACCCCCAGAAACTGGATCCAATAGCGATGGCTGTGTCCTGGCCACCTGGATGACAGATCCCCGGGGACTAGTTAGGGAGACACCTTCAGGTTTCTCCCAAGACCTACGCAAATGAAACAGACTTAATTGGCAAACACAAATCCGGATTCTGCAAGAGAAATCATACCCATGTACAGACCCTAAATAGAAGCCGAGCCCAGAGGTGGGCGGGGTGGGGGCATATAAAAGGAATCCAGAGGAGTGCATGTGTGTGGGGTGTTTGGAGAATTAGTTTGAGAGGGGGGATGAAGGAACGAGAGGTTTACGGTGAAAGAAGGAGCAAAAGAGGTGGTTGAGCGAGTAAGAGCCAAGGAGTAGAGGCGGTGGGGAGAATGAGATGCACGGAGAAGGTGACAGAAGTAGTAAAGGAGATGGTGGAAGAAGAAAGGTTGGGGGGGAGCTGACAGGAAGAACCAAAGAGGTGGTAGAACAACTAAGAAATAAGGAAGAGATGGTGAAAAGAGATGCAGAGGCGGCGGGAAAGGGTTCAGATAAGGTGCTGGTGCAGAGAGGAGTTCCCCAGAAGGCAATCCTTATTTATTTATTTGGATTTAGAAAGTGAACAACAGCCCTTGGTCATCGTGGCGCTGTTACAGAAAGCTTACTTAGTTGCATACGTGCTTGCAAAACCATACATGTCGCCCAACCCCATGATGCAGGGCGGCAGCAGCATACAAATGCAGAAAGTCTGTTCAGGTGGCACACACATGTCGCCCAACCCCATGATGCACGGCGGCAGCAGCATACAAATGCAGAAAGTCCGTTCAGGTGGCACACACATGTCGCCCAACCCCATGCTGTATTTCTGTGTATTGCCCACAGTGCCATATGTCTTAACAGTGTACGGGTGCCTGTTTCAGGAGGTAGTCACTGTTCTGATCCTGGCAAATCCATGTATGCTTAGCCCTAAGGACCAGACCGAGACATCCACTGCTGTTACTTCTTCCCTTGAGCATTCAGGGAAGCACTGCCATAGAGACCTGCTCAGAAGGCTAGAGTTTCCCCCTCATTGGGGGACATCTTGGACTAGTCTGTGTTCATCCTTACATTCCCTCTTTCTTTCCTATCCCCGCACTATGCTTCTCTTACCTACTTTTCCCTTTGGTGCCGCCCCACCAATGACATGGTTGCAAGTGCACCACAATATGCATGCCACCAGCAGAGTATTCTGGGCTTGACCCTTTTCATGCTATATCCCTCCCCTAAGTATAGGGGATGCTGTTTATTTTCCCCTGGTCAATGTTCTGCTTTTAACCTCTACAGCCAACTGGTCATTTGCCAACTATCCACTGCTCAAAAACATCCCGGTGGGCACCTGCTTTCAGGACCACCCAGTCCACATTTCTAACGAAAAGGCTTCAACTTCTTCAGTAAGCACAATGGGCCCAGATTCCATGCTCTGCAGTATTCCCTCCTGAAATGCCACAAACGGTATTACTGTTACCACACGCGGGAACGTCAATGGTCATTGTGGTTCTGAGACATGTAGACCCTTCCGTTATTCCCCACAGGACTCAAGCGAAGTTGCATATTACTGCATGTGGTAATGCTTGTGTTTGGAGGTAATTGCCACCAGACTAAAGCAGGCTCATTTGAAGAGTTCTGCATGTAAAACTCAGACTTTAGTGGAGTGGTAAGTCCTGCTGTATTTATTTTGACATTTGTCAAGCGCACTAAGCTGAAGAACCTCTAGGCGCTGGTTGCACATCAATACGATTAGTTGCACAATACATTAACACAGAAAGAAAGACATTGTAGATGAGTTCATAAAGTATTACTAGAGAAAGAAATGAAGGGTGAGGTTGTAGTTCGGTCAGGAGATCATGGTCTGAAAACATGGACTGCATCTCTCCAGCCCTAAAATCTCTGCACTGGCTCCCGGTTGTTGTTAGGATCAAGTTCAAAACCCTCTGCATCATCCACAAGGCTATCTGAGGCCTGGGGTGCGGCTACATCAAACTCTCTCACCCTAAATACACCTCTGCTAGAGCCCTTCTGTCTTCTAGCTCCAACTCTCTGCATTTCAGGTGCTTCTCTAAGCAGAGAGTGGGGGCTAAATCTCGCTCCTCTGCAAGAGCCTCCCCGTGGAATAGTCTGCCTGCCCCTCTCAGGCTTGAGGCGGATCTCAAGTTTTGGAATCTCCTCAAGACCCTCCTTTTCTGTTTTTGGTTCCCTCTCCAGCTTCCCTGCTAATACTCCTGTCTGCAGCAGTGACTGGTTTCCTGGTTCCCTCAGAGTTCTACAGGGCACCAGCCCCCCTCAGCCACATCCACATCCCCCCTCCTCACACTTAGCAAGTGGACTCTCACCTCCTGCACCCAATGCAATCCCTGGCACTTGCCCCCCTGGCCTCCCCTTGGCACTCACCCAGTCCCTGTGGCCCTCTCTCCCCCCTCCTTTTCCCTCCCTGTCTACCCCCCCTTTCTCTTGCACTCTCCTCTTTACCCTTCCCTTCCCACCCTAGCACTTTGCACACTGCCCCCCACCCCCTCACGCTTGTTACTGCACTTGCACGATCTGAATGTCACAAGGCATAGTAGTACCGTTATTGTTATCTTTCTCCCTTTCCCCCTCCCCTTTTTGTTGTATTGGCGCTTTACAAATATCCAATAAATAAAATAAGGAGGGTTCGTAGTTAGGCAGGAGATCATGGTCCGGAAAAAGCAGAGTCTTGAGTTGTTCCCGGAAGGGCCCAGAATGAATGTTCAGATCTTAGGGAGAGTGGTAGGTTGCTCCAGTGTTTTGCAGCTATGACTGGGAGGCTGGCACCTCCTGCTCTGGTACGCTTGAAACAGGGTATGGAGAGTTGCTGAGAGAAGGTGGTTCGGATGGGTCTTAAGGATTGAGACTTGGTGGATGTTCGTTATCAGTATTTGGGGGCGGTGTTAGAGAGGCATTTCTGCATGATTGTTAGTGATTTGAAGTTGATGCGCTCTCGTAATAGCAGCCAATGGACACTTCTTTTTGCAGCAGGGCCGTGGTCACGCTTTGGAATGTTAAGGGCCACTCTAAGGGCACTCTTTTGGATGAGTTGTAGTTTAAGGGTGCGAGAAGTATTTCCTGTAAGAAGGGTCTTACAGTAGTCGAGTCGATAAGAGCCCTGGCAACGGAGATGCAGCTTTCAGTGTTGAGGAACGGTTGGCATGCACTAATCAACTTGAATGGTTGGCTGCAGATGAAGCAATCGCATTCAACTGCGAGTGAGGGATAGTGTGGAGTCCAGATAAACGCCCATGGTTTTGATATTGTTGGAAACTTGGATGGTGTTTCCATCTATGAAAAAGGACTTGTATGATGAGTCTAGCCTGTTGAGAGTGTGTTGTGAGCCAATCAGAAGAACCTCTGTCTTATCGTCATTAAGACAGAGGTGGTGGGAGGCCATCCAAGTCTGAACTGTGTGATAGAGTGAATGTACGTTTTTTTGTGTCGTTTTCCTAGTTGCCTGTGAAGTGTGGGAGAATCTGCGTGTTGTCCACCTAGTTGGTATAGGACCTTCCAATGGGTCCAAGAAAGTCAGAGAGGTTTTGAGAATATGTTGAACAATGTTGGGGAAACACAAGACCATTGTGGGACTCTGCATGTGACAGGGGGTAAGGGGGCTGCCGCAGTTGAGGAGAACACTCTCATAGTTCTCTCCAAGAGGAAGGAGCTGATCCATATGATGGCTTCAGGTGAGAAGTGTGCTGCTGATTCAAGGTGACGGCAGGTCAATTTTAGGAAGAATTTTCATTTTAGTGCTCAATTCCTCCCACCTTAGAGACCCCCAGCTCTTTTGCTGGGCTTAGGACTTTTTAATGTTAACTCCCGAGTGAGTGGAACCTTTTTCTCACGCATGTGTTTTTACTGGCTTTGGATTTTGTGTTTTCACTATTTTTGGAGTCTGTCAAACTCCATAGGCGTCTACTTTTTGAATGGTGATGTACAGCACCTTCAGGGCAGTGTCACTGAGAAATACTCTGGATTTCTCATAAGGTTTAAACACCGTTTCTTGGGTGAAATACTTATTCCCAAGAATAGTAAGGTGAAATTGACTTTACTTACCCTTTCCCTTTGTGGGTCCAGCACACACCACCTTCTCTTGCGTGCTGGGGGTTACCTAGCAGCCCCTTATTCTACTTTCTCATGTAACATGTTTATGTTACCCTCACTACTTTAAATGGCTGGTGGCAGTGGTTTACTTTTTCCTACCATTGTCCTTTTCTACCACTGAACCCTCAGCTGCAGTACAGCACCCATGGGTGACCATTTTGTCCAAATGGCCCGTCTTCTTTTTTTGCCATTTTCTGTTTGTGAGGCCTTTCTTGGGTTTTACTTGGTAGGTTGAGACAGGTTTGAGCCCTTTGTTGGTCTTGCCTTTGGCGGGCTTCAGCCCTGAAGCCAGCCTCTGGCTCCAGTGTGTCTGGACGGACACGATGTGCGGGAGGGTCCCAAAACTCCCCTGTCCTTTGCCTCTTAGAATGCCTGAATGCAACTAGTCCTGATTGGCCGGCTGTCCTTTTAGGACAGCCAACCTGCTGTGTGATTGACAGCCTAGACTATGCATGAATGGAAGAAACCTGCTTAAAAGGCGAGGGTTTTGGGACGAGAGGCAGAGTCGACCACTGGGAGTAACACCAGATGAAGAAACCGTGAACGAAGCTTGCTGCAACCTCCTGGAACTTTTAATTGCCCGGTGAAGCCCTGCTGCTGTGCTGACCTTTTTCACCTCGACAGAGAAGCCCGGATGGAATGACTTCTCCCCTTGGGTTAGTGGGACCAACTAACCCCGAGACGAACTCCACTGGACCACCAGCCCCGACTTGCTGTGCCTCTTCATTGCTGCGAGAGCTCAATGAAACCAAAAAAGTGATGGGTGGAAGGTTTTGAATTAATCTAAACCACTGGCACTGCTCTGGGCAACCTTCCACAGCACGGTTTTTTAACCTGTCTGCGCCATTGCAAAAGGGGTCCAGCCATATGCAAATCAGCCAGGTACTGCCACCAACAGGAGCAGCCCTGCCCAAACTGTCAGGCCAGGTCCCATCTCCACTGAAACACAAGCAACCCCAGAGGTTAAGATTCATTGTAAACCTTCTAGCCATCACACCTTCTGTTTTGCTGTAGTCGCCCCGAGTGAGACTGGGTATGCCCAGACGTGGGTCCTGTGCCTGCTGGGCCTAGAGATCCAAGCTACTCCTCACTGATGAGGCCCAACAGGGCTGAAACATGTTTGGTGATGCTTGTGGTCTTGTGCAGAAGGGATGTGACCTAACTATTCGGGCTGGACTGCCCCTTTTGGGGAGGGACCAAGCCTGATTTGCATATGGTCTTTCCCCTTTTGTAATGGCTTGGCAGGTGAAGAACGATGGTCTGGAGGGTTGCCAGGGGAGTTGCTAGGTCTGGAAAAGACCCGGGGCTAAACTGATGTCGGAACTGTTGGGACTGGGGGCTAGCTAGTCTTTTGGCTGTAGCTCCTCAGATTCTATCCGGGGCTACAACCAAAAGATCAGGGGCTATAGCCCCCTTACCCCCCCAGCAACGCCCCTGAGGGTTGCCCAGAGCAATGCCAGAGGTGAAGATTCATTCTAAACCTTGCAGCCATCACACCTTGTTTCGCTGTGATAGCTCAATGCCACGGGTCGAGTGCTGTAGTTGAGTGCAACGCCTGTCGCAGAACTAATCAAACAGGAGGATCACTCAGGGGCAATGTGCTCCCCTTGAAAGCAAGACGACACGGAGCACAACAGGTTCGATCCACGGGTCCACACTTAGAAACCTCTGGATATTAAGCTCGTTATAAATAACCTATCATATAATAACCTGAAGCTCCAGGAGACTCCAGAGAACCATCCCGAAGCAGGACCTCCAGATCCAGAGTCCCCTCACTAGAGTGCCGGAGCAAAGAGAGTCCAACTGGTGTGCAAGATCCGCATCAGTGCCGTTTGCTAAACGCTGAAACCGCTAAGTGCCGATGAACTGAAAGAGCCTGTAGCTGCCGATGACTTACCAAGTGCCACCGCAGGAGCCCTGCAGACATCCTCCCTCTTGTCCCCACCACTGAGGCTCAGGAACAAGGGTCTGCACCGCCGCAGCAAGACAATCCAGCTGGACCACTTTTCAACCTAGAGGTACTGTTTAGCCTTGGGGAATTTACCTTATTGCCTTTAGCCAAGTTCTTCTCATTTGGGAATTGCCTTGGCTTACCTTTTCAAGTTGATTTCAACTCTCTTCTCACAGGCTTAACAGCTTGTGACCCTACAAGTGATTTTTCAACCAAACATGCCAACTTTGAGGAAGACTTTGATTTAAGAAGTGCCTCAGATCCATACACTGTGTCCCAAATGACTTTGGCTGTCATGGCTCCCTGAAGACTCTTCTGGTCCATTGACTTTGGTACTGTCTGTCCCTCATAGGTGGCAGCTGGCTGTATACGGGTGCTGCTGGAATCAAGATTTTATTGGAAGATTTAGTTGTCCGCACATGTACTGAGAAACTGTGTAGCCTTTTTCCTTCCCTAACCTTTCTACAAACCTCAGAATCTACAAAGTGTACTAGTGTGATATATGAATGCCATTACTGTCTTTGTGATTGAAGTCACCTCAGGGTGTAGAAATTGTGTAAGAAGCATATCCAAAGATGATTCTGAAAATAATTTAAAAGTATATTTACATTGTTACATCAATTGCCCTTTTAAAGAATGCTAAATAACTATTTAGAACTGAAACCTTCAGTGTAAGTGTTATTTGGATACTTGTATTTGTAAATTTCACCTGTACAGCTCACATTTACCCCTCTTGAGATGAGTCTGGCTGTTCAGTCACAATACCAACTTGTGTAGTACAGACCTATACCAAAAGGTGGGTTACCTAATACCAAGCAGATAAGTGCTGTGCAGTCTCACAAAGTGTGACTGCACCAATTCTTACCCAACAGTCAAGTAGGGGGGGGGGGGGTTCTGCGTGACCCAAGCCTTTGGTGTCATCTAGCCAGGCAGATTCTGTACCGTAGCCAGGTCAGAAGTCGGATTCTCGTGACCCCAGGAGATTGTTGGCTTCCAGGAAATTCCGGATCTGCACATTCCAGGATTTTAAGCAAGAAAGGGACAGTGGTTATGGGTTGGTAGTTTATCGGGATAGTTTTTTTAGTGGTGGGAGGACCCAAGCGTCCTTGAGGCTGGAGGGTACGGTGCAGGTGGAGAATGAGGCATTAATAAATGAGGAGATGAAGGGGGCCAGTGGGCCGCACAGTCGGAGGACTAATGTCACTTTGGCAGCGCAATGGTTTGAGACGCATGATGATTTTTTAGAACGTCAGATTCGGAAACTGGGTTAAATTTGAAGAGTGTCTGATTGTAGTGCGGTCGGGATTGGGCCTCAGGTGAGAGGGGTAAGGTAGTCTTAATGTTAAGTGAGGCTTTTTTGGTGAGGATCTTTTTAGTAGAAGGCTGATTTTCTGTATCAAGGCACTTTGGATGTTGGCGCACCATTCAAGGTCCCGAGAGCAGTTTGGGGGTGGAGGAGTGGGAGATCCAAGTTCTCGCAGTATGGAGAAGAGCTCCTTCATCCTTGAGTTTGCGTTCTTTATTCTGGCATTGTAGGTTGAACTTTTTTCTAATAAGATGTTTTTTTTGTATTTGCTAGAGGCAAGAGGGAAGGGCTCTTTCTTCAGCTTGGTTGGGTTGTTTCACTTTGCCTCGGCTTTCCGTTTAAGCAACCAAAGTACTTTCAGCTCAGGGAGAACTAGGAGTTGCAGTGTGCTGCAGCTTTGGGTTTCCAGAGCTTGAGAGGAGCTACAGTATTCATCGCCTGTGTCAACACTCGGTTGTATCGGTCGACTACGGTAGTCGGGTCATTGGAAGATGACTGGGGTTTAACCAAGTATTCCAGTAAAGGCAGGATGCTGGACTTGGTAATGTTACGAGGACTTGTGGCAATGGCGGGTAGGAATTGAGGGCGTGTCAGAAATGGGTATAGTGAACAGTATAATGCTATGGTCAATCCTTGGGCAAGGCTTGTTGGAGGTAATGGTGGTGTTGCAATTCAGGTCAGCCAGCCAGTCAGTCGAGAACACTGCCTTTGTCATGTGTGGGATTGACGACTCCTTGTAGAAAAGCCCATTTCCTTGAGCGGAGGGTCTACAGAGAAGGCGTTGGCATGCGTTTCATCATTCCGGCCACAGTTAAAGTGCCCAAGGAGCAGCGTCTTGGGTGATGGCTTTACCTTGGAAAGAAGGTGCAGTACGTCCTCTGCGCGTGTGAGGGAAGGGCTCAGAGCCAGAAAAATCAGGCGCAGGCCTACAGTAGAGGCATGGGGTGGCTTCCGTTTAGTGTTGTGGAAACCCGCACCCACCAAATCGAATAGTTGCCATTTGCGCAGCTTCTGGTCGGGAATGGGTACATCAGACTTGGGGGTTCTTTTGAGCCTTCCTCCGATTGATGTTTGCGAACCCCAGTTGGGTCTGTGCCCATCACCTAGGTGGGTGTAGGTGGTGGGACGAGTTCTGTACATGCTCAAGGAAACAGAATTCTGATTGTTCTATGAAGCACCATAAGCTAGCGTTAAAGGCTTGAATTCACACAGGAGGCACTCGGAGCCTGCAGGAAGGCCTGGCCTGCCTTCGGGAGCCTTGTGTTCTGCAGCAACCACATCTGACACGAGATGGGGCAGCGCCACCTGCTGGAGCCAAACATATCTCCAGACACTTCCTGGAAAAGCACAGCATCCGCCTGAGCCAGGGATGGAATTCTAGCGAATCTGTTTAATAACAGAACATGTGTGTCACGAAGCACAATGTTAATTTCACCTCCAGTTATTATTTAAAAGTTCCACTAGTGCTAGCCTGAAAAGTGGGACTATCCACTCCGCTTTACCTGTGCCCCCCAAACCCCTCGCCATGACTAGGCACACTTGAGCACATGTCCATGCCCTCACATGTCCACAGCATGCCTTGGCATAATAGCAGCAGCCCCCCTCTCCTACCTCCCCACATTAGTAATCGCTTCCATGAAAGGGGCGTAACAAGTCCCTTTTTTTTGGTTACATTTTATTTAGAGCAAATCTGAACAATCGCTCCCACTCACCCTTGTGGTTGCATTTTCCCCACTCACACTTGTGGTTGCGATTTTCCCCACTCACACTTGTGGTTTCGATTTTCCCCACTCACCCTTGTGGTTTCGATTTTCCCCACTCACCCTTGTGGTTGCGATTTTCCCCCACTCACCCTTGTGGTTGCGATTTTCCCCACTCTTACTTGTGGTTGCGATTTTCCCCACTCACACTTGTAGTTGCGATTTTCCCCACTCACACTTGTGGTTGCGATTTTCCTACATGTAGGGCGTTAATTCAATACATGTTTGCCCCCCTGACACCCCGCTTTTCCTTGGTCCAGTTCCTGTTCAACCTGCAGAGCCTGGGCTGCCACCCCAGCAGGGGAGGGAGGCACAATTCACTTCTATCCGGACAGGGTTGGGCGATTAACGACGGATGTGTGCAGCGTGAAAGACTAAGAACACAACATAATAAGAAAAAAGGTTGATGGCGAGGCGCGCACTCCAGTTCCCAGTCAAAATAGACCGGATGCAAAAGTAACTGGGTTAGATCCCAAAAACAATTTAACAAGTATTAACAAGGATGAATCCCAAATTTGGGTAAGACTTGTGCACTAGGAGGGGTGTTGGTTCCTGGTCACCTGATTTGGTAACATGTTAACACTACAGCTACCAGAATCCCTAGAGACTAAAAGAGCTGCTAATTGGAATCACCTTAATACCAGCCCAGCCTCCCTAATGAAGGTTTGTTACAGGCAAGCGTTAGGAGGGAGGGGGGGGGGGGGGGGGGGAGAAACAGAGCAACTGAACAGCAGATGGGATCCAACCTGGACAATACTTGTTACATTGTTTTTGGGATCTAACCCAGTTACTTTTTTTGCATCATGTCTAATTTGACTGGGAACTGCAGTGTGCGCCTCGCCATCCCCTTTTTTCCTAATAAGACAACATACTGTTGAACAAAGGATCAAAGGTGGAAAGAAGCACAGAAGCAGCAGCAAACACGAGGGGACTGAGGACCGGAACCAGCATGGGCTGGTGCAGTAGATATGGGGGAGGGGATACACTAAGAAAGTTCACCCAGCATGAACAGCAGCATAGAACTGGGGGGCAAGGAGTCAAGCACCCCACTCCACAGTTGGTGGGTTGCTGTATAAGGTAGTCTGTCATAGCAGCAACACAGGCTCAGGAAGTGAATGCCCCCCCCTTTCTCAGAGGGGGTCCAGGCTCCCCAGGGGCCCCCTCCAAACAGCCTCTGGGCCCACACGCTCTATCTTGCCCCCCATTCAGGAGGGCGGTTCATCCAACTCGCCGCCTGCCCTAAAGGGTTCAATCCATTCCGCTTTATTTACAAGGAGAAGCAAAAAAAGCTGCCCAGCTCCACATTTTAAATGTTGAAGATCGAAAAAGACACCCATCACCACTGGACAGGCAACAACAAGGCTTCACACAGGGAAAACGAACTTGAAGGTTAGCGACCAGGGCTCACCAATAAGGAGAGGCAGACTCGAGGGTTAGCAACCAGGGCTCACGATAAAGGAGAGGCAGACTCGAGGGTTAGCGACCAGCACTCACCAATAAGGGGAGGCAGATTCGAAGATTAATGACCAGGGCTCACGATAAAGGAGAGGCAGACTCGAGGGTTAGCGACCAGCACTCACCAATAAGGGGAGGCAGATTCGAGGGTTAATGACCAGGGCTCACCAATAAGGAGAGGCAGACTCGAGGGTTAGCGACCAGGGCCCACCAATAAGGAGAGGCAGACTCGAGGGTTAGCGACCAGCACTCACCAATAAGGAGAGGCAGACTCGAGGGTTAATGACCAGGGCTCACCAATAAGGAGAGGCAGACTCGAAGGTTAATGACCAGGGCTCACCAATAAGGGAGACAGACTCGAGGGTTAATGACCAGGGCTCACCAATAAGGGAGGCAGATTAGAAGGTTAATGACCAGGGCTCCCCAATAAGGAGAGGCAGACTCGAAGGTTAATGACCAGGGCTCACCAATAAGGGAGGCAGATTAGAAGGTTAATGACCAGGGCTCACCAATAAGGAGAGGCAGACTCGAGGGTTAGCGACCAGGGCTCACCAATAAGGAGAGGCAGACTCGAGGGTTAGCGACCAGGGCTCACCAATAAGGAGAGGCAGACTCGAGGGTTAGCAACCAGGGCTCACCAATAAGGAGAGGCAGACTCGAGGGTTAGCAACCAGGGCCCACCAATAAGGAGAGAAAGACTCGAGGGTTAATGACCAGGGCTCACGATAAAGGAGAGGCAGACTCGAGGGTTAGCGACCAGCACTCACCAATAAGGGGAGGCAGATTCGAAGATTAATGACCAGGGCTCACGATAAAGGAGAGGCAGACTCGAGGGTTAGCGACCAGCACTCACCAATAAGGGGAGGCAGATTCGAGGGTTAATGACCAGGGCTCACCAATAAGGAGAGGCAGACTCGAAGGTTAGCGACCAGGGCTCACCAATAAGGAGAGGCAGACTCGAGGGTTAGCGACCAGGGCCCACCAATAAGGAGAGGCAGACTCGAGGGTTAGCGACCAGGGCCCACCAATAAGGAGAGGCAGACTCGAGGGTTAGCGACCAGGGCTCACCAATAAGGAGAGGCAGACTTGAGGGTTAGCGACCAGGGCCCACCAATAAGGGGAGGCAGACTTGAGGGTTAGCGACCAGGGCCCACCAATAAGGAGAGGCAGACTCGAGGGTTAGCGACCAGCACTCACCAATAAGGAGAGGCAGACTCGAGGGTTAATGAACAGGGCTCACCAATAAGGAGAGGCAGACTCGAAGGTTAATGACCAGGGCTCACCAATAAGGGAGGCAGATTAGAAGGATAATGACCAGGGCTCACCAATAAGGAGAGGCAGACTCGAGGGTTAATGACCAGGGCTCACCAATAAGGGAGGCAGATTAGAAGGTTAATGACCAGGGCTCCCCAATAAGGAGAGGCAGACTCGAAGGTTAATGACCAGGGCTCACCAATAAGGGAGGCAGATTAGAAGGTTAATGACCAGGGCTCACCAATAAGGAGAGGCAGACTCGAGGGTTAGCGACCAGGGCTCACCAATAAGGAGAGGCAGACTCGAGGG
Organism: Ambystoma mexicanum; assembly: GCF_040938575.1. Classification (NCBI taxonomy): domain Eukaryota; kingdom Metazoa; phylum Chordata; class Amphibia; order Caudata; family Ambystomatidae; genus Ambystoma; species Ambystoma mexicanum. The sequence continues at coordinate 12,032,873 of NC_090938.1, read as the reverse complement.
TTAGCGACCAGGGCTCACCAATAAGGAGAGGCAGACTCGAGGGTTAGCGACCAGGGCTCACCAATAAGGGAGGCAGATTCGAAGGTTAATGACCAGGGCTCACCAATAAGGAGAGGCAGACTCGGAGGTTAATGACCAGGGCTCACCAATAAAGGGAGGCAGATTAGAAGGTTAATGACCAGGGCTCACCAATAAGGGAGGCAGATTAGAAGGTTAATGACCAGGGCTCACCAATAAAGGGAGGCAGATTAGAAGGTTAATGACCAGGGCTCACCAATAAGGGAGGCAGATTAGAAGGTTAATGACCAGGGCTCACCAATAAGGGAGGCAGATTAGAAGGTTAATGACCAGGGCTCACCAATAAGGGAGGCAGATTAGAAGGTTAATGAACAGGGCCCACCAATAAGGGAGGCAGATTCGAAGGTTAATGACCAGGGCTCACCAATAAGGCAGATTAGAAGGTTAATGACCAGGGCTCACCAATAAGGAGAGGCAGACTCGAGGGTTAATGACCATGGCTCACCAATAAGGAGAGGCAGACTCGAAGGTTAATGACCAGGGCTCACCAATAAGGAGAGGCAGACTCGAGGGTTAGCGACCAGGGCTCACCAATAAGAGGAGGCAGATTCGAAGGTTAATGACCAGGGCTCACCAATAAGGAGAGGCAGATTCGAGGGTTAGCGACCAGCACTCACCAAAAAGGAGAGGCAGACTCGAGGGTTAGCGACCAGGGCTCACCAATAAGGAGAGGCAGACTCGAAGGTTAATGACCAGGGCTCACCAATAAGGAGAGGCAGACTCGAGGGTTAGCGACCAGGGCTCGCCAATAAGGGGAGGCAGATTAGAAGGTTAATGACCAGGGCTCACCAATAAGGGAGGCAGATTCGAAGGTTAATGACCAGGGCTCGCCAATAAGAGAGGCAGATTCGAAGGTTAATGACCAGGGCTCACCAATAAGGGAGGCAGATTCGAAGGTTAATGACCAGGGCTCACCAATAAGGGGAGGCAGACTCAAGGGTTAGCGACCAGGGCTCACCAATAAGGGAGGCAGATTCGAAGGTTAATGACCAGGGCTCACCAATAAGGGAGGCAGATTCGAAGGTTAATGACCAGGGCTCACCAATAAGGGAGGCAGATTCGAAGGTTAATGACCAGGGCTCACCAATAAGGGGAAGCAGATTAGAAGGTTAATGACCAGGGCTCACCAATAAGGGAGGCAGATTCGAAGGTTAATGACCAGGGCTCACCAATAAGGGGAGGCAGATTCGAAGGTTAATGACCAGGGCTCACCTATAAGGGAGGCAGATTAGAAGGTTAATGACCAGGGCTCACCTATAAGGGAGGCAGATTAGAAGGTTAATGACCAGGGCTTACCAATAAGGGAGGCAGTCTCGAGGGTTAATGACCAGGGCTCACGATAAAGGAGAGGCAGACTCGAGGGTTAGCGACCAGCACTCACCAATAAGGGGAGGCAGATTCGAAGATTAATGACCAGCACTCACCAATAAGGGGAGGCAGATTCGAAGATTAATGACCAGGGCCCACCAATAAGGAGAGGCAGACTAGAGGGTTAATGACCAGGGCTCACGATAAAGGAGAGGCAGACTCGAGGGTTAGCGACCAGCACTCACCAATAAGGGGAGGCAGATTCGAAGATTAATGACCAGGGCTCACGATAAAGGAGAGGCAGACTCGAGGGTTAGCGACCAGCACTCACCAATAAGGGGAGGCAGATTCGAGGGTTAATGACCAGGGCTCACCAATAAGGAGAGGCAGACTCGAGGGTTAGCGACCAGCACTCACCAATAAGGAGAGGCAGACTCGAGGGTTAATGACCAGGGCTCACCAATAAGGAGAGGCAGACTCGAAGGTTAATGACCAGGGCTCACCAATAAGGGAGGCAGATTAGAAGGTTAATGACCAGGGCTCCCCAATAAGGAGAGGCAGACTCGAAGGTTAATGACCAGGGCTCACCAATAAGGGAGGCAGATTAGAAGGTTAATGACCAGGGCTCACCAATAAGGAGAGGCAGACTCGAGGGTTAGCGACCAGGGCTCACCAATAAGGAGAGGCAGACTCGAGGGTTAGCGACCAGGGCTCACCAATAAGGAGAGGCAGACTCGAGGGTTAGCAACCAGGGCTCACCAATAAGGAGAGGCAGACTCGAGGGTTAGCAACCGGGGCCCACCAATAAGGAGAGAAAGACTCGAGGGTTAATGACCAGGGCTCACGATAAAGGAGAGGCAGACTCGAGGGTTAGCGACCAGCAATCACCAATAAGGGGAGGCAGATTCGAGGGTTAATGACCAGGGCTCACCAATAAGGAGAGGCAGACTCGAGGGTTAGCGACCAGGGCCCACCAATAAGGAGAGGCAGACTCGAGGGTTAGCGACCAGCACTCACCAATAAGGAGAGGCAGACTCGAGGGTTAATGAACAGGGCTCACCAATAAGGAGAGGCAGACTAGAAGGTTAATGACCAGGGCTCACCAATAAGGGAGGCAGATTAGAAGGATAATGACCAGGGCTCACCAATAAGGAGAGGCAGACTCGAGGGTTAATGACCAGGGCTCACTAATAAGGGAGGCAGATTAGAAGGTTAATGACCAGGGCTCCCCAATAAGGAGAGGCAGACTCGAAGGTTAATGACCAGGGCTCACCAATAAGGGAGGCAGATTAGAAGGTTAATGACCAGGGCTCACCAATAAGGAGAGGCAGACTCGAGGGTTAGCGACCAGGGCTCACCAATAAGGAGAGGCAGAGTCGAGGGTTAGCGACCAGGGCTCACCAATAAGGAGAGGCAGAGTCGAGGGTTAGCGACCAGGGCTCACCAATAAGGAGAGGCAGACTCGAGGGTTAGCGACCAGGGCTCACCAATAAGGAGAGGCAGACTCGAGGGTTAGCGACCAGGGCTCACCAATAAGGAGAGGCAGACTCGAGGGTTAGCGACCAGGGCTCACCAATAAGGGAGGCAGATTCGAAGGTTAATGACCAGGGCTCACCAATAAGGAGAGGCAGACTCGGAGGTTAATGACCAGGGCTCACCAATAAAGGGAGGCAGATTAGAAGGTTAATGACCAGGGCTCACCAATAAGGGAGGCAGATTAGAAGGTTAATGACCAGGGCTCACCAATAAGGAGAGGCAGACTCGAAGGTTAATGACCAGGGCTCACCAATAAAGGGAGGCAGATTAGAAGGTTAATGACCAGGGCTCACCAATAAGGGAGGCAGATTAGAAGGTTAATGACCAGGGCTCACCAATAAGGAGAGGCAGACTCGAAGGTTAATGACCAGGGCTCACCAATAAGGAGAGGCAGACTCGAAGGTTAATGACCAGGGCTCACCAATAAGGAGAGGCAGATTAGAAGGTTATTGACCAGGCCTCACCAATAAGGAGAGGCAGACTCGAAGGTTAATGACCAGGGCTCGCCAATAAGGAGAGGCAGACTCGAGGGTTAATGACCACGGCTCACCAATAAGGGAGGCAGATTCGAAGGTTAATGACCAGGGCTCACCAATAAGGGGAGGCAGACTCGAAGGTTAATGACCAGGGCTCACCAATAAGGAGAGGCAGACTCGAGGGTTAATGACCAGGGCTCACCAATAAGGAGAGGCAGACTCGAGGGTTAAGGACCAGGGCTCACCAATAAGGAGAGGCAGACTCGAGGGTTAATGACCAGGGCTCACCAATAAGGAGAGGCAGATTAGAAGGTTAATGACCAGGGCTCACCAATAAGGAGAGGCAGACTCGAAGGTTAATGACCAGGGCTCACCAATAAGGAGAGGCAGACTCGAAGGTTAATGACCAGGGCTCACCAATAAGGAGAGGCAGACTCGAAGGTTAATGACCAGGGCTCACCAATAAGGAGAGGCAGATTAGAAGGTTAATGACCAGGGCTCACCAATAAGGAGAGGCAGACTTGAAGGTTAATGACCAGGGCTCACCAATAAGGAGTGGCAGATTAGAAGGTTAATGACCAGGGCTCACCAATAAGGAGAGGCAGACTCGAAGGTTAATGACCAGGGCTCACCAATAAGGAGAGGCAGACTCGAAGGTTAATGACCAGGGCTCACCAATAAGGGAGGCAGATTCGAAGGTTAATGACCAGGGCTCACCAATAAGGGGAGGCAGATTAGAAGGTTAATGACCAGGGCTTACCAATAAGGGAGGCAGATTAGAAGGTTAATGACCAGGGCTCACCAATAAGGGAGGCAGATTCGAAGGTTAATGACCAGGGCTCACCAATAAGGGGAGGCAGATTAGAAGGTTAATGACCAGGGCTCACCAATAAGGAGAGGCAGACTCGAGGGTTAGCGACCAGGGCTCACCAATAAGGGGAGGCAGACTCGAGGGTTAGCGACCAGGGCTCACCAATAAGGAGAAGCAGATTCGAAGGTTAATGACCAGGGCTCACCAATAAGGAGAGGCAGACTCGAGGGTTAATGACCAGGGCTCACCAATAAGGAGAGGCAGACTCGAGGGTTAGCGACCAGGGCTCACCAATAAGGAGAGGCAGACTCGAGGGTTAGCGACCAGCACTCACCAATAAGGAGAGGCAGATTCGAGGGTTAGCGACCAGCACTCACCAATAAGGAGAGGCAGACTCGAGGGTTAGCGACCAGGGCTCACGATAAAGGAGAGGCAGACTCGAGGGTTAGCGACCAGGGCTCCCCAATAAGGAGAAGCAGATTCGAGGGTTAGCGACCAGGGCCCACCAATAAAGAGAGGCAGACTCGAGGGTTAGCGACCAGGGCCCACCAATAAGGAGAGGCAGACTCGAGGGTTAGCGACCAGGGCTCCCCAATAAGGAGAGGCAGACTCGAGGGTTAGCGACCAGGGCTCACCAATAAGGGAGGCAGACTCGAGGGTTAGCGACCAGGGCCCACCAATAAGGAGAGGCAGACTCGAGGGTTAGCGACCAGGGCTCACCAATAAGGAGAGGCAGACTCGAGGGTTAGCGACCAGGTCTCACTAATAAGGAGAGGCAGATTCGAAGGTTAATGACCAGGGCTCACCAATAAGGAGAGGCACACTCGAAGGTTAATGACCAGCACTCACCAATAAGGAGAGGCAGACTCGAGGGTTAATGACCAGGGCTCACCAATAAGGAGAGGCAGATTAGAAGGTTAATGACCAGGGCTCACCAATAAGGAGAGGCAGACTCCAGGGATAGCGACCAGCACTCACCAATAAGGAGAGGCAGACTCGAGGGTTAATGACCAGGGCTCACCAATAAGGAGAGGCAGATTAGAAGGTTAATGACCAGGGCTCACCAATAAGGGAGGCAGATTAGAAGGTTAATGACCAGGGCTCACCAATAAGGGAGGCAGATTAGAAGGTTAATGACCAGGGCTCACCAATAAGGGAGGCAGACTCGAAGGTTAATGACCAGGGCTCACCAATAAGGGGAGGCAGATTAGAAGGTTAATGACCAGGGCTCACCAATAAGGGAGGCAGATTCGAAGGTTAATGACCATGGCTCACCAATAAGGAGAGGCAGACTCGAGGGTTAGCGACCAGGGCTCACCAATAAGGAGAGGCAGACTCGAGGGTTAATGACCAGGGCTCACCAATAAGGAGAGGCAGATTCGAGGGTTAGCGACCAGCACTCACCAATAAGGAGAGGCAGACTCGATGGTTAGCGACCAGGGCTCACCAATAAGGAGAGGCAGACTCGAGGGTTAGCGACCAGGGCTCACCAATAAGGGGAAGCAGATTAGAAGGTTAATGACCAGGGCTCACCAATAAGGGAGGCAGACTCGAGGGTTAATGACCAGGGCTAACCAATAAGGAGAGGCAGACTCGAGGGTTAATGACCACGGCTCACCAATAAGGGAGGCAGATTCGAAGGTTAATGACCAGGGCTCACCAATAAGGGGAGGCAGATTCGAAGGTTAATGACCAGGGCTCACCTATAAGGGAGGCAGATTAGAAGGTTAATGACCAGGGCTCACCTATAAGGGAGGCAGATTAGAAGGTTAATGACCAGGGCTTACCAATAAGGGAGGCAGTCTCGAGGGTTAATGACCAGGGCTCACGATAAAGGAGAGGCAGACTCGAGGGTTAGCGACCAGCACTCACCAATAAGGGGAGGCAGATTCGAAGATTAATGACCAGCACTCACCAATAAGGGGAGGCAGATTCGAAGATTAATGACCAGGGCCCACCAATAAGGAGAGGCAGACTAGAGGGTTAATGACCAGGGCTCACGATAAAGGAGAGGCAGACTCGAGGGTTAGCGACCAGCACTCACCAATAAGGGGAGGCAGATTCGAAGATTAATGACCAGGGCTCACGATAAAGGAGAGGCAGACTCGAGGGTTAGCGACCAGCACTCACCAATAAGGGGAGGCAGATTCGAGGGTTAATGACCAGGGCTCACCAATAAGGAGAGGCAGACTCGAGGGTTAGCGACCAGCACTCACCAATAAGGAGAGGCAGACTCGAGGGTTAATGACCAGGGCTCACCAATAAGGAGAGGCAGACTCGAAGGTTAATGACCAGGGCTCACCAATAAGGGAGGCAGATTAGAAGGTTAATGACCAGGGCTCCCCAATAAGGAGAGGCAGACTCGAAGGTTAATGACCAGGGCTCACCAATAAGGGAGGCAGATTAGAAGGTTAATGACCAGGGCTCACCAATAAGGAGAGGCAGACTCGAGGGTTAGCGACCAGGGCTCACCAATAAGGAGAGGCAGACTCGAGGGTTAGCGACCAGGGCTCACCAATAAGGAGAGGCAGACTCGAGGGTTAGCAACCAGGGCTCACCAATAAGGAGAGGCAGACTCGAGGGTTAGCAACCGGGGCCCACCAATAAGGAGAGAAAGACTCGAGGGTTAATGACCAGGGCTCACGATAAAGGAGAGGCAGACTCGAGGGTTAGCGACCAGCAATCACCAATAAGGGGAGGCAGATTCGAGGGTTAATGACCAGGGCTCACCAATAAGGAGAGGCAGACTCGAGGGTTAGCGACCAGGGCCCACCAATAAGGAGAGGCAGACTCGAGGGTTAGCGACCAGCACTCACCAATAAGGAGAGGCAGACTCGAGGGTTAATGAACAGGGCTCACCAATAAGGAGAGGCAGACTCGAAGGTTAATGACCAGGGCTCACCAATAAGGGAGGCAGATTAGAAGGATAATGACCAGGGCTCACCAATAAGGAGAGGCAGACTCGAGGGTTAATGACCAGGGCTCACTAATAAGGGAGGCAGATTAGAAGGTTAATGACCAGGGCTCCCCAATAAGGAGAGGCAGACTCGAAGGTTAATGACCAGGGCTCACCAATAAGGGAGGCAGATTAGAAGGTTAATGACCAGGGCTCACCAATAAGGAGAGGCAGACTCGAGGGTTAGCGACCAGGGCTCACCAATAAGGAGAGGCAGAGTCGAGGGTTAGCGACCAGGGCTCACCAATAAGGAGAGGCAGAGTCGAGGGTTAGCGACCAGGGCTCACCAATAAGGAGAGGCAGACTCGAGGGTTAGCGACCAGGGCTCACCAATAAGGAGAGGCAGACTCGAGGGTTAGCGACCAGGGCTCACCAATAAGGAGAGGCAGACTCGAGGGTTAGCGACCAGGGCTCACCAATAAGGGAGGCAGATTCGAAGGTTAATGACCAGGGCTCACCAATAAGGAGAGGCAGACTCGGAGGTTAATGACCAGGGCTCACCAATAAAGGGAGGCAGATTAGAAGGTTAATGACCAGGGCTCACCAATAAGGGAGGCAGATTAGAAGGTTAATGACCAGGGCTCACCAATAAGGAGAGGCAGACTCGAAGGTTAATGACCAGGGCTCACCAATAAAGGGAGGCAGATTAGAAGGTTAATGACCAGGGCTCACCAATAAGGGAGGCAGATTAGAAGGTTAATGACCAGGGCTCACCAATAAGGAGAGGCAGACTCGAAGGTTAATGACCAGGGCTCACCAATAAGGAGAGGCAGACTCGAAGGTTAATGACCAGGGCTCACCAATAAGGAGAGGCAGATTAGAAGGTTAATGACCAGGCCTCACCAATAAGGAGAGGCAGACTCGAGGGTTAATGACCACGGCTCACCAATAAGGGAGGCAGATTCGAAGGTTAATGACCAGGGCTCACCAATAAGGGGAGGCAGACTCGAAGGTTAATGACCAGGGCTCACCAATAAGGAGAGGCAGACTCGAGGGTTAATGACCAGGGCTCACCAATAAGGAGAGGCAGACTCGAGGGTTAAGGACCAGGGCTCACCAATAAGGAGAGGCAGACTCGAGGGTTAATGACCAGGGCTCACCAATAAGGAGAGGCAGATTAGAAGGTTAATGACCAGGGCTCACCAATAAGGAGAGGCAGACTCGAAGGTTAATGACCAGGGCTCACCAATAAGGAGAGGCAGACTCGAAGGTTAATGACCAGGGCTCACCAATAAGGAGAGGCAGACTCGAAGGTTAATGACCAGGGCTCACCAATAAGGAGAGGCAGATTAGAAGGTTAATGACCAGGGCTCACCAATAAGGAGAGGCAGACTCGAAGGTTAATGACCAGGGCTCACCAATAAGGAGTGGCAGATTAGAAGGTTAATGACCAGGGCTCACCAATAAGGAGAGGCAGACTCGAAGGTTAATGACCAGGGCTCACCAATAAGGAGAGGCAGACTCGAAGGTTAATGACCAGGGCTCACCAATAAGGAGAGGCAGACTCGAGGGTTAGCGACCAGGGCCGCCAATAAGGAGGCAGACTCGAGGGTTAGCGACCAGGGCCGCCAATAAGGAGGCAGACTCGAGGGTTAGCGACCAGGGCTCACCAATAAGGGGAGGCAGATTCGAAGGTTAATGACCAGGGCTCACCAATAAGGGAGGCAGATTCGAAGGTTAATGACCAGGGCTCACCAATAAGGGGAGGCAGATTAGAAGGTTAATGACCAGGGCTTACCAATAAGGGAGGCAGATTAGAAGGTTAATGACCAGGGCTCACCAATAAGGGAGGCAGATTCGAAGGTTAATGACCAGGGCTCACCAATAAGGGGAGGCAGATTAGAAGGTTAATGACCAGGGCTCACCAATAAGGAGAGGCAGACTCGAGGGTTAGCGACCAGGGCTCACCAATAAGGGGAGGCAGACTCGAGGGTTAGCGACCAGGGCTCACCAATAAGGAGAAGCAGATTCGAAGGTTAATGACCAGGGCTCACCAATAAGGAGAGGCAGACTCGAGGGTTAATGACCAGGGCTCACCAATAAGGAGAGGCAGACTCGAGGGTTAGCGACCAGGGCTCACCAATAAGGAGAGGCAGACTCGAGGGTTAGCGACCAGCACTCACCAATAAGGAGAGGCAGACTCGAGGGTTAGCGACCAGCACTCACCAATAAGGAGAGGCAGACTCGAGGGTTAGCGACCAGGGCTCACGATAAAGGAGAGGCAGACTCGAGGGTTAGCGACCAGGGCTCCCCAATAAGGAGAGGCAGACTCGAGGGTTAGCGACCAGGGCCCACCAATAAAGAGAGGCAGACTCGAGGGTTAGCGACCAGGGCCCACCAATAAGGAGAGGCAGACTCGAGGGTTAGCGACCAGGGCTCCCCAATAAGGAGAGGCAGACTCGAGGGTTAGCGACCAGGGCTCATCAATAAGGGAGGCAGACTCGAGGGTTAGCGACCAGGGCCCACCAATAAGGAGAGGCAGACTCGAGGGTTAGCGACCAGGGCTCACCAATAAGGAGAGGCAGACTCGAGGGTTAGCGACCAGGGCTCACTAATAAGGAGAGGCAGATTCGAAGGTTAATGACCAGGGCTCACCAATAAGGAGAGGCAGACTCGAGGGTTAATGACCAGGGCTCACCAATAAGGAGAGGCAGATTAGAAGGTTAATGACCAGGGCTCACCAATAAGGAGAGGCAGACTCCAGGGATAGCGACCAGCACTCACCAATAAGGAGAGGCAGACTCGAGGGTTAATGACCAGGGCTCACCAATAAGGAGAGGCAGATTAGAAGGTTAATGACCAGGGCTCACCAATAAGGGAGGCAGATTAGAAGGTTAATGACCAGGGCTCACCAATAAGGGAGGCAGATTAGAAGGTTAATGACCAGGGCTCACCAATAAGGGAGGCAGACTCGAAGGTTAATGACCAGGGCTCACCAATAAGGGGAGGCAGATTAGAAGGTTAATGACCAGGGCTCACCAATAAGGGAGGCAGATTCGAAGGTTAATGACCATGGCTCACCAATAAGGAGAGGCAGACTCGAGGGTTAGCGACCAGGGCTCACCAATAAGGAGAGGCAGACTCGAGGGTTAATGACCAGGGCTCACCAATAAGGAGAGGCAGACTCGATGGTTAGCGACCAGGGCTCACCAATAAGGAGAGGCAGACTCGAGGGTTAGCGACCAGGGCTCACCAATAAGGGAGGCAGATTTGAAGGTTAATGACCAGGGCTCACCAATAAGGAGAGGCAGACTCGAGGGTTAGCGACCAGGGCTCACCAATAAGGGAGGCAGATTTGAAGGTTAATGACCAGGGCTCACCAATAAGGAGAGGCAGACTCGAGGGTTAATGACCAGGGCTCACCAATAAGGAGAGGCAGATTCGAGGGTTAGCGACCAGCACTCACCAATAAGGAGAGGCAGACTCGATGGTTAGCGACCAGCACTCACCAATAAGGAGAGGCAGACTCGAGGGTTAGCGACCAGGGCTCACCAATAAGGAGAGGCAGACTCGAAGGTTAGCGACCAGGGCTCACCAATAAGGAGAGGCAGACTCGAGGGTTAGGGACCAGGGCCCACCAATAAGGAGAGGCAGACTCGAGGGTTAGCGACCAGGGCTCACCAATAAGGAGAGGCAGACTCGAGGGTTAGCGACCAGGGCTCACCAATAAGGAGCGGCAGACTCGAGGGTTAGCGACCAGGGCTCACCAATAAGGAGAGGCAGACTCGAGGGTTAATGACCAGCACTCACCAATAAGGAGAGGCAGACTCGAGGGTTAATGACCAGGGCTCACCAATAAGGAGAGGCAGATTCGAAGGTTAATGACCAGGGCTCACCAATAAGGAGAGGCACACTCGAAGGTTAATGACCAGCACTCACCAATAAGGAGAGGCAGACTCGAGGGTTAATGACCAGGGCTCACCAATAAGGAGAGGCAGATTAGAAGGTTAATGACCAGGGCTCACCAATAAGGAGAGGCAGACTCTAGGGATAGCGACCAGCTCTCACCAATAAGGAGAGGCAGACTCGAGGGTTAATGACCAGGGCTCACCAATAAGGAGAGGCAGATGTCATGCATGCTGGACGCTACGCTCGTAGGACAGCGAGACCGTTCTACTCCAAATGGAGGCTATTCGATACGTTACCGGGAAAACGACGTTTACACTTTTCACGTCGCTAACTTCACGTGACTTTTGCTTCGTCACGTGAACTACGGTATTACGTATTTAAGCAGCGTAGAAACTTCACTCGCTGCTTCTGATCGTCTCTATTGGCGTTGTGTAGCTGAACCTCTGATCTACTTCCTGGCATAATCCTACAGCTACTTTTGGGCCTTCGATAGCGTGTGTTCCGCCACACGCTGATTCCTGGAGCTATCCCTTCGCGTGATAATGCACACGCGTTCTCGGTCTTCAATTGCGGCTGGCCAAGGCTGCGTGAATCCGGCCCGCGTGTAAAATCCACACGCGCTCTTTGTCTTCACACGCGGCTGGCCAAGGCTGCGTGAATCCTGCTCGCGTGTAAAATCCACACGCGCTCTTTGTCTTCAAGTGCGGCTGGCCAAGGCTGCGTGAATCCTGCCCGCGTGTAGAATCCACACGCGCTCTTCGTCTTCAAGTGCGGCTGGCCAAGGCTGCGCGAATCCTGCCCGCGTGTAAATCCACACGCTCACGTTGTCTTCAAACGCTATTTTCTTCTAACTCCTGCATCTGTGGAATTAACAGAAGGATTGATCCCTAAAGTGGGAAGGAAGCCTTTCAAGGATCATTGGAAGTGACTTTGAACTGAACTTTGGACGCTATCCTGTGGTGAATTCAACCCGTATCTAGCGTGAGCCTCGTTCCGTTCGGGATAAGTCTCCCTTACTAATTTTCCCTTCCCTGTCGTTTTGTTCTTCATTTCAAATCCATCAAGAGACTTCTGGATTGTTCTACCCAGAGATACAGGTCAGTGTGATCATTCCTGTCATTATCTAATTCATCATACTCAGGTTGGAGCAGTTATTCATGATACTTTAATTTGTCCTAGGCTGGATTACTATACCTTACCCACGCCCTTTCCAGTGATCCATCGCTCTGCCTGTTTTATCAGCCAGAGGGTTGTATCATTTGGAAGGTCTTTGTTGACTTCACGACTATCAAGTCGGGTGAACAGGGATCCGGAAGACCCTACCTCCTGTATCCTTTTGAGTATTGTATCCTTTTCAGTTGATACTTTGGTACATTTCTGACAGAATCAGAAGCCATGGAGGGTACGGATCCTTTAACTGTTTTGACACAGTTGATCAACGATTTGAGAAACGAAATGGTTACTGCACAGGACATGTTACGGCACCGTATGGACGTTATGCAAGACGCCCTACATGGTAGTCCTCAGGGAGCACAGGCGCCGATGGCTACTGCATCTGGATCTGGGACTACGGCACCCCCACAGGAAACTATTAATGTGGTTATGCCCACTCAGTTTCCCTTGGCCCCTCCGGAAAGGTTCACGGGTGATCCCAAAACCTACAGAACCTTTGTAAATCAGTGCCGACTCCATTTTCTTTGCCGTCCTGCATCTTTTCCTGATCTAACCACAAAAGCAGCCTTCGTGCTTTCCCATTTAGGGGGCACAGCCGCTGCTTGGGCTAACCCTTTGTTGGAAACTAATAGCCCTTTGTTGTACGATTGTGACGATCTCTTGACTGCTATGAGTAAAGTCTTTGACATGCGTTACTCTACTCAAGCCACAGATCTAGAGTTGCTTAACCTACAGCAGGGCAGCCAACCCCTTATGTCTTACGTTGCCCGGTTCAATCAACTGACGGCGGAAACCCAATGGCCTGACAGCAAGAAAACGGCTGTTTTTTACAAGGGTCTTTCTGAAGAACTGAAAGACGCCTTATCTACTGTTCCTGTGGTTCCTACGGGTTTCCCAGAGCTGCTCGATTTGGTTCTACAAATCGACGCCCGAAGGAATGCTCGAAAGGGAGAGAAAAAGCCCTTCATGCCAGTCTCGGGGCGGTCAGAGACACCAGCAGTCGTCTCTAACGACCCTGAACCCATGCAAATAGGCGCCGTGAGAGGCCGATTGTCCAATGCAGAACGGGAGAACCGAAGAAAAAACCACTTATGTATGTACTGTGGTTCTTCCGAGCATTTATTGGCAACATGTCCTAAAAAACCCGTCAAGCGTGCGGGAAACGCCAAAACTCGACATTAGCAGGAGTCCCTATGTCGAGTGTTTCATCGGACTCCAGTACCATTCCTAAACATGCACCTGTAATAGTTCAGGTGACGTTACATTGTGATGAGCGAGAAGTGGTTTCCAAGGCCATGGTTGATTCTGGAGCCACCAGCAATTATATAGACATCACCTATGCCAAGAACCATTCCTTACCCCTTGTAAACAAAAAAAGACCTGAAACGGTGAACACCGTGGACGGATCTGTTTTAGTTTCTGGTATGGTAACCCAGGAGACGGTACCGGTTCAGATGACGTTATCTAATAACCATTCAGAAGAAATCATCTTCGATGTTATTGCTGCTCCGCAGTACGAGATCATACTTGGTCTTGCATGGTTAACCCTTCACAATCCTGCTGTTGACTGGGTTTCGGGATCGCTCCAATATCCTTCGACTCATTGCAATGAACATTGCTTTACCAGTCAGGAGGTGTCAAATAAACAACACATATTGGCCTCTATGGTGGAGGAATCTGCTATCAGCGTTGTACATCGATGCGACAATATAATACCATGCGAATACGCTGATTATGCTGATGTCTTTGATAAAGGCCAGACAGAACGATTACCTCCTCATCGACAGTACGACTGTCCTATCGAATTGATTCCTGGTGCCAAAATTCCTACAGGCCGTGTTTATTCTTTAACACCTAAAGAAGATGTCGTGTTAAAAGAATACATTGACAAAGCGCTAGCAACGGGCTTTATACGGCCCTCACAATCTCCTGCTGCATCTCCTCTATTCTTTGTTCCTAAGAAAGAGGGAGACCTCAGACCATGCATTGATTACAGGGCACTTAATGATATCACCATCAAAAACCAATACCCCTTACCACTAATAAACGTTCTGTTGGATCAGTTAGGCACTTCCAGTTACTTCACCAAATTGGACTTGCGAGGTGCATACAATTTGGTTCGCATTCGTGAAGGCGACGAATGGAAGACCGCTTTTAAGACACGGTATGGTCTTTACGAATATCTGGTGATGCCTTTTGGTCTGTGCAATGCTCCCGCCACATTTCAATTCTTCATGAATGACATATTCAGAGACATAATGGACCGATTTGTGGTTGTCTATCTGGACGACATTTTGATCTACTCATCATCTTTATCGGAACACGTCAGACATGTTTCTACAGTCCTACAAAGACTTAGGGAGAACCATCTTTATGTGAAAGCCGAAAAATGTGTCTTTCATTCACAGGAAGTGGAATTCCTGGGTTACGACATTACCAATCTAGGTGCTCGAATGAGTCGTTCCAAGGTAAAGGCCGTCTTGAACTGGCCAATTCCACATAACGTCAAGTCACTACAGTCTTTCTTGGGCTTTGCGAATTTCTATCGCAGATTTATCCATTCCTTTTCCAAAACAGTAGCTCCTTTGACGGCTTTAACTAGTTCCAAAGTACCTTTCTGTTGGAACCAACATGCCCAAGCAGCATTCGAAAAGCTGAAGGAAGCATTTACCACTGCACCCGTGCTTCAACATCCGGATCCTGATCGCCAGTTTGTCGTTGAAGCGGATGCATCCAGTGTCGCTATTGGCGCAGTGCTCTCACAAGTTTGCACGGAAACCAAGGAGGAACACCCAGTGGCTTTCTTCTCTCGTAAACTCACCTCATATGAACGGAACTACACCGTTACTGAGCGGGAACTACTGGCTATCAAAGATGCCTTCCGAGAATGGCGTCATCATCTTCTTGGGGCCAAACAACAGGTGTTGGTGTACTCTGACCATAGAAATCTCCAAGCATTCAAATCCATGAAATGCCTTACGGCCCGTCAGGCCAGATGGCATGTCTTTTTTGCCCAATACGATTTCCAGGTCACCTATCGTCCTGCCCGAGAACATGTTAAGTCGGACGCTTTGTCCCGTATGAGTAAAGAGGCGCAGGAAGAAAAACAAGTACAGACCCAGCTGTTGGCAGATCATGTGATTTGTAGTTGTTCGGTTCAACCATCCTTAAAAACCGAAATACAAGAGTGGGTAAAAAACAATCCACAAGTAGTCCAGGATATGAATCTGGACGTGCATAACGGTTTACCATTCACACAAGGAGTGCTTTATCTACCAACTCCTTCAATGCGGAATAAAGCCCTCAAATGGAATCATGATTCCTTGATTGCAGCCCATCCTGGACGGAAGAAAACACTGGACCTGCTCAAAAGGTGGTGCTGGTGGCCATCCATGGCAAAAGACGTTATAAACTACGTATCTTCTTGTTCTGTATGTATCCAATGTAAAAATACACCTGGTAAACCAGTGGGCTTACTCCAATCCCTGCCTGTCCCTACCAAACCATGGGACATGATATCTATGGACTTTGTGGTGGAACTCCCCCCAAATCAGGGATATGATACCCTATGGGTCGTAGTGGATTATTTCACTAAATTGGCCCTATTTATTCCTTGTATTGGTTTACCAACTGCTACTGTTCTGGCTGAACTGTTCATCCAACATATATTCCGTTTCTTTGGTCTACCGTCAGTAATCATTACTGACAGGGGCTCGCAGTTTGCGTCACGCTTTTGGAGAGCTTTAACATCTGCATTACTAATTGATGATAGAATGTCCAGCGCTTATCATCCTCAAACCGACGGACAGACTGAAAGGGTCAATTGTACTATGGAACAATATCTGCGGTGTCTGTGTTTGCAATACCAATCGGATTGGCTCACGGTACTGCCGGCGGCTGAATTTGCCTATAACAACTCTTATCATAGTGCCATAGGCACTTCACCGTTCTATGCTCTCTATGGACAACACCCCCGATCAATACCTCTGGATTCCGGTCTATCCCTGGACACGCCTGCCGCAGGCCGTACTCTTCGTGATCTGAAGAGATTACAAAGAAAGGTGAAGCAGCAATTGGAGCAGGCTAAACGACGTGACAAGTTCTATGCCGATGCTCATAGGGTATCCGCACCTGTCTATAAGGCTGGGATGAAAGTCTGGCTATCCACTAAGAACTTAAGGATTCCAGGCAAAAAGAAATTGTTGCCTAGATACATCGGTCCGTATGAAGTGCTCCATGTTCTTAATCCTGCTGCTGTACGTCTGGCTTTGCCACAACGATGGCGGGTGCATCCTGTATTCCACGTCTCGCTCATTAAGCCGTTCTCTGACACTACTAGACTGCCTGTACGGCCTGTTGCTATTTCTGTGCGGGGGTCTGATGAATACGAGGTACAGGACATACTGGATATGAAACTCCGTTCTGGTAGACCATATTATCTGGTGGACTGGAAGGGCTATGGTCTCGAAGATAGGTCCTGGGAACCTCTTTCCAACATACATGCTCCTGCTTTATTGAAGCGCTTTCACACAAGAAGGGGAGAGGTTGTCCCTTTGGGGGATGGCACTGTCATGCATGCTGGACGCTACGCTCGTAGGACAGCGAGACCGTTCTACTCCAAATGGAGGCTATTCGATACGTTACCGGGAAAACGACGTTTACACTTTTCACGTCGCTAACTTCACGTGACTTTTGCTTCGTCACGTGAACTACGGTATTACGTATTTAAGCAGCGTAGAAACTTCACTCGCTGCTTCTGATCGTCTCTATTGGCGTTGTGTAGCTGAACCTCTGATCTACTTCCTGGCATAATCCTACAGCTACTTTTGGGCCTTCGATAGCGTGTGTTCCGCCACACGCTGATTCCTGGAGCTATCCCTTCGCGTGATAATGCACACGCGTTCTCTGTCTTCAATTGCGGCTGGCCAAGGCTGCGTGAATCCGGCCCGCGTGTAAAATCCACACGCGCTCTTTGTCTTCACACGCGGCTGGCCAAGGCTGCGTGAATCCTGCTCGCGTGTAAAATCCACACGCGCTCTTTGTCTTCAAGTGCGGCTAGCCAAGGCTGCGCGAATCCTGCCCGCGTGTAAATCCACACGCGCTCTTCGTCTTCAAGTGCGGCTGGCCCAGGCTGCGCGAATCCTGCCCGCGTGTAAATCCACACGCGCATGTTGTCTTCACACGCGGCTGGCCCAGGCTGCGCGAATCCTGCCCGCGTGTAAATCCACACGCTCACGTTGTCTTCAAACGCTATTTTCTTCTAACTCCTGCATCTGTGGAATTAACAGAAGTATTGATCCCTAAAGTGGGAAGGAAGCCTTTCAAGGATCATTGGAAGTGACTTTGAACTGAACTTTGGACGCTATCCTGTGGTGAATTCAACCCGTATCTAGCGTGAGCCTCGTTCCGTTCGGGATAAGTCTCCCTTACTAATTTTCCCTTCCCTGTCGTTTTGTTCTTCATTTCAAATCCATCAAGAGACTTCTGGATTGTTCTACCCAGAGATACAGGTCAGTGTGATCATTCCTGTCATTATCTAATTCATCATACTCAGGTTGGAGCAGTTATTCATGATACTTTAATTTGTCCTAGGCTGGATTACTATACCTTACCCACGCCCTTTCCAGTGATCCATCGCTCTGCCTGTTTTATCAGCCAGAGGGTTGTATCATTTGGAAGGTCTTTGTTGACTTCACGACTATCAAGTCGGGTGAACAGGGATCCGGAAGACCCTACCTCCTGTATCCTTTTGAGTATTGTATCCTTTTCAGTTGATACTTTGGTACATTTCTGACAGCAGATTAGAAGGTTAATGACCAGGGCTCACCAATAAGGAGAGGCAGACTCGAGGGTTAGCGACCAGGGCTCACCAATAATAGGAGGCAGATTTGAAGGTTAATGACCAGGGCTCACCAATAAGGAGAGGCAGATTCGAGGGCTAGCGACCAGCACTCACCAATAAGGAGAGGCAGACTCGATGGTTAGCGACCAGCACTCACCAATAAGGAGAGGCAGACTCGAGGGTTAGCGACCAGGGCTCACCAATAAGGAGAGGCAGACTCGAAGGTTAGTGACCAGGGCTCACCAATAAGGAGAGGCAGACTCGAGGGTTAGCGACCAGGGCCCACCAATAAGGAGAGGCAGACTCGAGGGTTAGCGACCAGGGCTCACCAATAAGGAGAGGCAGACTCGAGGGTTAGCGACCAGGGCTCACCAATACGGAGCGGCAGACTCGAGGGTTAGCGACCAGGGCTCACCAATAAGGAGAGGCAGACTCGAGGGTTAATGACCAGCACTCACCAATAAGGAGAGGCAGACTCGAGGGTTAATGACCAGGGCTCACCAATAAGGAGAGGCAGACTCGAGGGTTAGCGACCAGGAGGGTTAGCGACCAGGGCTCACCAATAAGGAGAGGCAGACTTGAGGGTTAATGACCAGGGCTCACCAATAAGGGAGGCAGATTAGAGGGTTAATGACCAGGGCTCACCAATAAGGAGAGGCAGATTAGAAGGTTAATGTCCAGGGCTCACCAATAAGGAGAGGCAGACTCGAAGGTTAATGACCAGGGCTCACCAATAAGGGAGGCACATTAGAAGGTTAATGACCAGGGTTCACCAATAAGGGAGGCAGATTAGAAGGTTAATTACCAGGGCCCACCAATAAGGGAGGCAGACTCGAGGGTTAATGACCAGGGCTCACCAATAAGGAGAGGCAGACTCGAAGGTTAATGACCAGGGCTCACCAATAAGGGAGGCACATTAGAAGGTTAATGACCAGGGCTCACCAATAAGGGAGGCAGATTAGAAGGTTAATTACCAGGGCCCACCAATAAGGGAGGCAGACTCGAGGGTTAATGACCAGGGCTCACCAATAAGGGAGGCAGATTAGAAGGTTAATGACCAGGGCTCACCAATAAGGGGATGCAGATTAGAAGGTTAATGACCAGGGCTCACCAATAAGGAGAGGCAGATTCGAGGGTTAGCGACCAGCACTCACCAATAAGGAGAGGCAGACTCGAAGGTTAGCGACCAGGGCTCACCAATAAGAAGAGGCAGACTCGAGGGTTAGCGACCAGGGCCCACCAATAAGGAGAGGCAGACTCGAGGGTTAGCGACCAGGGCCCACCAATAAGGAGAGGCAGACTCGAGGGTTAGCGACCAGGGCTCACCAAAAAGGAGAGGCAGACTCGAGGGTTAATGACCAGCACTCACCAATAAGGAGAGGCAGACTCGAGGGTTAGCGACCAGGTCTCACCAATAAGGAGAGGCAGACTCGAGGGTTAGCGACCAGGGCTCACCAATAAGGAGAGGCAGACTCGAGGGTTAGCAACCAGGGCCCACCAATAAGGGAGGCAGATTCGAAGGTTAATGACCAGGGCTCACCAATAAGGAGAGCCAGACTCGAAGGTTAATGACCAGGGCTCACCAATAAGGGAGGCAGATTAGAAGGTTAATGACCAGGGCTCACCAATAAGGAGAGGCAGACTCGAGGGTTAGCGACCAGGGCTCACCAATAAGGGGAGGCAGACTCGAGGGTTAGCGACCAGGGCTCACCAATAAGGAGAAGCAGATTCGAAGGTTAATGACCAGGGCTCACCAATAAGGAGAGGCAGACTCGAGGGTTAACGACCAGGGCTCACCAATAAGGAGAGGCAGACTCGAGGGTTAGCGACCAGGGCTCACCAATAAGGAGAGGCAGACTCGAGGGTTAGCGACCAGCACTCACCAATAAGGAGAGGCAGACTCGAGGGTTAGCGACCAGCACTCACCAATAAGGAGAGGCAGACTCGAGGGTTAGCGACCAGGGCTCACGATAAAGGAGAGGCAGACTCGAGGGTTAGCGACCAGGGCTCCCCAATAAGGAGAGGCAGACTCGAGGGTTAGCGACCAGGGCCCACCAATAAAGAGAGGCAGACTCGAGGGTTAGCGACCAGGGCCCACCAATAAGGAGAGGCAGACTCGAGGGTTAGCGACCAGGGCTCCCCAATAAGGAGAGGCAGACTCCAGGGTTAGCGACCAGGGCTCACCAATAAGGGAGGCAGACTCGAGGGTTAGCGACCAGGGCCCACCAATAAGGAGAGGCAGACTCGAGGGTTAGTGACCAGGGCTCACCAATAAGGAGAGGCACACTCGAAGGTTAATGACCAGCACTCACCAATAAGGAGAGGCAGACTCGAGGGTTAATGACCAGGGCTCACCAATAAGGAGAGGCAGATTAGAAGGTTAATGACCAGGGCTCACCAATAAGGAGAGGCAGACTCTAGGGATAGTGACCAGCACTCACCAATAAGGAGAGGCAGACTCGAGGGTTAATGACCAGGGCTCACCAATAAGGAGAGGCAGATTAGAAGGTTAATGACCAGGGCTCACCAATAAGGAGAGGCAGACTCGAGGGTTAATGACCAGCACTCACAAATAAGGAGAGGCAGACTCGAGGGTTAATGACCAGGGCTCACCAATAAGGAGAGGCAGATTAGAAGGTTAATGACCAGGGCTCACCAATAAGGAGAGGCAGACTCTAGGGATAGCGACCAGCACTCACCAATAAGGAGAGGCAGACTCGAGGGTTAATGACCAGGGCTCACCAATAGGGGAGGCAGATTAGAAGGTTAATGACCAGGGCTCACCAATAAGGGAGGCAGACACGAAGGTTAATGACCAGGGCTCACCAATAAGGGGAGGCAGATTAGAAGGTTAATGACCAGGGCTCACCAATAAGGGAGGCAGATTCGAAGGTTAATGACCATGGCTCACCAATAAGGAGAGGCAGACTCGAGGGTTAGCGACCAGGGCTCACCAATAAGGAGAGGCAGACTCGAGGGTTAGCGACCAGGACTCACCAATAAGGAGAGGCAGACTCGAGGGTTAATGACCAGGGCTCACCAATAAGGAGAGGCAGATTCGAGGGTTAGCGACCAGCACTCACCAATAAGGAGAGGCAGACTCGATGGTTAGCGACCAGGGCTCACCAATAAGGAGAGGCAGACTCGAGGGTTAGCGACCAGGGCTCACCAATAAGGGAGGCAGATTTGAAGGTTAATGACCAGGGCTCACCAATAAGGAGAGGCAGACTCGAGGGTTAGCGACCAGGGCTCACCAATAATAGGAGGCAGATTTGAAGGTTAATGACCAGGGCTCACCAATAAGGAGAGGCAGATTCGAGGGTTAGCGACCAGCACTCACCAATAAGGAGAGGCAGACTCGATGGTTAGCGACCAGCACTCACCAATAAGGAGAGGCAGACTCGAGGGTTAGCGACCAGGGCTCACCAATAAGGAGAGGCAGACTCGAAGGTTAGCGACCAGGGCTCACCAATAAGGAGAGGCAGACTCGAGGGTTAGCGACCAGGGCCCACCAATAAGGAGAGGCAGACTCGAGGGTTAGCGACCAGGGCTCACCAATAAGGAGAGGCAGACTCGAGGGTTAGCGACCAGGGCTCACCAATAAGGAGCGGCAGACTCTAGGGTTAGCGACCAGGGCTCACCAATAAGGAGAGGCAGACTCGAGGGTTAATGACCAGCACTCACCAATAAGGAGAGGCAGACTCGAGGGTTAATGACCAGGGCTCACCAATAAGGAGAGGCAGATTCGAAGGTTAATGACCAGGGCTCACCAATAAGGAGAGGCAGACTCTAGGGATAGCGACCAGCTCTCACCAATAAGGAGAGGCAGACTCGAGGGTTAATGACCAGGGCTCACCAATAAGGAGAGGCAGATTAGAAGGTTAATGACCAGGGCTCACCAATAAGGAGAGGCAGACTCGAGGGTTAATGACCAGCACTCACAAATAAGGAGAGGCAGACTCGAGGGTTAATGACCAGGGCTCACCAATAAGGAGAGGCAGATTAGAAGGTTAATGACCAGGGCTCACCAATAAGGAGAGGCAGACTCTAGGGATAGCGACCAGCACTCACCAATAAGGAGAGGCAGACTCGAGGGTTAATGACCAGGGCTCACCAATAAGGAGAGGCAGATTAGAAGGTTAATGACCAGGGCTCACCAATAAGGGAGGCAGATTAGAAGGTTAATGACCAGGGCTCACCAATAAGGGAGGCAGACTCGAAGGTTAATGACCAGGGCTCACCAATAAGGGGAGGCAGATTAGAAGGTTAATGACCAGGGCTCACCAATAAGGGAGGCAGATTCGAAGGTTAATGACCATGGCTCACCAATAAGGAGAGGCAGACTCGAGGGTTAGCGACCAGGGCTCACCAATAAGGAGAGGCAGACTCGAGGGTTAGCGACCAGGACTCACCAATAAGGAGAGGCAGACTCGAGGGTTAATGACCAGGGCTCACCAATAAGGAGAGGCAGACTCGATGGTTAGCGACCAGGGCTCACCAATAAGGAGAGGCAGACTCGATGGTTAGCGACCAGGGCTCACCAATAAGGGAGGCAGATTTGAAGGTTAATGACCAGGGCTCACCAATAAGGAGAGGCAGACTCGAGGGTTAGCGACCAGGGCTCACCAATAATAGGAGGCAGATTTGAAGGTTAATGACCAGGGCTCACCAATAAGGAGAGGCAGATTCGAGGGTTAGCGACCAGCACTCACCAATAAGGAGAGGCAGACTCGATGGTTAGCGACCAGCACTCACCAATAAGGAGAGGCAGACTCGAGGGTTAGCGACCAGGGCTCACCAATAAGGAGAGGCAGACTCGAAGGTTAGCGACCAGGGCTCACCAATAGGTTAGCGACCAGGGCCCACCAATAAGGACAGGCAGACTCGAGGGTTAGCGACCAGGGCTCACCAATAAGGAGAGGAAGACTCGAGGGTTAGCGACCAGGGCTCACCAATAAGGAGCGGCAGACTCGAGGGTTAGCGACCAGGGCTCACCAATAAGGAGAGGCAGACTCGAGGGTTAGCGACCAGGGCCCACCAATAAGGAGAGGCAGACTCGAGGGTTAGCGACCAGGGCTCACCAATAAGGAGAGGCAGACTCGAGGGTTAGCGACCAGGGCTCACCAATAAGGAGCGGCAGACTCTAGGGTTAGCGACCAGGGCTCACCAATAAGGAGAGGCAGACTCGAGGGTTAATGACCAGCACTCACCAATAAGGAGAGGCAGACTCGAGGGTTAATGACCAGGGCTCACCAATAAGGAGAGGCAGATTCGAAGGTTAATGACCAGGGCTCACCAATAAGGAGAGGCAGACTCTAGGGATAGCGACCAGCTCTCACCAATAAGGAGAGGCAGACTCGAGGGTTAATGACCAGGGCTCACCAATAAGGAGAGGCAGATTAGAAGGTTAATGACCAGGGCTCACCAATAAGGAGAGGCAGACTCGAGGGTTAATGACCAGCACTCACAAATAAGGAGAGGCAGACTCGAGGGTTAATGACCAGGGCTCACCAATAAGGAGAGGCAGATTAGAAGGTTAATGACCAGGGCTCACCAATAAGGAGAGGCAGACTCTAGGGATAGCGACCAGCACTCACCAATAAGGAGAGGCAGACTCGAGGGTTAATGACCAGGGCTCACCAATAAGGAGAGGCAGATTAGAAGGTTAATGACCAGGGCTCACCAATAAGGGAGGCAGATTAGAAGGTTAATGACCAGGGCTCACCAATAAGGGAGGCAGATTAGAAGGTTAATGACCAGGGCTCACCAATAAGGGAGGCAGACTCGAAGGTTAATGACCAGGGCTCACCAATAAGGGGAGGCAGATTAGAAGGTTAATGACCAGGGCTCACCAATAAGGGAGGCAGATTCGAAGGTTAATGACCATGGCTCACCAATAAGGAGAGGCAGACTCGAGGGTTAGCGACCAGGGCTCACCAATAAGGAGAGGCAGACTCGAGGGTTAGGGACCAGGACTCACCAATAAGGAGAGGCAGACTCGAGGGTTAATGACCAGGGCTCACCAATAAGGAGAGGCAGACTCGATGGTTAGCGACCAGGGCTCACCAATAAGGAGAGGCAGACTCGATGGTTAGCGACCAGGGCTCACCAATAAGGGAGGCAGATTTGAAGGTTAATGACCAGGGCTCACCAATAAGGAGAGGCAGACTCGAGGGTTAGCGACCAGGGCTCACCAATAATAGGAGGCAGATTTGAAGGTTAATGACCAGGGCTCACCAATAAGGAGAGGCAGATTCGAGGGTTAGCGACCAGCACTCACCAATAAGGAGAGGCAGACTCGATGGTTAGCGACCAGCACTCACCAATAAGGAGAGGCAGACTCGAGGGTTAGCGACCAGGGCTCACCAATAAGGAGAGGCAGACTCGAAGGTTAGCGACCAGGGCTCACCAATAGGTTAGCGACCAGGGCCCACCAATAAGGACAGGCAGACTCGAGGGTTAGCGACCAGGGCTCACCAATAAGGAGAGGAAGACTCGAGGGTTAGCGACCAGGGCTCACCAATAAGGAGCGGCAGACTCGAGGGTTAGCGACCAGGGCTCACCAATAAGGAGAGGCAGACTCGAGGGTTAATGACCAGCACTCACCAATAAGGAGAGGCAGACTCGAGGGTTAATGACCAGGGCTCACCAATAAGGAGAGGCAGACTCGAGGGTTAGCGACCAGGAGGGTTAGCGACCAGGGCTCACCAATAAGGAGAGGCAGACTTGAGGGTTAATGACCAGGGCTCACCAATAAGGGAGGCAGATTAGAGGGTTAATGACCAGGGCTCACCAATAAGGAGAGGCAGATTAGAAGGTTAATGACCAGGGGTCACCAATAAGGAGAGGCAGACTCGAAGGTTAATGACCAGGGCTCACCAATAAGGGAGGCAGATTAGAAGGTTAATGACCAGGGCTCATCAATAAGGAGAGGCAGACTCGAGGGTTAGCGACCAGGGCTCACCAATAAGGAGAGGCAGAGTCGAGGGTTAGCGACCAGGGCTCACCAATAAGGAGAGGCAGACTTGAGGGTTAGCAACCAGGGCTCACCAATAAGGAGAGGCTGACTCGAGGGTTAGCGACCAGGGCTCACCAATAAGGGAGGCACATTAGAAGGTTAATGACCAGGGCTCACCAATAAGGGAGGCAGATTAGAAGGTTAATTACCAGGGCCCACCAATAAGGAGAGGCAGACTCGAGGGTTAATGACCAGGGCTCACCAATAAGGAGAGGCAGACTCGAAGGTTAGCGACCAGGGCTCACCAATAAGGAGAGGCAGACTCGAGGGTTAGCGACCAGGGCCCACCAATAAGGAGAGGCAGACTCGAGGGTTAGCGACCAGGGCTCACCAATAAGGAGAGGCAGACTCGAGGGTTAGCGACCAGGGCTCACCAATAAGGAGCGGCAGACTCGAGGGTTAGCGACCAGGGCTCACCAATAAGGAGAGGCAGACTCGAGGGTTAATGACCAGCACTCACCAATAAGAAGAGGCAGACTCGAGGGTTAATGACCAGGGCTCACCAATAAGGAGAGGCAGACTCGAGGGTTAGCGACCAGGAGGGTTAGCGACCAGGGCTCACCAATAAGGAGAGGCAGACTTGAGGGTTAATGACCAGGGCTCACCAATAAGGGAGGCAGATTAGAGGGTTAATGACCAGGGCTCACCAATAAGGAGAGGCAGATTAGAAGGTTAATGACCAGGGCTCACCAATAAGGAGAGGCAGACTCGAAGGTTAATGACCAGGGCTCACCAATAAGGGAGGCACATTAGAAGGTTAATGACCAGGGTTCACCAATAAGGGAGGCAGATTAGAAGGTTAATTACCAGGGCCCACCAATAAGGGAGGCAGACTCGAGGGTTAATGACCACAGCTCACCAATAAGGAGAGGCAGACTCGAAGGTTAATGACCAGGGCTCACCAATAAGGGAGGCACATTAGAAGGTTAATGACCAGGGCTCACCAATAAGGGAGGCAGACTCGAGGGTTAATGACCAGGGCTCACCAATAAGGTAGGCAGATTAGAAGGTTAATGACCAGGGCTCACCAATAAGGGGATGCAGATTAGAAGGTTAATGACCAGGGCTCACCAATAAGGAGAGGCAGATTCGAGGGTTAGCGACCAGCACTCACCAATAAGGAGAGGCAGACTCGAAGGTTAGCGACCAGGGCTCACCAATAAGAAGAGGCAGACTCGAGGGTTAGCGACCAGGGCCCACCAATAAGGAGAGGCAGACTCGAGGGTTAGCGACCAGGGCCCACCAATAAGGAGAGGCAGACTCGAGGGTTAGCGACCAGGGCTCACCAAAAAGGAGAGGCAGACTCGAGGGTTAATGACCAGCACTCACCAATAAGGAGAGGCAGACTCGAGGGTTAGCGACCAGGTCTCACCAATAAGGAGAGGCAGACTCGAGGGTTAGCGACCAGGGCTCACCAATAAGGAGAGGCAGACTCGAGGGTTAGCAACCAGGGCCCACCAATAAGGGAGGCAGATTCGAAGGTTAATGACCAGGGCTCACCAATAAGGAGAGCCAGACTCGAAGGTTAATGACCAGGGCTCACCAATAAGGGAGGCAGATTAGAAGGTTAATGACCAGGGCTCACCAATAAGGAGAGGCAGACTCGAGGGTTAGCGACCAGGGCTCACCAATAAGGGGAGGCAGACTCGAGGGTTAGCGACCAGGGCTCACCAATAAGGAGAAGCAGATTCGAAGGTTAATGACCAGGGCTCACCAATAAGGAGAGGCAGACTCGAGGGTTAACGACCAGGGCTCACCAATAAGGAGAGGCAGACTCGAGGGTTAGCGACCAGGGCTCACCAATAAGGAGAGGCAGACTCGAGGGTTAGCGACCAGCACTCACCAATAAGGAGAGGCAGACTCGAGGGTTAGCGACCAGCACTCACCAATAAGGAGAGGCAGACTCGAGGGTTAGCGACCAGGGCTCACGATAAAGGAGAGGCAGACTCGAGGGTTAGCGACCAGGGCTCCCCAATAAGGAGAGGCAGACTCGAGGGTTAGCGACCAGGGCCCACCAATAAAGAGAGGCAGACTCGAGGGTTAGCGACCAGGGCCCACCAATAAGGAGAGGCAGACTCGAGGGTTAGCGACCAGGGCTCCCCAATAAGGAGAGGCAGACTCCAGGGTTAGCGACCAGGGCTCACCAATAAGGGAGGCAGACTCGAGGGTTAGCGACCAGGGCCCACCAATAAGGAGAGGCAGACTCGAGGGTTAGTGACCAGGGCTCACCAATAAGGAGAGGCACACTCGAAGGTTAATGACCAGCACTCACCAATAAGGAGAGGCAGACTCGAGGGTTAATGACCAGGGCTCACCAATAAGGAGAGGCAGATTAGAAGGTTAATGACCAGGGCTCACCAATAAGGAGAGGCAGACTCTAGGGATAGTGACCAGCACTCACCAATAAGGAGAGGCAGACTCGAGGGTTAATGACCAGGGCTCACCAATAAGGAGAGGCAGATTAGAAGGTTAATGACCAGGGCTCACCAATAAGGAGAGGCAGACTCGAGGGTTAATGACCAGCACTCACAAATAAGGAGAGGCAGACTCGAGGGTTAATGACCAGGGCTCACCAATAAGGAGAGGCAGATTAGAAGGTTAATGACCAGGGCTCACCAATAAGGAGAGGCAGACTCTAGGGATAGCGACCAGCACTCACCAATAAGGAGAGGCAGACTCGAGGGTTAATGACCAGGGCTCACCAATAGGGGAGGCAGATTAGAAGGTTAATGACCAGGGCTCACCAATAAGGGAGGCAGACACGAAGGTTAATGACCAGGGCTCACCAATAAGGGGAGGCAGATTAGAAGGTTAATGACCAGGGCTCACCAATAAGGGAGGCAGATTCGAAGGTTAATGACCATGGCTCACCAATAAGGAGAGGCAGACTCGAGGGTTAGCGACCAGGGCTCACCAATAAGGAGAGGCAGACTCGAGGGTTAGCGACCAGGACTCACCAATAAGGAGAGGCAGACTCGAGGGTTAATGACCAGGGCTCACCAATAAGGAGAGGCAGATTCGAGGGTTAGCGACCAGCACTCACCAATAAGGAGAGGCAGACTCGATGGTTAGCGACCAGGGCTCACCAATAAGGAGAGGCAGACTCGAGGGTTAGCGACCAGGGCTCACCAATAAGGGAGGCAGATTTGAAGGTTAATGACCAGGGCTCACCAATAAGGAGAGGCAGACTCGAGGGTTAGCGACCAGGGCTCACCAATAATAGGAGGCAGATTTGAAGGTTAATGACCAGGGCTCACCAATAAGGAGAGGCAGATTCGAGGGTTAGCGACCAGCACTCACCAATAAGGAGAGGCAGACTCGATGGTTAGCGACCAGCACTCACCAATAAGGAGAGGCAGACTCGAGGGTTAGCGACCAGGGCTCACCAATAAGGAGAGGCAGACTCGAAGGTTAGCGACCAGGGCTCACCAATAAGGAGAGGCAGACTCGAGGGTTAGCGACCAGGGCCCACCAATAAGGAGAGGCAGACTCGAGGGTTAGCGACCAGGGCTCACCAATAAGGAGAGGCAGACTCGAGGGTTAGCGACCAGGGCTCACCAATAAGGAGCGGCAGACTCTAGGGTTAGCGACCAGGGCTCACCAATAAGGAGAGGCAGACTCGAGGGTTAATGACCAGCACTCACCAATAAGGAGAGGCAGACTCGAGGGTTAATGACCAGGGCTCACCAATAAGGAGAGGCAGATTCGAAGGTTAATGACCAGGGCTCACCAATAAGGAGATGCACACTCGAAGGTTAATGACCAGCACTCACCAATAAGGAGAGGCAGACTCGAGGGTTAATGACCAGGGCTCACCAATAAGGAGAGGCAGATTAGAAGGTTAATGACCAGGGCTCACCAATAAGGAGAGGCAGACTCTAGGGATAGCGACCAGCTCTCACCAATAAGGAGAGGCAGACTCGAGGGTTAATGACCAGGGCTCACCAATAAGGAGAGGCAGATTAGAAGGTTAATGACCAGGGCTCACCAATAAGGAGAGGCAGACTCGAGGGTTAATGACCAGCACTCACAAATAAGGAGAGGCAGACTCGAGGGTTAATGACCAGGGCTCACCAATAAGGAGAGGCAGATTAGAAGGTTAATGACCAGGGCTCACCAATAAGGAGAGGCAGACTCGAGGGATAGCGACCAGCACTCACCAATAAGGAGAGGCAGACTCGAGGGTTAATGACCAGGGCTCACCAATAAGGAGAGGCAGATTAGAAGGTTAATGACCAGGGCTCACCAATAAGGGAGGCAGATTAGAAGGTTAATGACCAGGGCTCACCAATAAGGGAGGCAGATTAGAAGGTTAATGACCAGGGCTCACCAATAAGGGAGGCAGACTCGAAGGTTAATGACCAGGGCTCACCAATAATGGGAGGCAGATTAGAAGGGTAATGACCAGGGCTCACCAATAAGGGAGGCAGATTCGAAGGTTAATGACCATGGCTCACCAATAAGGAGAGGCAGACTCGAGGGTTAGCGACCAGGGCTCACCAATAAGGAGAGGCAGACTCGAGGGTTAGCGACCAGGACTCACCAATAAGGAGAGGCAGACTCGAGGGTTAATGACCAGGGCTCACCAATAAGGAGAGGCAGACTCGATGGTTAGCGACCAGGGCTCACCAATAAGGAGAGGCAGACTCGATGGTTAGCGACCAGGGCTCACCAATAAGGGAGGCAGATTTGAAGGTTAATGACCAGGGCTCACCAATAAGGAGAGGCAGACTCGAGGGTTAGCGACCAGGGCTCACCAATAATAGGAGGCAGATTTGAAGGTTAATGACCAGGGCTCACCAATAAGGAGAGGCAGATTCGAGGGTTAGCGACCAGCACTCACCAATAAGGAGAGGCAGACTCGATGGTTAGCGACCAGCACTCACCAATAAGGAGAGGCAGACTCGAGGGTTAGCGACCAGGGCTCACCAATAAGGAGAGACAGACTCGAAGGTTAGCGACCAGGGCTCACCAATAGGTTAGCGACCAGGGCCCACCAATAAGGAGAGGCAGACTCGAGGGTTAGCGACCAGGGCTCACCAATAAGGAGAGGAAGACTCGAGGGTTAGCGACCAGGGCTCACCAATAAGGAGCGGCAGACTCGAGGGTTAGCGACCAGGGCTCACCAATAAGGAGAGGCAGACTCGAGGGTTAATGACCAGCACTCACCAATAAGGAGAGGCAGACTCGAGGGTTAATGACCAGGGCTCACCAATAAGGAGAGGCAGACTCGAGGGTTAGCGACCAGGAGGGTTAGCGACCAGGGCTCACCAATAAGGAGAGGCAGACTTGAGGGTTAATGACCAGGGCTCACCAATAAGGGAGGCAGATTAGAGGGTTAATGACCAGGGCTCACCAATAAGGAGAGGCAGATTAGAAGGTTAATGACCAGGGGTCACCAATAAGGAGAGGCAGACTCGAAGGTTAATGACCAGGGCTCACCAATAAGGGAGGCAGATTAGAAGGTTAATGACCAGGGCTCATCAATAAGGAGAGGCAGACTCGAGGGTTAGCGACCAGGGCTCACCAATAAGGAGAGGCAGAGTCGAGGGTTAGCGACCAGGGCTCACCAATAAGGAGAGGCAGACTTGAGGGTTAGCAACCAGGGCTCACCAATAAGGAGAGGCTGACTCGAGGGTTAGCGACCAGGGCTCACCAATAAGGGAGGCACATTAGAAGGTTAATGACCAGGGCTCACCAATAAGGGAGGCAGATTAGAAGGTTAATTACCAGGGCCCACCAATAAGGGAGGCAGACTCGAGGGTTAATGACCAGGGCTCACCAATAAGGAGAGGCAGACTCGAAGGTTAATGACCAGGGCTCACCAATAAGGGAGGCACATTAGAAGGTTAATGACCAGGGCTCACCAATAAGGGAGGCAGATTAGAAGGTTAATTACCAGGGCCCACCAATAAGGGAGGCAGATTAGAAGGTTAATGACCAGGGCTCACCAATAAGGGGATGCAGATTAGAAGGTTAATGACCAGGGCTCACCAATAAGGAGAGGCAGATTCGAGGGTTAGCGACCAGCACTCACCAATAAGGAGAGGCAGACTCGAAGGTTAGCGACCAGGGCTCACCAATAAGGAGAGGCAGACTCGAGGGTTAGCGACCAGGGCCCACCAATAAGGAGAGGCAGACTCGAGGGTTAGCGACCAGGGCCCACCAATAAGGAGAGGCAGACTCGAGGGTTAGCGACCAGGGCTCACCAATAAGGAGAGGCAGACTCGAGGGTTAATGACCAGCACTCACCAATAAGGAGAGGCAGACTCGAGGGTTAGCGACCAGGTCTCACCAATAAGGAGAGGCAGACTCGAGGGTTAGCGACCAGGGCTCACCAATAAGGAGAGGCAGACTCGAGGGTTAGCGACCAGGGCCCACCAATAAGGGAGGCAGATTCGAAGGTTAATGACCAGGGCTCACCAATAAGGAGAGCCAGACTCGAAGGTTAATGACCAGGGCTCACCAATAAGGGAGGCAGATTAGAAGGTTAATGACCAGGGCTCACCAATAAGGGGAGGCAGATTAGAAGGTTAATGACCAGGGCTCACCAATAAGGGAGGCAGATTCGAAGGTTAATGACCAGGGCTCACCAATAAGGGGAGGCAGATTAGAAGGTTAATGACCAGGGCTCACCAATAAGGGAGGCAGATTCGAAGGTTAATGACCAGGGCTCACCAATAAGGAGAGGCAGACTCGAGGGTTAGCGACCAGGGCTCACCAATAAGGGGAGGCAGACTCGAGGGTTAGCGACCAGGGCTCACCAATAAGGAGAAGCAGATTCGAAGGTTAATGACCAGAGCTCACCAATAAGGAGAGGCAGACTCGAGGGTTAACGACCAGGGCTCACCAATAAGGAGAGGCAGACTCGAGGGTTAGCGACCAGGGCTCACCAATAAGGAGAGGCAGACTCGAGGGATAGCGACCAGCACTCACCAATAAGGAGAGGCAGACTCGAGGGTTAGCGACCAGCACTCACCAATAAGGAGAGGCAGACTCGAGGGTTAGCGACCAGGGCTCACGATAAAGGAGAGGCAGACTCGAGGGTTAGCGACCAGGGCTCCCCAATAAGGAGAGGCAGACTCGAGGGTTAGCGACCAGGGCCCACCAATAAAGAGAGGCAGACTCGAGGGTTAGCGACCAGGGCCACCAATAAGGAGAGGCAGACTCGAGGGTTAGTGACCAGGGCTCCCCAATAAGGAGAGGCAGACTCGAGGGTTAGCGACCAGGGCTCACCAATAAGGGGGGCAGACTCGAGGGTTAGCGACCAGGGCCCACCAATAAGGAGAGGCAGACTCGAGGGTTAGCGACCAGGGCTCACCAATAAGGAGAGGCAGACTCGAGGGTTAGCGACCAGGGCTCACTAATAAGGAGAGGCAGATTCGAAGGTTAATGACCAGGGCTCACCAATAAGGAGAGGCACACTCGAAGGTTAATGACCAGCACTCACCAATAAGGAGAGGCAGACTCGAGGGTTAATGACCAGGGCTCACCAATAAGGAGAGGCAGATTAGAAGGTTAATGACCAGGGCTCACGAATAAGGAGAGGCAGACTCTAGGGATAGCGACCAGCACTCACCAATAAGGAGAGGCAGACTCGAGGTTTAATGACCAGGGCTCACCAATAAGGAGAGGCAGATTAGAAGGTTAATGACCAGGGCTCACCAATAAGGAGAGGCAGACTCGAGGGTTAATGACCAGCACTCACAAATAAGGAGAGGCAGACTCGAGGGTTAATGACCAGGGCTCACCAATAAGGAGAGGCAGATTAGAAGGTTAATGACCAGGGCTCACCAATAAGGAGAGGCAGACTCTAGGGATAGCGACCAGCACTCACCAATAAGGAGAGGCAGACTCGAGGGTTAATGACCAGGGCTCACCAATAAGGAGAGGCAGATTAGAAGGTTAATGACCAGGGCTCACCAATAAGGGAGGCAGATTAGAAGGTTAATGACCAGGGCTCACCAATAGGGGAGGCAGATTAGAAGGTTAATGACCAGGGCTCACCAATAAGGGAGGCAGACTCGAAGGTTAATGACCAGGGCTCACCAATAAGGAGAGGCAGACTCGAGGGTTAGCGACCAGGGCTCACCAATAAGGGAGGCAGATTTGAAGGTTAATGACCAGGGCTCACCAATAAGGACAGGCAGACTCGAGGGTTAGCGACCAGGGCTCACCAATAATAGGAGGCAGATTTGAAGGTTAATGACCAGGGCTCACCAATAAGGAGAGGCAGATTCGAGGGTTAGCGACCAGCACTCACCAATAAGGAGAGGCAGACTCGATGGTTAGCGACCAGCACTCACCAATAAGGAGAGGCAGACTCGAAGGTTAGCGACCAGGGCTCACCAATAAGGAGAGGCAGACTCGAAGGTTAGCGACCAGGGCTCACCAATAAGGAGAGGCAGACTCGAGGGTTAGCGACCAGGGCCCACCAATAAGGAGAGGCAGACTCGAGGGTTAGCGACCAGGGCTCACCAATAAGGAGAGGCAGACTCGAGGGTTAGTGACCAGGGCTCACCAATAAGGAGTGGCAGACTCGAGGGTTAGCGACCAGGGCTCACCAATAAGGAGAGGCAGACTCGAGGGTTAATGACCAGCACTCACCAATAAGGAGAGGCAGACTCGAGGGTTAATGACCAGGGCTCACCAATAAGGAGAGGCAGATTAGAAGGTTAATGACCAGGGCTCACCAATAAGGGAGGCAGATTAGAAGGTTAATGACCAGGGCTCACCAATAGGGGAGGCAGATTAGAAGGTTAATGACCAGGGCTCACCAATAAGGGAGGCAGACTCGAAGGTTAATGACCAGGGCTCACCAATAAGGGGAGGCAGATTAGAAGGTTAATGACCAGGGCTCACCA
Source organism: Ambystoma mexicanum (assembly GCF_040938575.1). Classification (NCBI taxonomy): domain Eukaryota; kingdom Metazoa; phylum Chordata; class Amphibia; order Caudata; family Ambystomatidae; genus Ambystoma; species Ambystoma mexicanum. The sequence continues at coordinate 11,998,962 of NC_090938.1, read as the reverse complement.
ATAAGGAGAGGCAGACGCGAGGGTTAGCGACCAGGGCTCACCAATAAGGAGAGGCAGACTCGAGGGTTAGCGACCAGGACTCACCAATAAGGAGAGGCAGACTCGAGGGTTAATGACCAGGGCTCACCAATAAGGAGAGGCAGATTCGAGGGTTAGCGACCAGCACTCACCAATAAGGAGAGGCAGACTCGATGGTTAGCGACCAGGGCTCACCAATAAGGAGAGGCAGACTCGAGGGTTAGCGACCAGGGCTCACCAATAAGGGAGGCAGATTTGAAGGTTAATGACCAGGGCTCACCAATAAGGAGAGGCAGACTCGAGGGTTAGCGACCAGGGCTCACCAATAATAGGAGGCAGATTTGAAGGTTAATGACCAGGGCTCACCAATAAGGAGAGGCAGATTCGAGGGTTAGCGACCAGCACTCACCAATAAGGAGAGGCAGACTCTATGGTTAGCGACCAGCACTCACCAATAAGGAGAGGCAGACTTGAGGGTTAGCGACCAGGGCTCACCAATAAGGAGAGGCAGACTCGAAGGTTAGCGACCAGGGCTCACCAATAAGGAGAGGCAGACTCGAGGGTTAGCGACCAGGGCCCACCAATAAGGAGAGGCAGACTCGAGGGTTAGCGACCAGGGCTCACCAATAAGGAGAGGCAGACTCGAGGGTTAGCGACCAGGGCTCACCAATAAGGAGCGGCAGACTCGAGGGTTAGCGACCAGGGCTCACCAATAAGGAGAGGCAGACTCGAGGGTTAATGACCAGCACTCACCAATAAGGAGAGGCAGACTCGAGGGTTAATGACCAGGGCTCACCAATAAGGAGAGGCAGATTCGAAGGTTAATGACCAGGGCTCACCAATAAGGAGAAGCACACTCGAAGGTTAATGACCAGCACTCACCAATAAGGAGAGGCAGACTCGAGGGTTAATGACCAGGGCTCACCAATAAGGAGAGGCAGATTAGAAGGTTAATGACCAGGGCTCACCAATAAGGAGAGGCAGACTCTAGGGATAGCGACCAGCTCTCACCAATAAGGAGAGGCAGACTCGAGGGTTAATGACCAGGGCTCACCAATAAGGAGAGGCAGACTCGAGGGTTAATGACCAGCACTCACAAATAAGGAGAGGCAGATTCGAGGGTTAATGACCAGGGCTCACCAATAAGGAGAGGCAGATTAGAAGGTTAAGGACCAGGGCTCACCAATAAGGAGAGGCAGACTCTAGGGATAGCGACCAGCACTCACCAATAAGGAGAGGCAGACTCGAGGGTTAATGACCAGGGCTCACCAATAAGGAGAGGCAGATTAGAAGGTTAATGACCAGGGCTCACCAATAAGGGAGGCAGATTAGAAGGTTAATGACCAGGGCTCACCAATAAGGGAGGCAGATTAGAAGGTTAATGACCAGGGCTCACCAATAAGGGAGGCAGACTCAAAGGTTAATGACCAGGGCTCACCAATAAGGGGAGGCAGATTAGAAGGTTAATGACCAGGGCTCACCAATAAGGGAGGCAGATTCGAAGGTTAATGACCATGGCTCACCAATAAGGAGAGGCAGACTCGAGGGTTAGCGACCAGGGCTCACCAATAAAGAGAGGCAGACTCGAGGGTTAGCGACCAGGACTCACCAATAAGGAGAGGCAGACTCGAGGGTTAATGCCAGGGCTCACCAATAAGGAGAGGCAGATTCGAGGGTTAGCGACCAGCACTCACCAATAAGGAGAGGCAGACTCGATGGTTAGCGACCAGGGCTCACCAATAAGGGAGGCAGATTTGAAGGTTAATGACCAGGGCTCACCAATAAGGAGAGGCAGACTCGAGGGTTAGCGACCAGGGCTCACCAATAATAGGAGGCAGATTTGAAGGTTAATGACCAGGGCTCACCAATAAGGAGAGGCAGATTCGAGGGTTAGCGACCAGCACTCACCAATAAGGAGAGGCAGACTCGATGGTTAGCGACCAGCACTCACCAATAAGGAGAGGCAGACTCGAGGGTTAGCGACCAGGGCTCACCAATAAGGAGAGGCAGACTCGAAGGTTAGCGACCAGGGCTCACCAATAAGGAGAGGCAGACTCGAGGGTTAGCGACCAGGGCCCACCAATAAGGAGAGGCAGACTCGAGGGTTAGCGACCAGGGCTCACCAATAAGGAGAGGCAGACTCGAGGGTTAGCGACCAGGGCTCACCAATAAGGAGCGGCAGACTCGAGGGTTAGCGACCAGGGCTCACCAATAAGGAGAGGCAGACTCGAGGGTTAATGACCAGCACTCACCAATAAGGAGAGGCAGACTCGAGGGTTAATGACCAGGGCTCACCAATAAGGAGAGGCAGACTCGAGGGTTAGCGACTAGGAGGGTTAGCGACCAGGGCTCACCAATAAGGAGAGGCAGACTTGAGGGTTAATGACCAGGGCTCACCAATAAGGGAGGCAGATTAGAGGGTTAATGACCAGGGCTCACCAATAAGGAGAGGCAGATTAGAAGGTTAATGACCAGGGCTCACCAATAAGGAGAGGCAGACTCGAAGGTTAATGACCAGGGCTCACCAATAAGGGAGGCAGATTAGAAGGTTAATGACCAGGGCTCATCAATAAGGAGAGGCAGACTCGAGGGTTAGCGACCAGGGCTCACCAATAAGGAGAGGCAGAGTCGAGGGTTAGCGACCAGGGCTCACCAATAAGGAGAGGCAGACTTGAGGGTTAGCAACCAGGGCTCACCAATAAGGAGAGGCTGACTGGAGGGTTAGCGACCAGGGCTCACCAATAAGGGAGGCACATTAGAAGGTTAATTACCAGGGCCCACCAATAAGGGAGGCAGACTCGAGGGATAATGACCAGGGCTCACCAATAAGGAGAGGCAGACTCGAAGGTTAATGACCAGGGCTCACCAATAAGGGAAGCACATTAGAAGGTTAATGACCAGGGCTCACCAATAAGGGAGGCAGATTAGAAGGTTAATTACCAGGGCCCACCAATAAGGGAGGCAGACTCGAGGGTTAATGACCGGGGCTCACCAATAAGGGAGGCAGATTAGAAGGTTAATGACCAGGGCTCACCAATAAGGGGATGCAGATTAGAAGGTTAATGACCAGGGCTCACCAATAAGGAGAGGCAGATTCGAGGGTTAGCGACCAGCACTCACCAATAAGGAGAGGCAGACTCGAGGGTTAGCGACCAGGGCTCACCAATAAGAAGAGGCAGACTCGAGGGTTAGCGACCAGGGCCCACCAATAAGGAGAGGCAGACTCGAGGGTTAGCGACCAGGGCCCACCAATAAGGAGAGGCAGACTTGAGGGTTAGCGACCAGGGCCCACCAATAAGGAGAGGCAGACTCGAGGGTTAGCGACCAGGGCTCACCAATAAGGAGATGCACACTCGAAGGTTAATGACCAGCACTCACCAATAAGGAGAGGCAGACTCGAGGGTTAATGACCAGGGCTCACCAATAAGGAGAGGCAGATTAGAAGGTTAATGACCAGGGCTCACCAATAAGGAGAGGCAGACTCTAGGGATAGCGACCAGCTCTCACCAATAAGGAGAGGCAGACTCGAGGGTTAATGACCAGTGCTCACCAATAAGGAGAGGCAGATTAGAAGGTTAATGACCAGGGCTCACCAATAAGGAGAGGCAGACTCGAGGGTTAATGACCAGCACTCACAAATAAGGAGAGGCAGACTCGAGGGTTAATGACCAGGGCTCACCAATAAGGAGAGGCAGATTAGAAGGTTAATGACCAGGGCTCACCAATAAGGAGAGGCAGATTCGAGCGTTAGCGACCAGCACTCACCAATAAGGAGAGGCAGACTCGAAGGTTAGCGACCAGGGCTCACCAATAAGAAGAGGCAGACTCGAGGGTTAGCGACCAGGGCCCACCAATAAGGAGAGGCAGACTCGAGGGTTAGCGACCAGGGCCCACCAATAAGGAGAGGCAGACTCGAGGGTTAATGACCAGCGCTCACCAATAAGGAGAGGCAGACTCGAGGGTTAGCGACCAGGTCTCACCAATAAGGAGAGGCAGACTCGAGGGTTAGCGACCAGGGCTCACCAATAAGGAGAGGCAGACTCGAGGGTTAGCGACCAGGGCCCACCAATAAGGGAGGCAGATTCGAAGGTTAATGACCAGGGCTCACCAATAAGGAGAGCCAGACTCGAAGGTTAATGACCAGGGCTCACCAATAAGGGAGGCAGATTAGAAGGTTAATGACCAGGGCTCACCAATAAGGGGAGGCAGATTAGAAGGTTAATGACCAGGGCTCACCAATAAGGGAGGCAGATTCGAAGGTTAATGACCAGGGCTCACCAATAAGGGGAGGCAGATTCGAAGGTTAATGACCAGGGCTCACCAATAAGGAGAGGCAGACTCGAGGGTTAGCGACCAGGGCTCACCAATAAGGGGAGGCAGACTCGAGGGTTAGCGACCAGGGCTCACCAATAAGGAGAAGCAGATTCGAAGGTTAATGACCAGGGCTCACCAATAAGGAGAGGCAGACTCGAGGGTTAACGACCAGGGCTCACCAATAAGGAGAGGCAGACTCGAGGGTTAACGACCAGGGCTCACCAATAAGGAGAGGCAGACTCGAGGGTTAGCGACCAGGGCTCACCAATAAGGAGAGGCAGACTCGAGGGTTAGCGACCAGGGCTCACGATAAAGGAGAGGCAGACTCGAGGGTTAGCGACCAGGGCCCACCAATAAAGAGAGGCAGACTCGAGGGTTAGCGACCAGGGCCCACCAATAAGGAGAGGCAGACTCGAGGGTTAGCGACCAGGGCTCCCCAATAAGGAGAGGCAGACTCGAGGGTTAGCGACCAGGGCTCACCAATAAGGGGGGCAGACTCGAGGGTTAGCGACCAGGGCCCACCAATAAGGAGAGGCAGACTCGAGGGTTAGCGACCAGGGCTCACCAATAAGGAGAGGCAGATTCGAAGGTTAATGACCAGGGCTCACCAATAAGGAGAGGCACACTCGAAGGTTAATGACCAGCACTCACCAATAAGGAGAGGCAGACTCGAGGGTTAATGACCAGGGCTCACCAATAAGGAGAGGCAGATTAGGTTAATGACCAGGGCTCACGAATAAGGAGAGGCAGACTCTAGGGATAGCGACCAGCACTCACCAATAAGGAGAGGCAGACTCGAGGGTTAATGACCAGGGCTCACCAATAAGGAGAGGCAGATTAGAAGGTTAATGGCCAGGGTTCACCAATAAGGAGAGGCAGACTCGAGGGTTAATGACCAGCACTCACAAATAAGGAGAGGCAGACTCGAGGGTTAATGACCAGGGCTCACCAATAAGGAGAGGCAGATTAGAAGGTTAATGACCAGGGCTCACCAATAAGGAGAGGCAGACTCTAGGGATAGCGACCAGCACTCACCAATAAGGAGAGGCAGACTCGAGGGTTAATGACCAGGGCTCACCAATAAGGAGAGGCAGATTAGAAGGTTAATGACCAGGGCTCACCAATAAGGGAGGCAGACTCGAAGGTTAATGACCAGGGCTCGCCAATAAGGGGAGGCAGATTAGAAGGTTAATGACCAGGGCTCACCAATAAGGGAGGCAGATTCGAAGGTTAATGACCATGGCTCACCAATAAGGAGAGGCAGACTCGAGGGTTAGCGACCAGGGCTCACCAATAAGGAGACGCAGACTCGAGGGTTAGCGACCAGGACTCACCAATAAGGAGAGGCAGACTCGAGGGTTAATGACCAGGGCTCACCAATAAGGAGAGGCAGACTCGAGGGTTAGCGACCAGCACTCACCAATAAGGAGAGGCAGACTCGATGGTTAGCGACCAGGGCTCACCAATAAGGAGAGGCAGACTCGAGGGTTAGCGACCAGGGCTCACCAATAAGGGAGGCAGATTTGAAGGTTAATGACCAGGGCTCACCAATAAGGACAGGCAGACTCGAGGGTTAGCGACCAGGGCTCACCAATAATAGGAGGCAGATTTGAAGGTTAATGACCAGGGCTCACCAATAAGGAGAGGCAGATTCGAGGGTTAGCGACCAGCACTCACCAATAAGGAGAGGCAGACTCGATGGTTAGCGACCAGCACTCACCAATAAGGAGAGGCAGACTCGAGGGTTAGCGACCAGGGCTCACCAATAAGGAGAGGCAGACTCGAGGGTTAGCGACCAGGGCCCACCAATAAGGAGAGGCAGACTCGAGGGTTAGCGACCAGGGCTCACCAATAAGGAGAGGCAGACTCGAGGGTTAGCGACCAGGGCTCACCAATAAGGAGAGGCAGACTCGAGGGTTAATGACCAGCACTCACCAATAAGGAGAGGCAGACTCGAGGGTTAATGACCAGGGCTCACCAATAAGGAGAGGCAGATTAGAAGGTTAATGACCAGGGCTCACCAATAAGGGAGGCAGATTAGAAGGCTAATGACCAGGGCTCACCAATAGGGGAGGCAGATTAGAAGGTTAATGACCAGGGCTCACCAATAAGGGAGGCAGACTCGAAGGTTAATGACCAGGGCTCACCAATAAGGGGAGGCAGATTTGAAGGTTAATGACCAGGGCTCACCAATAAGGAGAGGCAGATTCGAGGGTTAGCGACCAGCACTCACCAATAAGGAGAGGCAGACTCTATGGTTAGCGACCAGCACTCACCAATAAGGAGAGGCAGACTTGAGGGTTAGCGACCAGGGCTCACCAATAAGGAGAGGCAGACTCGAAGGTTAGCGACCAGGGCTCACCAATAAGGAGAGGCAGACTCGAGGGTTAGCGACCAGGGCCCACCAATAAGGAGAGGCAGACTCGAGGGTTAGCGACCAGGGCTCACCAATAAGGAGAGGCAGACTCGAGGGTTAGCGACCAGGGCTCACCAATAAGGAGCGGCAGACTCGAGGGTTAGCGACCAGGGCTCACCAATAAGGAGAGGCAGACTCGAGGGTTAATGACCAGCACTCACCAATAAGGAGAGGCAGACTCGAGGGTTAATGACCAGGGCTCACCAATAAGGAGAGGCAGATTCGAAGGTTAATGACCAGGGCTCACCAATAAGGAGATGCACACTCGAAGGTTAATGACCAGCACTCACCAATAAGGAGAAGCAGACTCGAGGGTTAATGACCAGGGCTCACCAATAAGGAGAGGCAGATTAGAAGGTTAATGACCAGGGCTCACCAATAAGGAGAGGCAGACTCTAGGGATAGCGACCAGCTCTCACCAATAAGGAGAGGCAGACTCGAGGGTTAATGACGAGGGCTCACCAATAAGGAGAGGCAGATTAGAAGGTTAATGACCAGGGCTCACCAATAAGGAGAGGCAGACTCGAGGGTTAATGACCAGCACTCACAAATAAGGAGAGGCAGATTCGAGGGTTAATGACCAGGGCTCACCAATAAGGAGAGGCAGATTAGAAGGTTAAGGACCAGGGCTCACCAATAAGGAGAGGCAGACTCTAGGGATAGCGACCAGCACTCACCAATAAGGAGAGGCAGACTCGAGGGTTAATGACCAGGGCTCACCAATAAGGAGAGGCAGATTAGAAGGTTAATGACCAGGGCTCACCAATAAGGGAGGCAGATTAGAAGGTTAATGACCAGGGCTCACCAATAAGGGAGGCAGATTAGAAGGTTAATGACCAGGGCTCACCAATAAGGGAGGCAGACTCGAAGGTTAATGACCAGGGCTCACCAATAAGGGGAGGCAGATTAGAAGGTTAATGACCAGGGCTCACCAATAAGGGAGGCAGATTCGAAGGTTAATGACCATGGCTCACCAATAAGGAGAGGCAGACTCGAGGGTTAGCGACCAGCACTCACCAATAAGGAGAGGCAGACTCGATGGTTAGCGACCAGGGCTCACCAATAAGGGAGGCAGATTTGAAGGTTAATGACCAGGGCTCACCAATAAGGAGAGGCAGACTCGAGGGTTAGCGACCAGGGCTCACCAATAATAGGAGGCAGATTTGAAGGTTAATGACCAGGGCTCACCAATAAGGAGAGGCAGATTCGAGGGTTAGCGACCAGCACTCACCAATAAGGAGAGGCAGACTCGATGGTTAGCGACCAGCACTCACCAATAAGGAGAGGCAGACTCGAGGGTTAGCGACCAGGGCTCACCAATAAGGAGAGGCAGACTCGAAGGTTAGCGACCAGGGCTCACCAATAAGGAGAGGCAGACTCGAGGGTTAGCGACCAGGGCCCACCAATAAGGAGAGGCAGACTCGAGGGTTAGCGACCAGGGCTCACCAATAAGGAGCGGCAGACTCGAGGGTTAGCGACCAGGGCTCACCAATAAGGAGAGGCAGACTCGAGGGTTAATGACCAGCACTCACCAATAAGGAGAGGCAGACTCGAGGGTTAATGACCAGGGCTCACCAATAAGGAGAGGCAGACTCGAGGGTTAGCGACTAGGAGGGTTAGCGACCAGGGCTCACCAATAAGGAGAGGCAGACTTGAGGGTTAATGACCAGGGCTCACCAATAAGGGAGGCAGATTAGAGGGTTAATGACCAGGGCTCACCAATAAGGAGAGGCAGATTAGAAGGTTAATGACCAGGGCTCACCAATAAGGAGAGGCAGACTCGAAGGTTAATGACCAGGGCTCACCAATAAGGGAGGCAGATTAGAAGGTTAATGACCAGGGCTCATCAATAAGGAGAGGCAGACTCGAGGGTTAGCGACCAGGGCTCACCAATAAGGAGAGGCAGACTTGAGGGTTAGCAACCAGGGCTCACCAATAAGGGAGGCACATTAGAAGGTTAATTACCAGGGCCCACCAATAAGGGAGGCAGACTCGAGGGATAATGACCAGGGCTCACCAATAAGGAGAGGCAGACTCGAAGGTTAATGACCAGGGCTCACCAATAAGGGAAGCACATTAGAAGGTTAATGACCAGGGCTCACCAATAAGGGAGGCAGATTAGAAGGTTAATTACCAGGGCCCACCAATAAGGGAGGCAGACTCGAGGGTTAATGACCGGGGCTCACCAATAAGGGAGGCAGATAAGAAGGTTAATGACCAGGGCTCACCAATAAGGGGATGCAGATTAGAAGGTTAATGACCAGGGCTCACCAATAAGGAGAGGCAGATTCGAGGGTTAGCGACCAGCACTCACCAATAAGGAGAGGCAGACTCGAGGGTTAGCGACCAGGGCTCACCAATAAGAAGAGGCAGACTCGAGGGTTAGCGACCAGGGCCCACCAATAAGGAGAGGCAGACTCGAGGGTTAGCGACCAGGGCCCACCAATAAGGAGAGGCAGACTCGAGGGTTAGCGACCAGGGCCCACCAATAAGGAGAGGCAGACTCGAGGGTTAGCGACCAGGGCTCACCAATAAGGAGATGCACACTCGAAGGTTAATGACCAGCACTCACCAATAAGGAGAGGCAGACTCGAGGGTTAATGACCAGGGCTCACCAATAAGGAGAGGCAGATTAGAAGGTTAATGACCAGGGCTCACCAATAAGGAGAGGCAGACTCTAGGGATAGCGACCAGCTCTCACCAATAAGGAGAGGCAGACTCGAGGGTTAATGACCAGGGCTCACCAATAAGGAGAGGCAGATTAGAAGGTTAATGACCAGGGCTCACCAATAAGGAGAGGCAGACTCGAGGGTTAATGACCAGCACTCACAAATAAGGAGAGGCAGACTCGAGGGTTAATGACCAGGGCTCACCAATAAGGAGAGGCAGATTAGAAGGTTAATGACCAGGGCTCACCAATAAGGAGAGGCAGATTCGAGGGTTAGCGACCAGCACTCACCAATAAGGAGAGGCAGACTCGAAGGTTAGCGACCAGGGCTCACCAATAAGAAGAGGCAGACTCGAGGGTTAGCGACCAGGGCCCACCAATAAGGAGAGGCAGACTCGAGGGTTAGCGACCAGGGCCCACCAATAAGGAGAGGCAGACTCGAGGGTTAATGACCAGCGCTCACCAATAAGGAGAGGCAGACTCGAGGGTTAGCGACCAGGTCTCACCAATAAGGAGAGGCAGACTCGAGGGTTAGCGACCAGGGCTCACCAATAAGGAGAGGCAGACTCGAGGGTTAGCGACCAGGGCCCACCAATAAGGGAGGCAGATTCGAAGGTTAATGACCAGGGCTCACCAATAAGGAGAGCCAGACTCGAAGGTTAATGACCAGGGCTCACCAATAAGGGAGGCAGATTAGAAGGTTAATGACCAGGGCTCACCAATAAGGGGAGGCAGATTAGAAGGTTAATGACCAGGGCTCACCAATAAGGGAGGCAGATTCGAAGGTTAATGACCAGGGCTCACCAATAAGGGAGGCAGATTAGAAGGTTAATGACCAGGGCTCACCAATAAGGGGATGCAGATTAGAAGGTTAATGACCAGGGCTCACCAATAAGGAGAGGCAGATTCGAGGGTTAGCGACCAGCACTCACCAATAAGGAGAGGCAGACTCGAGGGTTAGCGACCAGGGCTCACCAATAAGAAGAGGCAGACTCGAGGGTTAGCGACCAGGGCCCACCAATAAGGAGAGGCAGACTCGAGGGTTAGCGACCAGGGCCCACCAATAAGGAGAGGCAGACTCGAGGGTTAGCGACCAGGGCCCACCAATAAGGAGAGGCAGACTCGAGGGTTAGCGACCAGGGCTCACCAATAAGGAGATGCACACTCGAAGGTTAATGACCAGCACTCACCAATAAGGAGAGGCAGACTCGAGGGTTAATGACCAGGGCTCACCAATAAGGAGAGGCAGATTAGAAGGTTAATGACCAGGGCTCACCAATAAGGAGAGGCAGACTCTAGGGATAGCGACCAGCTCTCACCAATAAGGAGAGGCAGACTCGAGGGTTAATGACCAGGGCTCACCAATAAGGAGAGGCAGATTAGAAGGTTAATGACCAGGGCTCACCAATAAGGAGAGGCAGACTCGAGGGTTAATGACCAGCACTCACAAATAAGGAGAGGCAGACTCGAGGGTTAATGACCAGGGCTCACCAATAAGGAGAGGCAGATTAGAAGGTTAATGACCAGGGCTCACCAATAAGGAGAGGCAGATTCGAGGGTTAGCGACCAGCACTCACCAATAAGGAGAGGCAGACTCGAAGGTTAGCGACCAGGGCTCACCAATAAGAAGAGGCAGACTCGAGGGTTAGCGACCAGGGCCCACCAATAAGGAGAGGCAGACTCGAGGGTTAGCGACCAGGGCCCACCAATAAGGAGAGGCAGACTCGAGGGTTAATGACCAGCGCTCACCAATAAGGAGAGGCAGACTCGAGGGTTAGCGACCAGGTCTCACCAATAAGGAGAGGCAGACTCGAGGGTTAGCGACCAGGGCTCACCAATAAGGAGAGGCAGACTCGAGGGTTAGCGACCAGGGCCCACCAATAAGGGAGGCAGATTCGAAGGTTAATGACCAGGGCTCACCAATAAGGAGAGCCAGACTCGAAGGTTAATGACCAGGGCTCACCAATAAGGGAGGCAGATTAGAAGGTTAATGACCAGGGCTCACCAATAAGGGGAGGCAGATTAGAAGGTTAATGACCAGGGCTCACCAATAAGGGAGGCAGATTCGAAGGTTAATGACCAGGGCTCACCAATAAGGGGAGGCAGATTCGAAGGTTAATGACCAGGGCTCACCAATAAGGAGAGGCAGACTCGAGGGTTAGCGACCAGGGCTCACCAATAAGGGGAGGCAGACTCGAGGGTTAGCGACCAGGGCTCACCAATAAGGAGAAGCAGATTTGAAGGTTAATGACCAGGGCTCACCAATAAGGAGAGGCAGACTCGAGGGTTAACGACCAGGGCTCACCAATAAGGAGAGGCAGACTCGAGGGTTAACGACCAGGGCTCACCAATAAGGAGAGGCAGACTCGAGGGTTAGCGACCAGGGCTCACCAATAAGGAGAGGCAGACTCGAGGGTTAGCGACCAGGGCTCACGATAAAGGAGAGGCAGACTCGAGGGTTAGCGACCAGGGCTCCCCAATAAGGAGAGGCAGACTCGAGGGTTAGCGACCAGGGCCCACCAATAAAGAGAGGCAGACTCGAGGGTTAACGACCAGGGCCCACCAATAAGGAGAGGCAGACTCGAGGGTTAGCGACCAGGGCTCCCCAATAAGGAGAGGCAGACTCGAGGGTTAGCGACCAGGGCTCACCAATAAGGGGGGCAGACTCGAGGGTTAGCGACCAGGGCCCACCAATAAGGAGAGGCAGACTCGAGGGTTAGCGACCAGGGCTCACCAATAAGGAGAGGCAGATTCGAAGGTTAATGACCAGGGCTCACCAATAAGGAGAGGCACACTCGAAGGTTAATGACCAGCACTCACCAATAAGGAGAGGCAGACTCGAGGGTTAATGACCAGGGCTCACCAATAAGGAGAGGCAGATTAGGTTAATGACCAGGGCTCACGAATAAGGAGAGGCAGACTCTAGGGATAGCGACCAGCACTCACCAATAAGGAGAGGCAGACTCGAGGGTTAATGACCAGGGCTCACCAATAAGGAGAGGCAGATTAGAAGGTTAATGGCCAGGGTTCACCAATAAGGAGAGGCAGACTCGAGGGTTAATGACCAGCACTCACAAATAAGGAGAGGCAGACTCGAGGGTTAATGACCAGGGCTCACCAATAAGGAGAGGCAGATTAGAAGGTTAATGACCAGGGCTCACCAATAAGGAGAGGCAGACTCTAGGGATAGCGACCAGCACTCACCAATAAGGAGAGGCAGACTCGAGGGTTAATGACCAGGGCTCACCAATAAGGAGAGGCAGATTAGAAGGTTAATGACCAGGGCTCACCAATAAGGGAGGCAGATTAGAAGGTTAATGACCAGGGCTCACCAATAAGGGAGGCAGACTCGAAGGTTAATGACCAGGGCTCACCAATAAGGGGAGGCAGATTAGAAGGTTAATGACCAGGGCTCACCAATAAGGGAGGCAGATTCGAAGGTTAATGACCATGGCTCACCAATAAGGAGAGGCAGACTCGAGGGTTAGCGACCAGGGCTCACCAATAAGGAGACGCAGACTCGAGGGTTAGCGACCAGGACTCACCAATAAGGAGAGGCAGACTCGAGGGTTAATGACCAGGGCTCACCAATAAGGAGAGGCAGACTCGAGGGTTAGCGACCAGCACTCACCAATAAGGAGAGGCAGACTCGATGGTTAGCGACCAGGGCTCACCAATAAGGAGAGGCAGACTCGAGGGTTAGCGACCAGGGCTCACCAATAAGGGAGGCAGATTTGAAGGTTAATGACCAGGGCTCACCAATAAGGACAGGCAGACTCGAGGGTTAGCGACCAGGGCTCACCAATAATAGGAGGCAGATTTGAAGGTTAATGACCAGGGCTCACCAATAAGGAGAGGCAGATTCGAGGGTTAGCGACCAGCACTCACCAATAAGGAGAGGCAGACTCGATGGTTAGCGACCAGCACTCACCAATAAGGAGAGGCAGACTCGAAGGTTAGCGACCAGGGCTCACCAATAAGGAGAGGCAGACTCGAAGGTTAGCGACCAGGGCTCACCAATAAGGAGAGGCAGACTCGAGGGTTAGCGACCAGGGCCCACCAATAAGGAGAGGCAGACTCGAGGGTTAGCGACCAGGGCTCACCAATAAGGAGAGGCAGACTCGAGGGTTAGTGACCAGGGCTCACCAATAAGGAGTGGCAGACTCGAGGGTTAGCGACCAGGGCTCACCAATAAGGAGAGGCAGACTCGAGGGTTAATGACCAGCACTCACCAATAAGGAGAGGCAGACTCGAGGGTTAATGACCAGGGCTCACCAATAAGGAGAGGCAGATTAGAAGGTTAATGACCAGGGCTCACCAATAAGGGAGGCAGATTAGAAGGTTAATGACCAGGGCTCACCAATAGGGGAGGCAGATTAGAAGGTTAATGACCAGGGCTCACCAATAAGGGAGGCAGACTCGAAGGTTAATGACCAGGGCTCACCAATAAGGGGAGGCAGATTAGAAGGTTAATGACCAGGGCTCACCAATAAGGAGAGGCAGACGCGAGGGTTAGCGACCAGGGCTCACCAATAAGGAGAGGCAGACTCGAGGGTTAGCGACCAGGACTCACCAATAAGGAGAGGCAGACTCGAGGGTTAATGACCAGGGCTCACCAATAAGGAGAGGCAGATTCGAGGGTTAGCGACCAGCACTCACCAATAAGGAGAGGCAGACTCGATGGTTAGCGACCAGGGCTCACCAATAAGGAGAGGCAGACTCGAGGGTTAGCGACCAGGGCTCACCAATAAGGGAGGCAGATTTGAAGGTTAATGACCAGGGCTCACCAATAAGGAGAGGCAGACTCGAGGGTTAGCGACCAGGGCTCACCAATAATAGGAGGCAGATTTGAAGGTTAATGACCAGGGCTCACCAATAAGGAGAGGCAGATTCGAGGGTTAGCGACCAGCACTCACCAATAAGGAGAGGCAGACTCTATGGTTAGCGACCAGCACTCACCAATAAGGAGAGGCAGACTTGAGGGTTAGCGACCAGGGCTCACCAATAAGGAGAGGCAGACTCGAAGGTTAGCGACCAGGGCTCACCAATAAGGAGAGGCAGACTCGAGGGTTAGCGACCAGGGCCCACCAATAAGGAGAGGCAGACTCGAGGGTTAGCGACCAGGGCTCACCAATAAGGAGAGGCAGACTCGAGGGTTAGCGACCAGGGCTCACCAATAAGGAGCGGCAGACTCGAGGGTTAGCGACCAGGGCTCACCAATAAGGAGAGGCAGACTCGAGGGTTAATGACCAGCACTCACCAATAAGGAGAGGCAGACTCGAGGGTTAATGACCAGGGCTCACCAATAAGGAGAGGCAGATTCGAAGGTTAATGACCAGGGCTCACCAATAAGGAGAAGCACACTCGAAGGTTAATGACCAGCACTCACCAATAAGGAGAGGCAGACTCGAGGGTTAATGACCAGGGCTCACCAATAAGGAGAGGCAGATTAGAAGGTTAATGACCAGGGCTCACCAATAAGGAGAGGCAGACTCTAGGGATAGCGACCAGCTCTCACCAATAAGGAGAGGCAGACTCGAGGGTTAATGACCAGGGCTCACCAATAAGGAGAGGCAGACTCGAGGGTTAATGACCAGCACTCACAAATAAGGAGAGGCAGATTCGAGGGTTAATGACCAGGGCTCACCAATAAGGAGAGGCAGATTAGAAGGTTAAGGACCAGGGCTCACCAATAAGGAGAGGCAGACTCTAGGGATAGCGACCAGCACTCACCAATAAGGAGAGGCAGACTCGAGGGTTAATGACCAGGGCTCACCAATAAGGAGAGGCAGATTAGAAGGTTAATGACCAGGGCTCACCAATAAGGGAGGCAGATTAGAAGGTTAATGACCAGGGCTCACCAATAAGGGAGGCAGATTAGAAGGTTAATGACCAGGGCTCACCAATAAGGGAGGCAGACTCAAAGGTTAATGACCAGGGCTCACCAATAAGGGGAGGCAGATTAGAAGGTTAATGACCAGGGCTCACCAATAAGGGAGGCAGATTCGAAGGTTAATGACCATGGCTCACCAATAAGGAGAGGCAGACTCGAGGGTTAGCGACCAGGGCTCACCAATAAAGAGAGGCAGACTCGAGGGTTAGCGACCAGGACTCACCAATAAGGAGAGGCAGACTCGAGGGTTAATGCCAGGGCTCACCAATAAGGAGAGGCAGATTCGAGGGTTAGCGACCAGCACTCACCAATAAGGAGAGGCAGACTCGATGGTTAGCGACCAGGGCTCACCAATAAGGGAGGCAGATTTGAAGGTTAATGACCAGGGCTCACCAATAAGGAGAGGCAGACTCGAGGGTTAGCGACCAGGGCTCACCAATAATAGGAGGCAGATTTGAAGGTTAATGACCAGGGCTCACCAATAAGGAGAGGCAGATTCGAGGGTTAGCGACCAGCACTCACCAATAAGGAGAGGCAGACTCGATGGTTAGCGACCAGCACTCACCAATAAGGAGAGGCAGACTCGAGGGTTAGCGACCAGGGCTCACCAATAAGGAGAGGCAGACTCGAAGGTTAGCGACCAGGGCTCACCAATAAGGAGAGGCAGACTCGAGGGTTAGCGACCAGGGCCCACCAATAAGGAGAGGCAGACTCGAGGGTTAGCGACCAGGGCTCACCAATAAGGAGAGGCAGACTCGAGGGTTAGCGACCAGGGCTCACCAATAAGGAGCGGCAGACTCGAGGGTTAGCGACCAGGGCTCACCAATAAGGAGAGGCAGACTCGAGGGTTAATGACCAGCACTCACCAATAAGGAGAGGCAGACTCGAGGGTTAATGACCAGGGCTCACCAATAAGGAGAGGCAGACTCGAGGGTTAGCGACTAGGAGGGTTAGCGACCAGGGCTCACCAATAAGGAGAGGCAGACTTGAGGGTTAATGACCAGGGCTCACCAATAAGGGAGGCAGATTAGAGGGTTAATGACCAGGGCTCACCAATAAGGAGAGGCAGATTAGAAGGTTAATGACCAGGGCTCACCAATAAGGAGAGGCAGACTCGAAGGTTAATGACCAGGGCTCACCAATAAGGGAGGCAGATTAGAAGGTTAATGACCAGGGCTCATCAATAAGGAGAGGCAGACTCGAGGGTTAGCGACCAGGGCTCACCAATAAGGAGAGGCAGAGTCGAGGGTTAGCGACCAGGGCTCACCAATAAGGAGAGGCAGACTTGAGGGTTAGCAACCAGGGCTCACCAATAAGGAGAGGCTGACTGGAGGGTTAGCGACCAGGGCTCACCAATAAGGGAGGCACATTAGAAGGTTAATTACCAGGGCCCACCAATAAGGGAGGCAGACTCGAGGGATAATGACCAGGGCTCACCAATAAGGAGAGGCAGACTCGAAGGTTAATGACCAGGGCTCACCAATAAGGGAAGCACATTAGAAGGTTAATGACCAGGGCTCACCAATAAGGGAGGCAGATTAGAAGGTTAATTACCAGGGCCCACCAATAAGGGAGGCAGACTCGAGGGTTAATGACCGGGGCTCACCAATAAGGGAGGCAGATTAGAAGGTTAATGACCAGGGCTCACCAATAAGGGGATGCAGATTAGAAGGTTAATGACCAGGGCTCACCAATAAGGAGAGGCAGATTCGAGGGTTAGCGACCAGCACTCACCAATAAGGAGAGGCAGACTCGAGGGTTAGCGACCAGGGCTCACCAATAAGAAGAGGCAGACTCGAGGGTTAGCGACCAGGGCCCACCAATAAGGAGAGGCAGACTCGAGGGTTAGCGACCAGGGCCCACCAATAAGGAGAGGCAGACTTGAGGGTTAGCGACCAGGGCCCACCAATAAGGAGAGGCAGACTCGAGGGTTAGCGACCAGGGCTCACCAATAAGGAGATGCACACTCGAAGGTTAATGACCAGCACTCACCAATAAGGAGAGGCAGACTCGAGGGTTAATGACCAGGGCTCACCAATAAGGAGAGGCAGATTAGAAGGTTAATGACCAGGGCTCACCAATAAGGAGAGGCAGACTCTAGGGATAGCGACCAGCTCTCACCAATAAGGAGAGGCAGACTCGAGGGTTAATGACCAGTGCTCACCAATAAGGAGAGGCAGATTAGAAGGTTAATGACCAGGGCTCACCAATAAGGAGAGGCAGACTCGAGGGTTAATGACCAGCACTCACAAATAAGGAGAGGCAGACTCGAGGGTTAATGACCAGGGCTCACCAATAAGGAGAGGCAGATTAGAAGGTTAATGACCAGGGCTCACCAATAAGGAGAGGCAGATTCGAGCGTTAGCGACCAGCACTCACCAATAAGGAGAGGCAGACTCGAAGGTTAGCGACCAGGGCTCACCAATAAGAAGAGGCAGACTCGAGGGTTAGCGACCAGGGCCCACCAATAAGGAGAGGCAGACTCGAGGGTTAGCGACCAGGGCCCACCAATAAGGAGAGGCAGACTCGAGGGTTAATGACCAGCGCTCACCAATAAGGAGAGGCAGACTCGAGGGTTAGCGACCAGGTCTCACCAATAAGGAGAGGCAGACTCGAGGGTTAGCGACCAGGGCTCACCAATAAGGAGAGGCAGACTCGAGGGTTAGCGACCAGGGCCCACCAATAAGGGAGGCAGATTCGAAGGTTAATGACCAGGGCTCACCAATAAGGAGAGCCAGACTCGAAGGTTAATGACCAGGGCTCACCAATAAGGGAGGCAGATTAGAAGGTTAATGACCAGGGCTCACCAATAAGGGGAGGCAGATTAGAAGGTTAATGACCAGGGCTCACCAATAAGGGAGGCAGATTCGAAGGTTAATGACCAGGGCTCACCAATAAGGGGAGGCAGATTCGAAGGTTAATGACCAGGGCTCACCAATAAGGAGAGGCAGACTCGAGGGTTAGCGACCAGGGCTCACCAATAAGGGGAGGCAGACTCGAGGGTTAGCGACCAGGGCTCACCAATAAGGAGAAGCAGATTCGAAGGTTAATGACCAGGGCTCACCAATAAGGAGAGGCAGACTCGAGGGTTAACGACCAGGGCTCACCAATAAGGAGAGGCAGACTCGAGGGTTAACGACCAGGGCTCACCAATAAGGAGAGGCAGACTCGAGGGTTAGCGACCAGGGCTCACCAATAAGGAGAGGCAGACTCGAGGGTTAGCGACCAGGGCTCACGATAAAGGAGAGGCAGACTCGAGGGTTAGCGACCAGGGCCCACCAATAAAGAGAGGCAGACTCGAGGGTTAGCGACCAGGGCCCACCAATAAGGAGAGGCAGACTCGAGGGTTAGCGACCAGGGCTCCCCAATAAGGAGAGGCAGACTCGAGGGTTAGCGACCAGGGCTCACCAATAAGGGGGGCAGACTCGAGGGTTAGCGACCAGGGCCCACCAATAAGGAGAGGCAGACTCGAGGGTTAGCGACCAGGGCTCACCAATAAGGAGAGGCAGATTCGAAGGTTAATGACCAGGGCTCACCAATAAGGAGAGGCACACTCGAAGGTTAATGACCAGCACTCACCAATAAGGAGAGGCAGACTCGAGGGTTAATGACCAGGGCTCACCAATAAGGAGAGGCAGATTAGGTTAATGACCAGGGCTCACGAATAAGGAGAGGCAGACTCTAGGGATAGCGACCAGCACTCACCAATAAGGAGAGGCAGACTCGAGGGTTAATGACCAGGGCTCACCAATAAGGAGAGGCAGATTAGAAGGTTAATGGCCAGGGTTCACCAATAAGGAGAGGCAGACTCGAGGGTTAATGACCAGCACTCACAAATAAGGAGAGGCAGACTCGAGGGTTAATGACCAGGGCTCACCAATAAGGAGAGGCAGATTAGAAGGTTAATGACCAGGGCTCACCAATAAGGAGAGGCAGACTCTAGGGATAGCGACCAGCACTCACCAATAAGGAGAGGCAGACTCGAGGGTTAATGACCAGGGCTCACCAATAAGGAGAGGCAGATTAGAAGGTTAATGACCAGGGCTCACCAATAAGGGAGGCAGACTCGAAGGTTAATGACCAGGGCTCGCCAATAAGGGGAGGCAGATTAGAAGGTTAATGACCAGGGCTCACCAATAAGGGAGGCAGATTCGAAGGTTAATGACCATGGCTCACCAATAAGGAGAGGCAGACTCGAGGGTTAGCGACCAGGGCTCACCAATAAGGAGACGCAGACTCGAGGGTTAGCGACCAGGACTCACCAATAAGGAGAGGCAGACTCGAGGGTTAATGACCAGGGCTCACCAATAAGGAGAGGCAGACTCGAGGGTTAGCGACCAGCACTCACCAATAAGGAGAGGCAGACTCGATGGTTAGCGACCAGGGCTCACCAATAAGGAGAGGCAGACTCGAGGGTTAGCGACCAGGGCTCACCAATAAGGGAGGCAGATTTGAAGGTTAATGACCAGGGCTCACCAATAAGGACAGGCAGACTCGAGGGTTAGCGACCAGGGCTCACCAATAATAGGAGGCAGATTTGAAGGTTAATGACCAGGGCTCACCAATAAGGAGAGGCAGATTCGAGGGTTAGCGACCAGCACTCACCAATAAGGAGAGGCAGACTCGATGGTTAGCGACCAGCACTCACCAATAAGGAGAGGCAGACTCGAGGGTTAGCGACCAGGGCTCACCAATAAGGAGAGGCAGACTCGAGGGTTAGCGACCAGGGCCCACCAATAAGGAGAGGCAGACTCGAGGGTTAGCGACCAGGGCTCACCAATAAGGAGAGGCAGACTCGAGGGTTAGCGACCAGGGCTCACCAATAAGGAGAGGCAGACTCGAGGGTTAATGACCAGCACTCACCAATAAGGAGAGGCAGACTCGAGGGTTAATGACCAGGGCTCACCAATAAGGAGAGGCAGATTAGAAGGTTAATGACCAGGGCTCACCAATAAGGGAGGCAGATTAGAAGGCTAATGACCAGGGCTCACCAATAGGGGAGGCAGATTAGAAGGTTAATGACCAGGGCTCACCAATAAGGGAGGCAGACTCGAAGGTTAATGACCAGGGCTCACCAATAAGGGGAGGCAGATTTGAAGGTTAATGACCAGGGCTCACCAATAAGGAGAGGCAGATTCGAGGGTTAGCGACCAGCACTCACCAATAAGGAGAGGCAGACTCTATGGTTAGCGACCAGCACTCACCAATAAGGAGAGGCAGACTTGAGGGTTAGCGACCAGGGCTCACCAATAAGGAGAGGCAGACTCGAAGGTTAGCGACCAGGGCTCACCAATAAGGAGAGGCAGACTCGAGGGTTAGCGACCAGGGCCCACCAATAAGGAGAGGCAGACTCGAGGGTTAGCGACCAGGGCTCACCAATAAGGAGAGGCAGACTCGAGGGTTAGCGACCAGGGCTCACCAATAAGGAGCGGCAGACTCGAGGGTTAGCGACCAGGGCTCACCAATAAGGAGAGGCAGACTCGAGGGTTAATGACCAGCACTCACCAATAAGGAGAGGCAGACTCGAGGGTTAATGACCAGGGCTCACCAATAAGGAGAGGCAGATTCGAAGGTTAATGACCAGGGCTCACCAATAAGGAGATGCACACTCGAAGGTTAATGACCAGCACTCACCAATAAGGAGAAGCAGACTCGAGGGTTAATGACCAGGGCTCACCAATAAGGAGAGGCAGATTAGAAGGTTAATGACCAGGGCTCACCAATAAGGAGAGGCAGACTCTAGGGATAGCGACCAGCTCTCACCAATAAGGAGAGGCAGACTCGAGGGTTAATGACGAGGGCTCACCAATAAGGAGAGGCAGATTAGAAGGTTAATGACCAGGGCTCACCAATAAGGAGAGGCAGACTCGAGGGTTAATGACCAGCACTCACAAATAAGGAGAGGCAGATTCGAGGGTTAATGACCAGGGCTCACCAATAAGGAGAGGCAGATTAGAAGGTTAAGGACCAGGGCTCACCAATAAGGAGAGGCAGACTCTAGGGATAGCGACCAGCACTCACCAATAAGGAGAGGCAGACTCGAGGGTTAATGACCAGGGCTCACCAATAAGGAGAGGCAGATTAGAAGGTTAATGACCAGGGCTCACCAATAAGGGAGGCAGATTAGAAGGTTAATGACCAGGGCTCACCAATAAGGGAGGCAGATTAGAAGGTTAATGACCAGGGCTCACCAATAAGGGAGGCAGACTCGAAGGTTAATGACCAGGGCTCACCAATAAGGGGAGGCAGATTAGAAGGTTAATGACCAGGGCTCACCAATAAGGGAGGCAGATTCGAAGGTTAATGACCATGGCTCACCAATAAGGAGAGGCAGACTCGAGGGTTAGCGACCAGCACTCACCAATAAGGAGAGGCAGACTCGAGGGTTAGCGACCAGGGCTCACCAATAATAGGAGGCAGATTTGAAGGTTAATGACCAGGGCTCACCAATAAGGAGAGGCAGATTCGAGGGTTAGCGACCAGCACTCACCAATAAGGAGAGGCAGACTCGATGGTTAGCGACCAGCACTCACCAATAAGGAGAGGCAGACTCGAGGGTTAGCGACCAGGGCTCACCAATAAGGAGAGGCAGACTCGAAGGTTAGCGACCAGGGCTCACCAATAAGGAGAGGCAGACTCGAGGGTTAGCGACCAGGGCCCACCAATAAGGAGAGGCAGACTCGAGGGTTAGCGACCAGGGCTCACCAATAAGGAGAGGCAGACTCGAGGGTTAGCGACCAGGGCTCACCAATAAGGAGCGGCAGACTCGAGGGTTAGCGACCAGGGCTCACCAATAAGGAGAGGCAGACTCGAGGGTTAATGACCAGCACTCACCAATAAGGAGAGGCAGACTCGAGGGTTAGCGACTAGGAGGGTTAGCGACCAGGGCTCACCAATAAGGAGAGGCAGACTTGAGGGTTAATGACCAGGGCTCACCAATAAGGGAGGCAGATTAGAGGGTTAATGACCAGGGCTCACCAATAAGGAGAGGCAGATTAGAAGGTTAATGACCAGGGCTCACCAATAAGGAGAGGCAGACTCGAAGGTTAATGACCAGGGCTCACCAATAAGGGAGGCAGATTAGAAGGTTAATGACCAGGGCTCATCAATAAGGAGAGGCAGACTCGAGGGTTAGCGACCAGGGCTCACCAATAAGGAGAGGCAGACTTGAGGGTTAGCAACCAGGGCTCACCAATAAGGGAGGCACATTAGAAGGTTAATTACCAGGGCCCACCAATAAGGGAGGCAGACTCGAGGGATAATGACCAGGGCTCACCAATAAGGAGAGGCAGACTCGAAGGTTAATGACCAGGGCTCACCAATAAGGGAAGCACATTAGAAGGTTAATGACCAGGGCTCACCAATAAGGGAGGCAGATTAGAAGGTTAATTACCAGGGCCCACCAATAAGGGAGGCAGACTCGAGGGTTAATGACCGGGGCTCACCAATAAGGGAGGCAGATAAGAAGGTTAATGACCAGGGCTCACCAATAAGGGGATGCAGATTAGAAGGTTAATGACCAGGGCTCACCAATAAGGAGAGGCAGATTCGAGGGTTAGCGACCAGCACTCACCAATAAGGAGAGGCAGACTCGAGGGTTAGCGACCAGGGCTCACCAATAAGAAGAGGCAGACTCGAGGGTTAGCGACCAGGGCCCACCAATAAGGAGAGGCAGACTCGAGGGTTAGCGACCAGGGCCCACCAATAAGGAGAGGCAGACTCGAGGGTTAGCGACCAGGGCCCACCAATAAGGAGAGGCAGACTCGAGGGTTAGCGACCAGGGCTCACCAATAAGGAGATGCACACTCGAAGGTTAATGACCAGCACTCACCAATAAGGAGAGGCAGACTCGAGGGTTAATGACCAGGGCTCACCAATAAGGAGAGGCAGATTAGAAGGTTAATGACCAGGGCTCACCAATAAGGAGAGGCAGACTCTAGGGATAGCGACCAGCTCTCACCAATAAGGAGAGGCAGACTCGAGGGTTAATGACCAGGGCTCACCAATAAGGAGAGGCAGATTAGAAGGTTAATGACCAGGGCTCACCAATAAGGAGAGGCAGACTCGAGGGTTAATGACCAGCACTCACAAATAAGGAGAGGCAGACTCGAGGGTTAATGACCAGGGCTCACCAATAAGGAGAGGCAGATTAGAAGGTTAATGACCAGGGCTCACCAATAAGGAGAGGCAGATTCGAGGGTTAGCGACCAGCACTCACCAATAAGGAGAGGCAGACTCGAAGGTTAGCGACCAGGGCTCACCAATAAGAAGAGGCAGACTCGAGGGTTAGCGACCAGGGCCCACCAATAAGGAGAGGCAGACTCGAGGGTTAGCGACCAGGGCCCACCAATAAGGAGAGGCAGACTCGAGGGTTAATGACCAGCGCTCACCAATAAGGAGAGGCAGACTCGAGGGTTAGCGACCAGGTCTCACCAATAAGGAGAGGCAGACTCGAGGGTTAGCGACCAGGGCTCACCAATAAGGAGAGGCAGACTCGAGGGTTAGCGACCAGGGCCCACCAATAAGGGAGGCAGATTCGAAGGTTAATGACCAGGGCTCACCAATAAGGAGAGCCAGACTCGAAGGTTAATGACCAGGGCTCACCAATAAGGGAGGCAGATTAGAAGGTTAATGACCAGGGCTCACCAATAAGGGGAGGCAGATTAGAAGGTTAATGACCAGGGCTCACCAATAAGGGAGGCAGATTCGAAGGTTAATGACCAGGGCTCACCAATAAGGGAGGCAGATTAGAAGGTTAATGACCAGGGCTCACCAATAAGGGGATGCAGATTAGAAGGTTAATGACCAGGGCTCACCAATAAGGAGAGGCAGATTCGAGGGTTAGCGACCAGCACTCACCAATAAGGAGAGGCAGACTCGAGGGTTAGCGACCAGGGCTCACCAATAAGAAGAGGCAGACTCGAGGGTTAGCGACCAGGGCCCACCAATAAGGAGAGGCAGACTCGAGGGTTAGCGACCAGGGCCCACCAATAAGGAGAGGCAGACTCGAGGGTTAGCGACCAGGGCCCACCAATAAGGAGAGGCAGACTCGAGGGTTAGCGACCAGGGCTCACCAATAAGGAGATGCACACTCGAAGGTTAATGACCAGCACTCACCAATAAGGAGAGGCAGACTCGAGGGTTAATGACCAGGGCTCACCAATAAGGAGAGGCAGATTAGAAGGTTAATGACCAGGGCTCACCAATAAGGAGAGGCAGACTCTAGGGATAGCGACCAGCTCTCACCAATAAGGAGAGGCAGACTCGAGGGTTAATGACCAGGGCTCACCAATAAGGAGAGGCAGATTAGAAGGTTAATGACCAGGGCTCACCAATAAGGAGAGGCAGACTCGAGGGTTAATGACCAGCACTCACAAATAAGGAGAGGCAGACTCGAGGGTTAATGACCAGGGCTCACCAATAAGGAGAGGCAGATTAGAAGGTTAATGACCAGGGCTCACCAATAAGGAGAGGCAGATTCGAGGGTTAGCGACCAGCACTCACCAATAAGGAGAGGCAGACTCGAAGGTTAGCGACCAGGGCTCACCAATAAGAAGAGGCAGACTCGAGGGTTAGCGACCAGGGCCCACCAATAAGGAGAGGCAGACTCGAGGGTTAGCGACCAGGGCCCACCAATAAGGAGAGGCAGACTCGAGGGTTAATGACCAGCGCTCACCAATAAGGAGAGGCAGACTCGAGGGTTAGCGACCAGGTCTCACCAATAAGGAGAGGCAGACTCGAGGGTTAGCGACCAGGGCTCACCAATAAGGAGAGGCAGACTCGAGGGTTAGCGACCAGGGCCCACCAATAAGGGAGGCAGATTCGAAGGTTAATGACCAGGGCTCACCAATAAGGAGAGCCAGACTCGAAGGTTAATGACCAGGGCTCACCAATAAGGGAGGCAGATTAGAAGGTTAATGACCAGGGCTCACCAATAAGGGGAGGCAGATTAGAAGGTTAATGACCAGGGCTCACCAATAAGGGAGGCAGATTCGAAGGTTAATGACCAGGGCTCACCAATAAGGGGAGGCAGATTCGAAGGTTAATGACCAGGGCTCACCAATAAGGAGAGGCAGACTCGAGGGTTAGCGACCAGGGCTCACCAATAAGGGGAGGCAGACTCGAGGGTTAGCGACCAGGGCTCACCAATAAGGAGAAGCAGATTCGAAGGTTAATGACCAGGGCTCACCAATAAGGAGAGGCAGACTCGAGGGTTAACGACCAGGGCTCACCAATAAGGAGAGGCAGACTCGAGGGTTAACGACCAGGGCTCACCAATAAGGAGAGGCAGACTCGAGGGTTAGCGACCAGGGCTCACCAATAAGGAGAGGCAGACTCGAGGGTTAGCGACCAGGGCTCACGATAAAGGAGAGGCAGACTCGAGGGTTAGCGACCAGGGCTCCCCAATAAGGAGAGGCAGACTCGAGGGTTAGCGACCAGGGCCCACCAATAAAGAGAGGCAGACTCGAGGGTTAACGACCAGGGCCCACCAATAAGGAGAGGCAGACTCGAGGGTTAGCGACCAGGGCTCCCCAATAAGGAGAGGCAGACTCGAGGGTTAGCGACCAGGGCTCACCAATAAGGGGGGCAGACTCGAGGGTTAGCGACCAGGGCCCACCAATAAGGAGAGGCAGACTCGAGGGTTAGCGACCAGGGCTCACCAATAAGGAGAGGCAGATTCGAAGGTTAATGACCAGGGCTCACCAATAAGGAGAGGCACACTCGAAGGTTAATGACCAGCACTCACCAATAAGGAGAGGCAGACTCGAGGGTTAATGACCAGGGCTCACCAATAAGGAGAGGCAGATTAGGTTAATGACCAGGGCTCACGAATAAGGAGAGGCAGACTCTAGGGATAGCGACCAGCACTCACCAATAAGGAGAGGCAGACTCGAGGGTTAATGACCAGGGCTCACCAATAAGGAGAGGCAGATTAGAAGGTTAATGGCCAGGGTTCACCAATAAGGAGAGGCAGACTCGAGGGTTAATGACCAGCACTCACAAATAAGGAGAGGCAGACTCGAGGGTTAATGACCAGGGCTCACCAATAAGGAGAGGCAGATTAGAAGGTTAATGACCAGGGCTCACCAATAAGGAGAGGCAGACTCTAGGGATAGCGACCAGCACTCACCAATAAGGAGAGGCAGACTCGAGGGTTAATGACCAGGGCTCACCAATAAGGAGAGGCAGATTAGAAGGTTAATGACCAGGGCTCACCAATAAGGGAGGCAGATTAGAAGGTTAATGACCAGGGCTCACCAATAAGGGAGGCAGACTCGAAGGTTAATGACCAGGGCTCACCAATAAGGGGAGGCAGATTAGAAGGTTAATGACCAGGGCTCACCAATAAGGGAGGCAGATTCGAAGGTTAATGACCATGGCTCACCAATAAGGAGAGGCAGACTCGAGGGTTAGCGACCAGGGCTCACCAATAAGGAGACGCAGACTCGAGGGTTAGCGACCAGGACTCACCAATAAGGAGAGGCAGACTCGAGGGTTAATGACCAGGGCTCACCAATAAGGAGAGGCAGACTCGAGGGTTAGCGACCAGCACTCACCAATAAGGAGAGGCAGACTCGATGGTTAGCGACCAGGGCTCACCAATAAGGAGAGGCAGACTCGAGGGTTAGCGACCAGGGCTCACCAATAAGGGAGGCAGATTTGAAGGTTAATGACCAGGGCTCACCAATAAGGACAGGCAGACTCGAGGGTTAGCGACCAGGGCTCACCAATAATAGGAGGCAGATTTGAAGGTTAATGACCAGGGCTCACCAATAAGGAGAGGCAGATTCGAGGGTTAGCGACCAGCACTCACCAATAAGGAGAGGCAGACTCGATGGTTAGCGACCAGCACTCACCAATAAGGAGAGGCAGACTCGAGGGTTAGCGACCAGGGCTCACCAATAAGGAGAGGCAGACTCGAGGGTTAGCGACCAGGGCCCACCAATAAGGAGAGGCAGACTCGAGGGTTAGCGACCAGGGCTCACCAATAAGGAGAGGCAGACTCGAGGGTTAGCGACCAGGGCTCACCAATAAGGAGAGGCAGACTCGAGGGTTAATGACCAGGGCTCACCAATAAGGAGAGGCAGATTAGAAGGTTAATGACCAGGGCTCACCAATAAGGGAGGCAGATTAGAAGGTTAATGACCAGGGCTCACCAATAGGGGAGGCAGATTAGAAGGTTAATGACCAGGGCTCACCAATAAGGGAGGCAGACTCGAAGGTTAATGACCAGGGCTCACCAATAAGGGGAGGCAGATTAGAAGGTTAATGACCAGGGCTCACCAATAAGGGAGGCAGATTCGAAGGTTAATGACCATGGCTCACCAATAAGGAGAGGCAGACTCGAGGGTTAGCGACCAGGGCTCACCAATAAGGAGAGGCAGACTCGAGGGTTAGCGACCAGGACTCACCAATAAGGAGAGGCAGACTCGAGGGTTAATGACCAGGGCTCACCAATAAGGAGAGGCAGATTCGAGGGTTAGCGACCAGCACTCACCAATAAGGAGAGGCAGACTCGATGGTTAGCGACCAGCACTCACCAATAAGGAGAGGCAGACTTGAGGGTTAGCGACCAGGGCTCACCAATAAGGAGAGGCAGACTCGAAGGTTAGCGACCAGGGCTCACCAATAAGGAGAGGCAGACTCGAGGGTTAGCGACCAGGGCCCACCAATAAGGAGAGGCAGACTCGAGGGTTAGCGACCAGGGCTCACCAATAAGGAGAGGCAGACTCGAGGGTTAGCGACCAGGGCTCACCAATAAGGAGCGGCAGACTCGAGGGTTAGCGACCAGGGCTCACCAATAAGGACAGGCAGACTCGAGAGTTAATGACCAGCACTCACCAATAAGGAGAGGCAGACTCGAGGGTTAATGACCAGGGCTCACCAATAAGGAGAGGCAGATTCGAAGGATAATGACCAGGGCTCACCAATAAGGAGATGCACACTCGAAGGTTAATGACCAGCACTCACCAATAAGGAGAGGCAGACTCGAGGGTTAATGACCAGGGCTCACCAATAAGGAGAGGCAGATTCGAAGGATAATGACCAGGGCTCACCAATAAGGAGATGCACACTCGAAGGTTAATGACCAGCACTCACCAATAAGGAGAGGCAGACTCGAGGGTTAATGACCAGGGCTCACCAATAAGGAGAGGCAGATTAGAAGGTTAATGACCAGGGCTCACCAATAAGGAGAGGCAGACTCGAGGGTTAATGACCAGCACTCACAAATAAGGAGAGGCAGACTCGAGGGTTAATGACCAGGGCTCACCAATAAGGAGAGGCAGATTAGAAGGTTAATGACCAGGGCTCACCAATAAGGGAGGCAGATTAGAAGGTTAATGACCAGGGCTCACCAATAAGGGAGGCAGATTAGAAGGTTAATGACCAAGGCTCACCAATAAGGGAGGCAGACTCGAAGGTTAATGACCAGGGCTCACCAATAAGGGGAGGCAGATTAGAAGGTTAATGACCAGGGCTCACCAATAAGGGAGGCAGATTCGAAGGTTAATGACCATGGCTCACCAATAAGGAGAGGCAGACTCGAGGGTTAGCGACCAGGGCTCACCAATAAGGAGAGGCAGACTCGAGGGTTAGCGACCAGGACTCACCAATAAGGAGAGGCAGACTCGAGGGTTAATGACCAGGGCTCACCAATAAGGAGAGGCAGATTCGAGGGTTAGCGACCAGCACTCACCAATAAGGAGAGGCAGACTCGATGGTTAGCGACCAGGGCTCACCAATAAGGGAGGCAGATTTGAAGGTTAATGACCAGGGCTCACCAATAAGGAGAGGCAGACTCGAGGGTTAGCGACCAGGGCTCACCAATAATAGGAGGCAGATTTGAAGGTTAATGACCAGGGCTCACCAATAAGGGAGGCAGATTAGAGGGTTAATGACCAGGGCTCACCAATAAGGAGAGGCAGATTAGAAGGTTAATGACCAGGGGTCACCAATAAGGAGAGGCAGACTCGAAGGTTAATGACCAGGGCTCACCAATAAGGGAGGCAGATTAGAAGGTTAATGACCAGGGCTCATCAATAAGGAGAGGCAGACTCGAGGGTTAGCGACCAGGGCTCACCAATAAGGAGAGGCAGAGTCGAGGGTTAGCGACCAGGGCTCACCAATAAGGAGAGGCAGACTTGAGGGTTAGCAACCAGGGCTCACCAATAAGGAGAGGCTGACTCGAGGGTTAGCGACCAGGGCTCACCAATAAGGGAGGCACATTAGAAGGTTAATGACCAGGGCTCACCAATAAGGGAGGCAGATTAGAAGGTTAAATACCAGGGCCCACCAATAAGGGAGGCAGACTCGAGGGTTAATGACCAGGGCTCACCAATAAGGAGAGGCAGACTCGAAGGTTAATGACCAGGGCTCACCAATAAGGGAGGCACATTAGAAGGTTAATGACCAGGGCTCACCAATAAGGGAGGCACATTAGAAGGTTAATTACCAGGGCCCACCAATAAGGGAGGCAGACTCGAGGGTTAATGACCAGGGCTCACCAATAAGGGAGGCAGATTAGAAGGTTAATGACCAGGGCTCACCAATAAGGGGATGCAGATTAGAAGGTTAATGACCAGGGCTCACCAATAAGGAGAGGCAGATTCGAGGGTTAGCGACCAGCACTCACCAATAAGGAGAGGCAGACTCGAAGGTTAGCGACCAGGGCTCACCAATAAGGAGAGGCAGACTCGAGGGTTAGCGACCAGGGCCCACCAATAAGGAGAGGCAGACTCGAGGGTTAGCGACCAGGGCCCACCAATAAGGAGAGGCAGACTCGAGGGTTAGCGACCAGGGCTCACCAATAAGGAGAGGCAGACTCGAGGGTTAATGACCAGCACTCACCAATAAGGAGAGGCAGACTCGAGGGTTAGCAACCAGGTCTCACCAATAAGGAGAGGCAGACTCGAGGGTTAGCGACCAGGGCTCACCAATAAGGAGAGGCAGACTCGAGGGTTAGCGACCAGGGCCCACCAATAAGGGAGGCAGATTCGAAGGTTAATGACCAGGGCTCACCAATAAAGAGAGGCAGACTCGAGGGTTAGCGACCAGGGCCCACCAATAAGGAGAGGCAGACTCGAGGGTTAGCGACCAGGGCTCCCCAATAAGGAGAGGCAGACTCGAGGGTTAGCGACCAGGGCTCACCAATAAGGGGGGCAGACTCGAGGGTTAGCGACCAGGGCCCACCAATAAGGAGAGGCAGACTCGAGGGTTAGCGACCAGGGCTCACCAATAAGGAGAGGCAGATTCGAAGGTTAATGACCAGGGCTCACCAATAAGGAGAGGCACACTCGAAGGTTAATGACCAGCACTCACCAATAAGGAGAGGCAGACTCGAGGGTTAATGACCAGGGCTCACCAATAAGGAGAGGCAGATTAGGTTAATGACCAGGGCTCACGAATAAGGAGAGGCAGACTCTAGGGATAGCGACCAGCACTCACCAATAAGGAGAGGCAGACTCGAGGGTTAATGACCAGGGCTCACCAATAAGGAGAGGCAGATTAGAAGGTTAATGGCCAGGGTTCACCAATAAGGAGAGGCAGACTCGAGGGTTAATGACCAGCACTCACAAATAAGGAGAGGCAGACTCGAGGGTTAATGACCAGGGCTCACCAATAAGGAGAGGCAGATTAGAAGGTTAATGACCAGGGCTCACCAATAAGGAGAGGCAGACTCTAGGGATAGCGACCAGCACTCACCAATAAGGAGAGGCAGACTCGAGGGTTAATGACCAGGGCTCACCAATAAGGAGAGGCAGATTAGAAGGTTAATGACCAGGGCTCACCAATAAGGGAGGCAGACTCGAAGGTTAATGACCAGGGCTCGCCAATAAGGGGAGGCAGATTAGAAGGTTAATGACCAGGGCTCACCAATAAGGGAGGCAGATTCGAAGGTTAATGACCATGGCTCACCAATAAGGAGAGGCAGACTCGAGGGTTAGCGACCAGGGCTCACCAATAAGGAGACGCAGACTCGAGGGTTAGCGACCAGGACTCACCAATAAGGAGAGGCAGACTCGAGGGTTAATGACCAGGGCTCACCAATAAGGAGAGGCAGACTCGAGGGTTAGCGACCAGCACTCACCAATAAGGAGAGGCAGACTCGATGGTTAGCGACCAGGGCTCACCAATAAGGAGAGGCAGACTCGAGGGTTAGCGACCAGGGCTCACCAATAAGGGAGGCAGATTTGAAGGTTAATGACCAGGGCTCACCAATAAGGACAGGCAGACTCGAGGGTTAGCGACCAGGGCTCACCAATAATAGGAGGCAGATTTGAAGGTTAATGACCAGGGCTCACCAATAAGGAGAGGCAGATTCGAGGGTTAGCGACCAGCACTCACCAATAAGGAGAGGCAGACTCGATGGTTAGCGACCAGCACTCACCAATAAGGAGAGGCAGACTCGAGGGTTAGCGACCAGGGCTCACCAATAAGGAGAGGCAGACTCGAGGGTTAGCGACCAGGGCCCACCAATAAGGAGAGGCAGACTCGAGGGTTAGCGACCAGGGCTCACCAATAAGGAGAGGCAGACTCGAGGGTTAGCGACCAGGGCTCACCAATAAGGAGAGGCAGACTCGAGGGTTAATGACCAGCACTCACCAATAAGGAGAGGCAGACTCGAGGGTTAATGACCAGGGCTCACCAATAAGGAGAGGCAGATTAGAAGGTTAATGACCAGGGCTCACCAATAAGGGAGGCAGATTAGAAGGCTAATGACCAGGGCTCACCAATAGGGGAGGCAGATTAGAAGGTTAATGACCAGGGCTCACCAATAAGGGAGGCAGACTCGAAGGTTAATGACCAGGGCTCACCAATAAGGGGAGGCAGATTTGAAGGTTAATGACCAGGGCTCACCAATAAGGAGAGGCAGATTCGAGGGTTAGCGACCAGCACTCACCAATAAGGAGAGGCAGACTCTATGGTTAGCGACCAGCACTCACCAATAAGGAGAGGCAGACTTGAGGGTTAGCGACCAGGGCTCACCAATAAGGAGAGGCAGACTCGAAGGTTAGCGACCAGGGCTCACCAATAAGGAGAGGCAGACTCGAGGGTTAGCGACCAGGGCCCACCAATAAGGAGAGGCAGACTCGAGGGTTAGCGACCAGGGCTCACCAATAAGGAGAGGCAGACTCGAGGGTTAGCGACCAGGGCTCACCAATAAGGAGCGGCAGACTCGAGGGTTAGCGACCAGGGCTCACCAATAAGGAGAGGCAGACTCGAGGGTTAATGACCAGCACTCACCAATAAGGAGAGGCAGACTCGAGGGTTAATGACCAGGGCTCACCAATAAGGAGAGGCAGATTCGAAGGTTAATGACCAGGGCTCACCAATAAGGAGATGCACACTCGAAGGTTAATGACCAGCACTCACCAATAAGGAGAAGCAGACTCGAGGGTTAATGACCAGGGCTCACCAATAAGGAGAGGCAGATTAGAAGGTTAATGACCAGGGCTCACCAATAAGGAGAGGCAGACTCTAGGGATAGCGACCAGCTCTCACCAATAAGGAGAGGCAGACTCGAGGGTTAATGACGAGGGCTCACCAATAAGGAGAGGCAGATTAGAAGGTTAATGACCAGGGCTCACCAATAAGGAGAGGCAGACTCGAGGGTTAATGACCAGCACTCACAAATAAGGAGAGGCAGATTCGAGGGTTAATGACCAGGGCTCACCAATAAGGAGAGGCAGATTAGAAGGTTAAGGACCAGGGCTCACCAATAAGGAGAGGCAGACTCTAGGGATAGCGACCAGCACTCACCAATAAGGAGAGGCAGACTCGAGGGTTAATGACCAGGGCTCACCAATAAGGAGAGGCAGATTAGAAGGTTAATGACCAGGGCTCACCAATAAGGGAGGCAGATTAGAAGGTTAATGACCAGGGCTCACCAATAAGGGAGGCAGATTAGAAGGTTAATGACCAGGGCTCACCAATAAGGGAGGCAGACTCGAAGGTTAATGACCAGGGCTCACCAATAAGGGGAGGCAGATTAGAAGGTTAATGACCAGGGCTCACCAATAAGGGAGGCAGATTCGAAGGTTAATGACCATGGCTCACCAATAAGGAGAGGCAGACTCGAGGGTTAGCGACCAGCACTCACCAATAAGGAGAGGCAGACTCGATGGTTAGCGACCAGGGCTCACCAATAAGGGAGGCAGATTTGAAGGTTAATGACCAGGGCTCACCAATAAGGAGAGGCAGACTCGAGGGTTAGCGACCAGGGCTCACCAATAATAGGAGGCAGATTTGAAGGTTAATGACCAGGGCTCACCAATAAGGAGAGGCAGATTCGAGGGTTAGCGACCAGCACTCACCAATAAGGAGAGGCAGACTCGATGGTTAGCGACCAGCACTCACCAATAAGGAGAGGCAGACTCGAGGGTTAGCGACCAGGGCTCACCAATAAGGAGAGGCAGACTCGAAGGTTAGCGACCAGGGCTCACCAATAAGGAGAGGCAGACTCGAGGGTTAGCGACCAGGGCCCACCAATAAGGAGAGGCAGACTCGAGGGTTAGCGACCAGGGCTCACCAATAAGGAGAGGCAGACTCGAGGGTTAGCGACCAGGGCTCACCAATAAGGAGCGGCAGACTCGAGGGTTAGCGACCAGGGCTCACCAATAAGGAGAGGCAGACTCGAGGGTTAATGACCAGCACTCACCAATAAGGAGAGGCAGACTCGAGGGTTAGCGACTAGGAGGGTTAGCGACCAGGGCTCACCAATAAGGAGAGGCAGACTTGAGGGTTAATGACCAGGGCTCACCAATAAGGGAGGCAGATTAGAGGGTTAATGACCAGGGCTCACCAATAAGGAGAGGCAGATTAGAAGGTTAATGACCAGGGCTCACCAATAAGGAGAGGCAGACTCGAAGGTTAATGACCAGGGCTCACCAATAAGGGAGGCAGATTAGAAGGTTAATGACCAGGGCTCATCAATAAGGAGAGGCAGACTCGAGGGTTAGCGACCAGGGCTCACCAATAAGGAGAGGCAGACTTGAGGGTTAGCAACCAGGGCTCACCAATAAGGGAGGCACATTAGAAGGTTAATTACCAGGGCCCACCAATAAGGGAGGCAGACTCGAGGGATAATGACCAGGGCTCACCAATAAGGAGAGGCAGACTCGAAGGTTAATGACCAGGGCTCACCAATAAGGGAAGCACATTAGAAGGTTAATGACCAGGGCTCACCAATAAGGGAGGCAGATTAGAAGGTTAATTACCAGGGCCCACCAATAAGGGAGGCAGACTCGAGGGTTAATGACCGGGGCTCACCAATAAGGGAGGCAGATAAGAAGGTTAATGACCAGGGCTCACCAATAAGGGGATGCAGATTAGAAGGTTAATGACCAGGGCTCACCAATAAGGAGAGGCAGATTCGAGGGTTAGCGACCAGCACTCACCAATAAGGAGAGGCAGACTCGAGGGTTAGCGACCAGGGCTCACCAATAAGAAGAGGCAGACTCGAGGGTTAGCGACCAGGGCCCACCAATAAGGAGAGGCAGACTCGAGGGTTAGCGACCAGGGCCCACCAATAAGGAGAGGCAGACTCGAGGGTTAGCGACCAGGGCCCACCAATAAGGAGAGGCAGACTCGAGGGTTAGCGACCAGGGCTCACCAATAAGGAGATGCACACTCGAAGGTTAATGACCAGCACTCACCAATAAGGAGAGGCAGACTCGAGGGTTAATGACCAGGGCTCACCAATAAGGAGAGGCAGATTAGAAGGTTAATGACCAGGGCTCACCAATAAGGAGAGGCAGACTCTAGGGATAGCGACCAGCTCTCACCAATAAGGAGAGGCAGACTCGAGGGTTAATGACCAGGGCTCACCAATAAGGAGAGGCAGATTAGAAGGTTAATGACCAGGGCTCACCAATAAGGAGAGGCAGACTCGAGGGTTAATGACCAGCACTCACAAATAAGGAGAGGCAGACTCGAGGGTTAATGACCAGGGCTCACCAATAAGGAGAGGCAGATTAGAAGGTTAATGACCAGGGCTCACCAATAAGGAGAGGCAGATTCGAGGGTTAGCGACCAGCACTCACCAATAAGGAGAGGCAGACTCGAAGGTTAGCGACCAGGGCTCACCAATAAGAAGAGGCAGACTCGAGGGTTAGCGACCAGGGCCCACCAATAAGGAGAGGCAGACTCGAGGGTTAGCGACCAGGGCCCACCAATAAGGAGAGGCAGACTCGAGGGTTAATGACCAGCGCTCACCAATAAGGAGAGGCAGACTCGAGGGTTAGCGACCAGGTCTCACCAATAAGGAGAGGCAGACTCGAGGGTTAGCGACCAGGGCTCACCAATAAGGAGAGGCAGACTCGAGGGTTAGCGACCAGGGCCCACCAATAAGGGAGGCAGATTCGAAGGTTAATGACCAGGGCTCACCAATAAGGAGAGCCAGACTCGAAGGTTAATGACCAGGGCTCACCAATAAGGGAGGCAGATTAGAAGGTTAATGACCAGGGCTCACCAATAAGGGGAGGCAGATTAGAAGGTTAATGACCAGGGCTCACCAATAAGGGAGGCAGATTCGAAGGTTAATGACCAGGGCTCACCAATAAGGGAGGCAGATTAGAAGGTTAATGACCAGGGCTCACCAATAAGGGGATGCAGATTAGAAGGTTAATGACCAGGGCTCACCAATAAGGAGAGGCAGATTCGAGGGTTAGCGACCAGCACTCACCAATAAGGAGAGGCAGACTCGAGGGTTAGCGACCAGGGCTCACCAATAAGAAGAGGCAGACTCGAGGGTTAGCGACCAGGGCCCACCAATAAGGAGAGGCAGACTCGAGGGTTAGCGACCAGGGCCCACCAATAAGGAGAGGCAGACTCGAGGGTTAGCGACCAGGGCCCACCAATAAG
Organism: Ambystoma mexicanum; assembly: GCF_040938575.1. Taxonomy (NCBI): domain Eukaryota; kingdom Metazoa; phylum Chordata; class Amphibia; order Caudata; family Ambystomatidae; genus Ambystoma; species Ambystoma mexicanum. Next base: position 11,962,788 of record NC_090938.1, on the reverse strand, counting down.
GAGAGGCAGACTCGAGGGTTAGCGACCAGGGCTCACCAATAAGGAGATGCACACTCGAAGGTTAATGACCAGCACTCACCAATAAGGAGAGGCAGACTCGAGGGTTAATGACCAGGGCTCACCAATAAGGAGAGGCAGATTAGAAGGTTAATGACCAGGGCTCACCAATAAGGAGAGGCAGACTCTAGGGATAGCGACCAGCTCTCACCAATAAGGAGAGGCAGACTCGAGGGTTAATGACCAGGGCTCACCAATAAGGAGAGGCAGATTAGAAGGTTAATGACCAGGGCTCACCAATAAGGAGAGGCAGACTCGAGGGTTAATGACCAGCACTCACAAATAAGGAGAGGCAGACTCGAGGGTTAATGACCAGGGCTCACCAATAAGGAGAGGCAGATTAGAAGGTTAATGACCAGGGCTCACCAATAAGGAGAGGCAGATTCGAGGGTTAGCGACCAGCACTCACCAATAAGGAGAGGCAGACTCGAAGGTTAGCGACCAGGGCTCACCAATAAGAAGAGGCAGACTCGAGGGTTAGCGACCAGGGCCCACCAATAAGGAGAGGCAGACTCGAGGGTTAGCGACCAGGGCCCACCAATAAGGAGAGGCAGACTCGAGGGTTAATGACCAGCGCTCACCAATAAGGAGAGGCAGACTCGAGGGTTAGCGACCAGGTCTCACCAATAAGGAGAGGCAGACTCGAGGGTTAGCGACCAGGGCTCACCAATAAGGAGAGGCAGACTCGAGGGTTAGCGACCAGGGCCCACCAATAAGGGAGGCAGATTCGAAGGTTAATGACCAGGGCTCACCAATAAGGAGAGCCAGACTCGAAGGTTAATGACCAGGGCTCACCAATAAGGGAGGCAGATTAGAAGGTTAATGACCAGGGCTCACCAATAAGGGGAGGCAGATTAGAAGGTTAATGACCAGGGCTCACCAATAAGGGAGGCAGATTCGAAGGTTAATGACCAGGGCTCACCAATAAGGGGAGGCAGATTCGAAGGTTAATGACCAGGGCTCACCAATAAGGAGAGGCAGACTCGAGGGTTAGCGACCAGGGCTCACCAATAAGGGGAGGCAGACTCGAGGGTTAGCGACCAGGGCTCACCAATAAGGAGAAGCAGATTCGAAGGTTAATGACCAGGGCTCACCAATAAGGAGAGGCAGACTCGAGGGTTAACGACCAGGGCTCACCAATAAGGAGAGGCAGACTCGAGGGTTAACGACCAGGGCTCACCAATAAGGAGAGGCAGACTCGAGGGTTAGCGACCAGGGCTCACCAATAAGGAGAGGCAGACTCGAGGGTTAGCGACCAGGGCTCACGATAAAGGAGAGGCAGACTCGAGGGTTAGCGACCAGGGCTCCCCAATAAGGAGAGGCAGACTCGAGGGTTAGCGACCAGGGCCCACCAATAAAGAGAGGCAGACTCGAGGGTTAACGACCAGGGCCCACCAATAAGGAGAGGCAGACTCGAGGGTTAGCGACCAGGGCTCCCCAATAAGGAGAGGCAGACTCGAGGGTTAGCGACCAGGGCTCACCAATAAGGGGGGCAGACTCGAGGGTTAGCGACCAGGGCCCACCAATAAGGAGAGGCAGACTCGAGGGTTAGCGACCAGGGCTCACCAATAAGGAGAGGCAGATTCGAAGGTTAATGACCAGGGCTCACCAATAAGGAGAGGCACACTCGAAGGTTAATGACCAGCACTCACCAATAAGGAGAGGCAGACTCGAGGGTTAATGACCAGGGCTCACCAATAAGGAGAGGCAGATTAGGTTAATGACCAGGGCTCACGAATAAGGAGAGGCAGACTCTAGGGATAGCGACCAGCACTCACCAATAAGGAGAGGCAGACTCGAGGGTTAATGACCAGGGCTCACCAATAAGGAGAGGCAGATTAGAAGGTTAATGGCCAGGGTTCACCAATAAGGAGAGGCAGACTCGAGGGTTAATGACCAGCACTCACAAATAAGGAGAGGCAGACTCGAGGGTTAATGACCAGGGCTCACCAATAAGGAGAGGCAGATTAGAAGGTTAATGACCAGGGCTCACCAATAAGGAGAGGCAGACTCTAGGGATAGCGACCAGCACTCACCAATAAGGAGAGGCAGACTCGAGGGTTAATGACCAGGGCTCACCAATAAGGAGAGGCAGATTAGAAGGTTAATGACCAGGGCTCACCAATAAGGGAGGCAGATTAGAAGGTTAATGACCAGGGCTCACCAATAAGGGAGGCAGACTCGAAGGTTAATGACCAGGGCTCACCAATAAGGGGAGGCAGATTAGAAGGTTAATGACCAGGGCTCACCAATAAGGGAGGCAGATTCGAAGGTTAATGACCATGGCTCACCAATAAGGAGAGGCAGACTCGAGGGTTAGCGACCAGGGCTCACCAATAAGGAGACGCAGACTCGAGGGTTAGCGACCAGGACTCACCAATAAGGAGAGGCAGACTCGAGGGTTAATGACCAGGGCTCACCAATAAGGAGAGGCAGACTCGAGGGTTAGCGACCAGCACTCACCAATAAGGAGAGGCAGACTCGATGGTTAGCGACCAGGGCTCACCAATAAGGAGAGGCAGACTCGAGGGTTAGCGACCAGGGCTCACCAATAAGGGAGGCAGATTTGAAGGTTAATGACCAGGGCTCACCAATAAGGACAGGCAGACTCGAGGGTTAGCGACCAGGGCTCACCAATAATAGGAGGCAGATTTGAAGGTTAATGACCAGGGCTCACCAATAAGGAGAGGCAGATTCGAGGGTTAGCGACCAGCACTCACCAATAAGGAGAGGCAGACTCGATGGTTAGCGACCAGCACTCACCAATAAGGAGAGGCAGACTCGAGGGTTAGCGACCAGGGCTCACCAATAAGGAGAGGCAGACTCGAGGGTTAGCGACCAGGGCCCACCAATAAGGAGAGGCAGACTCGAGGGTTAGCGACCAGGGCTCACCAATAAGGAGAGGCAGACTCGAGGGTTAGCGACCAGGGCTCACCAATAAGGAGAGGCAGACTCGAGGGTTAATGACCAGGGCTCACCAATAAGGAGAGGCAGATTAGAAGGTTAATGACCAGGGCTCACCAATAAGGGAGGCAGATTAGAAGGTTAATGACCAGGGCTCACCAATAGGGGAGGCAGATTAGAAGGTTAATGACCAGGGCTCACCAATAAGGGAGGCAGACTCGAAGGTTAATGACCAGGGCTCACCAATAAGGGGAGGCAGATTAGAAGGTTAATGACCAGGGCTCACCAATAAGGGAGGCAGATTCGAAGGTTAATGACCATGGCTCACCAATAAGGAGAGGCAGACTCGAGGGTTAGCGACCAGGGCTCACCAATAAGGAGAGGCAGACTCGAGGGTTAGCGACCAGGACTCACCAATAAGGAGAGGCAGACTCGAGGGTTAATGACCAGGGCTCACCAATAAGGAGAGGCAGATTCGAGGGTTAGCGACCAGCACTCACCAATAAGGAGAGGCAGACTCGATGGTTAGCGACCAGCACTCACCAATAAGGAGAGGCAGACTTGAGGGTTAGCGACCAGGGCTCACCAATAAGGAGAGGCAGACTCGAAGGTTAGCGACCAGGGCTCACCAATAAGGAGAGGCAGACTCGAGGGTTAGCGACCAGGGCCCACCAATAAGGAGAGGCAGACTCGAGGGTTAGCGACCAGGGCTCACCAATAAGGAGAGGCAGACTCGAGGGTTAGCGACCAGGGCTCACCAATAAGGAGCGGCAGACTCGAGGGTTAGCGACCAGGGCTCACCAATAAGGACAGGCAGACTCGAGAGTTAATGACCAGCACTCACCAATAAGGAGAGGCAGACTCGAGGGTTAATGACCAGGGCTCACCAATAAGGAGAGGCAGATTCGAAGGATAATGACCAGGGCTCACCAATAAGGAGATGCACACTCGAAGGTTAATGACCAGCACTCACCAATAAGGAGAGGCAGACTCGAGGGTTAATGACCAGGGCTCACCAATAAGGAGAGGCAGATTCGAAGGATAATGACCAGGGCTCACCAATAAGGAGATGCACACTCGAAGGTTAATGACCAGCACTCACCAATAAGGAGAGGCAGACTCGAGGGTTAATGACCAGGGCTCACCAATAAGGAGAGGCAGATTAGAAGGTTAATGACCAGGGCTCACCAATAAGGAGAGGCAGACTCGAGGGTTAATGACCAGCACTCACAAATAAGGAGAGGCAGACTCGAGGGTTAATGACCAGGGCTCACCAATAAGGAGAGGCAGATTAGAAGGTTAATGACCAGGGCTCACCAATAAGGGAGGCAGATTAGAAGGTTAATGACCAGGGCTCACCAATAAGGGAGGCAGATTAGAAGGTTAATGACCAAGGCTCACCAATAAGGGAGGCAGACTCGAAGGTTAATGACCAGGGCTCACCAATAAGGGGAGGCAGATTAGAAGGTTAATGACCAGGGCTCACCAATAAGGGAGGCAGATTCGAAGGTTAATGACCATGGCTCACCAATAAGGAGAGGCAGACTCGAGGGTTAGCGACCAGGGCTCACCAATAAGGAGAGGCAGACTCGAGGGTTAGCGACCAGGACTCACCAATAAGGAGAGGCAGACTCGAGGGTTAATGACCAGGGCTCACCAATAAGGAGAGGCAGATTCGAGGGTTAGCGACCAGCACTCACCAATAAGGAGAGGCAGACTCGATGGTTAGCGACCAGGGCTCACCAATAAGGGAGGCAGATTTGAAGGTTAATGACCAGGGCTCACCAATAAGGAGAGGCAGACTCGAGGGTTAGCGACCAGGGCTCACCAATAATAGGAGGCAGATTTGAAGGTTAATGACCAGGGCTCACCAATAAGGGAGGCAGATTAGAGGGTTAATGACCAGGGCTCACCAATAAGGAGAGGCAGATTAGAAGGTTAATGACCAGGGGTCACCAATAAGGAGAGGCAGACTCGAAGGTTAATGACCAGGGCTCACCAATAAGGGAGGCAGATTAGAAGGTTAATGACCAGGGCTCATCAATAAGGAGAGGCAGACTCGAGGGTTAGCGACCAGGGCTCACCAATAAGGAGAGGCAGAGTCGAGGGTTAGCGACCAGGGCTCACCAATAAGGAGAGGCAGACTTGAGGGTTAGCAACCAGGGCTCACCAATAAGGAGAGGCTGACTCGAGGGTTAGCGACCAGGGCTCACCAATAAGGGAGGCACATTAGAAGGTTAATGACCAGGGCTCACCAATAAGGGAGGCAGATTAGAAGGTTAAATACCAGGGCCCACCAATAAGGGAGGCAGACTCGAGGGTTAATGACCAGGGCTCACCAATAAGGAGAGGCAGACTCGAAGGTTAATGACCAGGGCTCACCAATAAGGGAGGCACATTAGAAGGTTAATGACCAGGGCTCACCAATAAGGGAGGCACATTAGAAGGTTAATTACCAGGGCCCACCAATAAGGGAGGCAGACTCGAGGGTTAATGACCAGGGCTCACCAATAAGGGAGGCAGATTAGAAGGTTAATGACCAGGGCTCACCAATAAGGGGATGCAGATTAGAAGGTTAATGACCAGGGCTCACCAATAAGGAGAGGCAGATTCGAGGGTTAGCGACCAGCACTCACCAATAAGGAGAGGCAGACTCGAAGGTTAGCGACCAGGGCTCACCAATAAGGAGAGGCAGACTCGAGGGTTAGCGACCAGGGCCCACCAATAAGGAGAGGCAGACTCGAGGGTTAGCGACCAGGGCCCACCAATAAGGAGAGGCAGACTCGAGGGTTAGCGACCAGGGCTCACCAATAAGGAGAGGCAGACTCGAGGGTTAATGACCAGCACTCACCAATAAGGAGAGGCAGACTCGAGGGTTAGCAACCAGGTCTCACCAATAAGGAGAGGCAGACTCGAGGGTTAGCGACCAGGGCTCACCAATAAGGAGAGGCAGACTCGAGGGTTAGCGACCAGGGCCCACCAATAAGGGAGGCAGATTCGAAGGTTAATGACCAGGGCTCACCAATAAGGAGAGCCAGACTCGAAGGTTAATGACCAGGGCTCACCAATAAGGGAGGCAGATTAGAAGGTTAATGACCAGGGCTCACCAATAAGGGGAGGCAGATTAGAAGGTTAATGACCAGGGCTCACCAATAAGGGAGGCAGATTCGAAGGTTAATGACCAGGGCTCACCAATAAGGGGAGGCAGATTAGAAGGTTAATGACCAGGGCTCACCAATAAGGAGAGGCAGACTCGAGGGTTAGCGACCAGGGCTCACCAATAAGGGGAGGCAGACTCGAGGGTTAGCGACCAGGGCTCACCAATAAGGAGAAGCAGATTCGAAGGTTAATGACCAGGGCTCACCAATAAGGAGAGGCAGACTCGAGGGTTAACGACCAGGGCTCACCAATAAGGAGAGGCAGACTCGAGGGTTAGCGACCAGGGCTCACCAATAAGGAGAGGCAGACTCGAGGGATAGCGACCAGCACTCACCAATAAGGAGAGGCAGACTCGAGGGTTAGCGACCAGCACTCACCAATAAGGAGAGGCAGACTCGAGGGTTAGCGACCAGGGCTCACGATAAAGGAGAGGCAGACTCGAGGGTTAGCGACCAGGGCTCCCCAATAAGGAGAGGCAGACTCGAGGGTTAGCGACCAGGGCCCACCAATAAAGAGAGGCAGACTCGAGGGTTAGCGACCAGGGCCACCAATAAGGAGAGGCAGACTCGAGGGTTAGTGACCAGGGCTCCCCAATAAGGAGAGGCAGACTCGAGGGTTAGCGACCAGGGCTCACCAATAAGGGGGGCAGACTCGAGGGTTAGCGACCAGGGCCCACCAATAAGGAGAGGCAGACTCGAGGGTTAGCGACCAGGGCTCACTAATAAGGAGAGGCAGATTCGAAGGTTAATGACCAGGGCTCACCAATAAGGAGAGGCACACTCGAAGGTTAATGACCAGCACTCACCAATAAGGAGAGGCAGACTCGAGGGTTAATGACCAGGGCTCACCAATAAGGAGAGGCAGATTAGAAGGTTAATGACCAGGGCTCACGAATAAGGAGAGGCAGACTCTAGGGATAGCGACCAGCACTCACCAATAAGGAGAGGCAGACTCGAGGTTTAATGACCAGGGCTCACCAATAAGGAGAGGCAGATTAGAAGGTTAATGACCAGGGCTCACCAATAAGGAGAGGCAGACTCTAGGGATAGCGACCAGCACTCACCAATAAGGAGAGGCAGACTCGAGGGTTAATGACCAGGGCTCACCAATAAGGAGAGGCAGATTAGAAGGTTAATGACCAGGGCTCACCAATAAGGGAGGCAGATTAGAAGGTTAATGACCAGGGCTCACCAATAGGGGAGGCAGATTAGAAGGTTAATGACCAGGGCTCACCAATAAGGGAGGCAGACTCGAAGGTTAATGACCAGGGCTCACCAATAAGGAGAGGCAGACTCGAGGGTTAGCGACCAGGGCTCACCAATAAGGGAGGCAGATTTGAAGGTTAATGACCAGGGCTCACCAATAAGGACAGGCAGACTCGAGGGTTAGCGACCAGGGCTCACCAATAATAGGAGGCAGATTTGAAGGTTAATGACCAGGGCTCACCAATAAGGAGAGGCAGATTCGAGGGTTAGCGACCAGCACTCACCAATAAGGAGAGGCAGACTCGATGGTTAGCGACCAGCACTCACCAATAAGGAGAGGCAGACTCGAAGGTTAGCGACCAGGGCTCACCAATAAGGAGAGGCAGACTCGAAGGTTAGCGACCAGGGCTCACCAATAAGGAGAGGCAGACTCGAGAGTTAGCGACCAGGGCCCACCAATAAGGAGAGGCAGACTCGAGGGTTAGCGACCAGGGCTCACCAATAAGGAGGCAGACTCGAGGGTTAGTGACCAGGGCTCACCAATAAGGAGTGGCAGACTCGAGGGTTAGCGACCAGGGCTCACCAATAAGGAGAGGCAGACTCGAGGGTTAATGACCAGCACTCACCAATAAGGAGAGGCAGACTCGAGGGTTAATGACCAGGGCTCACCAATAAGGAGAGGCAGATTAGAAGGTTAATGACCAGGGCTCACCAATAAGGGAGGCAGATTAGAAGGTTAATGACCAGGGCTCACCAATAGGGGAGGCAGATTAGAAGGTTAATGACCAGGGCTCACCAATAAGGGAGGCAGACTCGAAGGTTAATGACCAGGGCTCATCAATAAGGGGAGGCAGATTAGAAGGTTAATGACCAGGGCTCACCAATAAGGAGAGGCAGACGCGAGGGTTAGCGACCAGGGCTCACCAATAAGGAGAGGCAGACTCGAGGGTTAGCGACCAGGACTCACCAATAAGGAGAGGCAGACTCGAGGGTTAATGACCAGGGCTCACCAATAAGGAGAGGCAGATTCGAGGGTTAGCGACCAGCACTCACCAATAAGGAGAGGCAGACTCGATGGTTAGCGACCAGGGCTCACCAATAAGGAGAGGCAGACTCGAGGGTTAGCGACCAGGGCTCACCAATAAGGGAGGCAGATTTGAAGGTTAATGACCAGGGCTCACCAATAAGGAGAGGCAGACTCGAGGGTTAGCGACCAGGGCTCACCAATAATAGGAGGCAGATTTGAAGGTTAATGACCAGGGCTCACCAATAAGGAGAGGCAGATTCGAGGGTTAGCGACCAGCACTCACCAATAAGGAGAGGCAGACTCTATGGTTAGCGACCAGCACTCACCAATAAGGAGAGGCAGACTTGAGGGTTAGCGACCAGGGCTCACCAATAAGGAGAGGCAGACTCGAAGGTTAGCGACCAGGGCTCACCAATAAGGAGAGGCAGACTCGAGGGTTAGCGACCAGGGCCCACCAATAAGGAGAGGCAGACTCGAGGGTTAGCGACCAGGGCTCACCAATAAGGAGAGGCAGACTCGAGGGTTAGCGACCAGGGCTCACCAATAAGGAGCGGCAGACTCGAGGGTTAGCGACCAGGGCTCACCAATAAGGAGAGGCAGACTCGAGGGTTAATGACCAGCACTCACCAATAAGGAGAGGCAGACTCGAGGGTTAATGACCAGGGCTCACCAATAAGGAGAGGCAGATTCGAAGGTTAATGACCAGGGCTCACCAATAAGGAGAGGCAGATTAGAAGGTTAATGACCAGGGCTCACCAATAAGGAGAGGCAGACTCTAGGGATAGCGACCAGCTCTCACCAATAAGGAGAGGCAGACTCGAGGGTTAATGACCAGGGCTCACCAATAAGGAGAGGCAGATTAGAAGGTTAATGACCAGGGCTCACCAATAAGGAGAGGCAGACTCGAGGGTTAATGACCAGCACTCACAAATAAGGAGAGGCAGATTCGAGGGTTAATGACCAGGGCTCACCAATAAGGAGAGGCAGATTAGAAGGTTAAGGACCAGGGCTCACCAATAAGGAGAGGCAGACTCTAGGGATAGCGACCAGCACTCACCAATAAGGAGAGGCAGACTCGAGGGTTAATGACCAGGGCTCACCAATAAGGAGAGGCAGATTAGAAGGTTAATGACCAGGGCTCACCAATAAGGGAGGCAGATTAGAAGGTTAATGACCAGGGCTCACCAATAAGGGAGGCAGATTAGAAGGTTAATGACCAGGGCTCACCAATAAGGGAGGCAGACTCGAAGGTTAATGACCAGGGCTCACCAATAAGGGGAGGCAGATTAGAAGGTTAATGACCAGGGCTCACCAATAAGGGAGGCAGATTCGAAGGTTAATGACCATGGCTCACCAATAAGGAGAGGCAGACTCGAGGGTTAGCGACCAGGGCTCACCAATAAAGAGAGGCAGACTCGAGGGTTAGCGACCAGGACTCACCAATAAGGAGAGGCAGACTCGAGGGTTAATGCCAGGGCTCACCAATAAGGAGAGGCAGATTCGAGGGTTAGCGACCAGCACTCACCAATAAGGAGAGGCAGACTCGATGGTTAGCGACCAGGGCTCACCAATAAGGGAGGCAGATTTGAAGGTTAATGACCAGGGCTCACCAATAAGGAGAGGCAGACTCGAGGGTTAGCGACCAGGGCTCACCAATAATAGGAGGCAGATTTGAAGGTTAATGACCAGGGCCCACCAATAAGGAGAGGCAGATTCGAGGGTTAGCGACCAGCACTCACCAATAAGGAGAGGCAGACTCGATGGTTAGCGACCAGCACTCACCAATAAGGAGAGGCAGACTCGAGGGTTAGCGACCAGGGCTCACCAATAAGGAGAGGCAGACTCGAAGGTTAGCGACCAGGGCTCACCAATAAGGAGAGGCAGACTCGAGGGTTAGCAACCAGGGCCCACCAATAAGGAGAGGCAGACTCGAGGGTTAGCGACCAGGGCTCACCAATAAGGAGAGGCAGACTCGAGGGTTAGCGACCAGGGCTCACCAATAAGGAGCGGCAGACTCGAGGGTTAGCGACCAGGGCTCACCAATAAGGAGAGGCAGACTCGAGGGTTAATGACCAGCACTCACCAATAAGGAGAGGCAGACTCGAGGGTTAATGACCAATAAGGAGAGGCAGACTCGAGGGTTAGCGACTAGGAGGGTTAGCGACCAGGGCTCACCAATAAGGAGAGGCAGACTTGAGGGTTAATGACCAGGGCTCACCAATAAGGGAGGCAGATTAGAGGGTTAATGACCAGGGCTCACCAATAAGGAGAGGCAGATTAGAAGGTTAATGACCAGGGCTCACCAATAAGGAGAGGCAGACTCGAAGGTTAATGACCAGGGCTCACCAATAAGGGAGGCAGATTAGAAGGTTAATGACCAGGGCTCATCAATAAGGAGAGGCAGACTCGAGGGTTAGCGACCAGGGCTCACCAATAAGGAGAGGCAGAGTCGAGGGTTAGCGACCAGGGCTCACCAATAAGGAGAGGCAGACTTGAGGGTTAGCAACCAGGGCTCACCAATAAGGAGAGGCTGACTGGAGGGTTAGCGACCAGGGCTCACCAATAAGGGAGGCACATTAGAAGGTTAATTACCAGGGCCCACCAATAAGGGAGGCAGACTCGAGGGATAATGACCAGGGCTCACCAATAAGGAGAGGCAGACTCGAAGGTTAATGACCAGGGCTCACCAATAAGGGAAGCACATTAGAAGGTTAATGACCAGGGCTCACCAATAAGGGAGGCAGATTAGAAGGTTAATTACCAGGGCCCACCAATAAGGGAGGCAGACTCGAGGGTTAATGACCGGGGCTCACCAATAAGGGAGGCAGATTAGAAGGTTAATGACCAGGGCTCACCAATAAGGGGATGCAGATTAGAAGGTTAATGACCAGGGCTCACCAATAAGGAGAGGCAGATTCGAGGGTTAGCGACCAGCACTCACCAATAAGGAGAGGCAGACTCGAGGGTTAGCGACCAGGGCTCACCAATAAGAAGAGGCAGACTCGAGGGTTAGCGACCAGGGCCCACCAATAAGGAGAGGCAGACTCGAGGGTTAGCGACCAGGGCCCACCAATAAGGAGAGGCAGACTCGAGGGTTAGCGACCAGGGCCCACCAATAAGGAGAGGCAGACTCGAGGGTTAGCGACCAGGGCTCACCAATAAGGAGATGCACACTCGAAGGTTAATGACCAGCACTCACCAATAAGGAGAGGCAGACTCGAGGGTTAATGACCAGGGCTCACCAATAAGGAGAGGCAGATTAGAAGGTTAATGACCAGGGCTCACCAATAAGGAGAGGCAGACTCTAGGGATAGCGACCAGCTCTCACCAATAAGGAGAGGCAGACTCGAGGGTTAATGACCAGGGCTCACCAATAAGGAGAGGCAGATTAGAAGGTTAATGACCAGGGCTCACCAATAAGGAGAGGCAGACTCGAGGGTTAATGACCAGCACTCACAAATAAGGAGAGGCAGACTCGAGGGTTAATGACCAGGGCTCACCAATAAGGAGAGGCAGATTAGAAGGTTAATGACCAGGGCTCACCAATAAGGAGAGGCAGATTCGAGCGTTAGCGACCAGCACTCACCAATAAGGAGAGGCAGACTCGAAGGTTAGCGACCAGGGCTCACCAATAAGAAGAGGCAGACTCGAGGGTTAGCGACCAGGGCCCACCAATAAGGAGAGGCAGACTCGAGGGTTAGCGACCAGGGCCCACCAATAAGGAGAGGCAGACTCGAGGGTTAATGACCAGCGCTCACCAATAAGGAGAGGCAGACTCGAGGGTTAGCGACCAGGTCTCACCAATAAGGAGAGGCAGACTCGAGGGTTAGCGACCAGGGCTCACCAATAAGGAGAGGCAGACTCGAGGGTTAGCGACCAGGGCCCACCAATAAGGGAGGCAGATTCGAAGGTTAATGACCAGGGCTCACCAATAAGGAGAGCCAGACTCGAAGGTTAATGACCAGGGCTCACCAATAAGGGAGGCAGATTAGAAGGTTAATGACCAGGGCTCACCAATAAGGGGAGGCAGATTAGAAGGTTAATGACCAGGGCTCACCAATAAGGGAGGCAGATTCGAAGGTTAATGACCAGGGCTCACCAATAAGGGGAGGCAGATTCGAAGGTTAATGACCAGGGCTCACCAATAAGGAGAGGCAGACTCGAGGGTTAGCGACCAGGGCTCACCAATAAGGGGAGGCAGACTCGAGGGTTAGCGACCAGGGCTCACCAATAAGGAGAAGCAGATTCGAAGGTTAATGACCAGGGCTCACCAATAAGGAGAGGCAGACTCGAGGGTTAACGACCAGGGCTCACCAATAAGGAGAGGCAGACTCGAGGGTTAACGACCAGGGCTCACCAATAAGGAGAGGCAGACTCGAGGGTTAGCGACCAGGGCTCACCGATAAAGGAGAGGCAGACTCGAGGGTTAGCGACCAGGGCTCACGATAAAGGAGAGGCAGACTCGAGGGTTAGCGACCAGGGCTCCCCAATAAGGAGAGGCAGACTCGAGGGTTAGCGACCAGGGCCCACCAATAAAGAGAGGCAGACTCGAGGGTTAGCGACCAGGGCCCACCAATAAGGAGAGGCAGACTCGAGGGTTAGCGACCAGGGCTCCCCAATAAGGAGAGGCAGACTCGAGGGTTAGCGACCAGGGCTCACCAATAAGGGGGGCAGACTCGAGGGTTAGCGACCAGGGCCCACCAATAAGGAGAGGCAGACTCGAGGGTTAGCGACCAGGGCTCACCAATAAGGAGAGGCAGATTCGAAGGTTAATGACCAGGGCTCACCAATAAGGAGAGGCACACTCGAAGGTTAATGACCAGCACTCACCAATAAGGAGAGGCAGACTCGAGGGTTAATGACCAGGGCTCACCAATAAGGAGAGGCAGATTAGGTTAATGACCAGGGCTCACGAATAAGGAGAGGCAGACTCTAGGGATAGCGACCAGCACTCACCAATAAGGAGAGGCAGACTCGAGGGTTAATGACCAGGGCTCACCAATAAGGAGAGGCAGATTAGAAGGTTAATGGCCAGGGTTCACCAATAAGGAGAGGCAGACTCGAGGGTTAATGACCAGCACTCACAAATAAGGAGAGGCAGACTCGAGGGTTAATGACCAGGGCTCACCAATAAGGAGAGGCAGATTAGAAGGTTAATGACCAGGGCTCACCAATAAGGAGAGGCAGACTCTAGGGATAGCGACCAGCACTCACCAATAAGGAGAGGCAGACTCGAGGGTTAATGACCAGGGCTCACCAATAAGGAGAGGCAGATTAGAAGGTTAATGACCAGGGCTCACCAATAAGGGAGGCAGATTAGAAGGTTAATGACCAGGGCTCACCAATAAGGGAGGCAGACTCGAAGGTTAATGACCAGGGCTCACCAATAAGGGGAGGCAGATTAGAAGGTTAATGACCAGGGCTCACCAATAAGGGAGGCAGATTCGAAGGTTAATGACCATGGCTCACCAATAAGGAGAGGCAGACTCGAGGGTTAGCGACCAGGGCTCACCAATAAGGAGACGCAGACTCGAGGGTTAGCGACCAGGACTCACCAATAAGGAGAGGCAGACTCGAGGGTTAGCGACCAGCACTCACCAATAAGGAGAGGCAGACTCGATGGTTAGCGACCAGGGCTCACCAATAAGGAGAGGCAGACTCGAGGGTTAGCGACCAGGGCTCACCAATAAGGGAGGCAGATTTGAAGGTTAATGACCAGGGCTCACCAATAAGGACAGGCAGACTCGAGGGTTAGCGACCAGGGCTCACCAATAAGGGAGGCAGATTCGAGGGTTAGCGACCAGCACTCACCAATAAGGAGAGGCAGACTCGATGGTTAGCGACCAGCACTCACCAATAAGGAGAGGCAGACTCGATGGTTAGCGACCAGCACTCACCAATAAGGAGAGGCAGACTCGAGGGTTAGCGACCAGGGCTCACCAATAAGGAGAGGCAGACTCGAGGGTTAGCGACCAGGGCCCACCAATAAGGAGAGGCAGACTCGAGGGTTAGCGACCAGGGCTCACCAATAAGGAGAGGCAGACTCGAGGGTTAGCGACCAGGGCTCACCAATAAGGAGAGGCAGACTCGAGGGTTAATGACCAGCACTCACCAATAAGGAGAGGCAGACTCGAGGGTTAATGACCAGGGCTCACCAATAAGGAGAGGCAGATTAGAAGGTTAATGACCAGGGCTCACCAATAAGGGAGGCAGATTAGAAGGTTAATGACCAGGGCTCACCAATAGGGGAGGCAGATTAGAAGGTTAATGACCAGGGCTCACCAATAAGGGAGGCAGACTCGAAGGTTAATGACCAGGGCTCACCAATAAGGGGAGGCAGATTTGAAGGTTAATGACCAGGGCTCACCAATAAGGAGAGGCAGATTCGAGGGTTAGCGACCAGCACTCACCAATAAGGAGAGGCAGACTCTATGGTTAGCGACCAGCACTCACCAATAAGGAGAGGCAGACTTGAGGGTTAGCGACCAGGGCTCACCAATAAGGAGAGGCAGACTCGAAGGTTAGCGACCAGGGCTCACCAATAAGGAGAGGCAGACTCGAGGGTTAGCGACCAGGGCCCACCAATAAGGAGAGGCAGACTCGAGGGTTAGCGACCAGGGCTCACCAATAAGGAGCGGCAGACTCGAGGGTTAGCGACCAGGGCTCACCAATAAGGAGCGGCAGACTCGAGGGTTAGCGACCAGGGCTCACCAATAAGGAGAGGCAGACTCGAGGGTTAATGACCAGCACTCACCAATAAGGAGAGGCAGACTCGAGGGTTAATGACCAGGGCTCACCAATAAGGAGAGGCAGATTCGAAGGTTAATGACCAGGGCTCACCAATAAGGAGATGCACACTCGAAGGTTAATGACCAGCACTCACCAATAAGGAGAGGCAGACTCGAGGGTTAATGACCAGGGCTCACCAATAAGGAGAGGCAGATTAGAAGGTTAATGACCAGGGCTCACCAATAAGGAGAGGCAGACTCTAGGGATAGCGACCAGCTCTCACCAATAAGGAGAGGCAGACTCTAGGGTTAATGACGAGGGCTCACCAATAAGGAGAGGCAGATTAGAAGGTTAATGACCAGGGCTCACCAATAAGGAGAGGCAGACTCGAGGGTTAATGACCAGCACTCACAAATAAGGAGAGGCAGATTCGAGGGTTAATGACCAGGGCTCACCAATAAGGAGAGGCAGATTAGAAGGTTAAGGACCAGGGCTCACCAATAAGGAGAGGCAGACTCTAGGGATAGCGACCAGCACTCACCAATAAGGAGAGGCAGACTCGAGGGTTAATGACCAGGGCTCACCAATAAGGAGAGGCAGATTAGAAGGTTAATGACCAGGGCTCACCAATAAGGGAGGCAGATTAGAAGGTTAATGACCAGGGCTCACCAATAAGGGAGGCAGATTAGAAGGTTAATGACCAGGGCTCACCAATAAGGGAGGCAGACTCGAAGGTTAATGACCAGGGCTCACCAATAAGGGGAGGCAGATTAGAAGGTTAATGACCAGGGCTCACCAATAAGGGAGGCAGATTCGAAGGTTAATGACCATGGCTCACCAATAAGGAGAGGCAGACTCGAGGGTTAGCGACCAGGGCTCACCAATAAAGAGAGGCAGACTCGAGGGTTAGCGACCAGCACTCACCAATAAGGAGAGGCAGACTCGATGGTTAGCGACCAGGGCTCACCAATAAGGGAGGCAGATTTGAAGGTTAATGACCAGGGCTCACCAATAAGGAGAGGCAGACTCGAGGGTTAGCGACCAGGGCTCACCAATAATAGGAGGCAGATTTGAAGGTTAATGACCAGGGCTCACCAATAAGGAGAGGCAGATTCGAGGGTTAGCGACCAGCACTCACCAATAAGGAGAGGCAGACTCGATGGTTAGCGACCAGCACTCACCAATAAGGAGAGGCAGACTCGAGGGTTAGCGACCAGGGCTCACCAATAAGGAGAGGCAGACTCGAAGGTTAGCGACCAGGGCTCACCAATAAGGAGAGGCAGACTCGAGGGTTAGCGACCAGGGCCCACCAATAAGGAGAGGCAGACTCGAGGGTTAGCGACCAGGGCTCACCAATAAGGAGAGGCAGACTCGAGGGTTAGCGACCAGGGCTCACCAATAAGGAGCGGCAGACTCGAGGGTTAGCGACCAGGGCTCACCAATAAGGAGAGGCAGACTCGAGGGTTAATGACCAGCACTCACCAATAAGGAGAGGCAGACTCGAGGGTTAATGACCAGGGCTCACCAATAAGGAGAGGCAGACTCGAGGGTTAGCGACTAGGAGGGTTAGCGACCAGGGCTCACCAATAAGGAGAGGCAGACTTGAGGGTTAATGACCAGGGCTCACCAATAAGGGAGGCAGATTAGAGGGTTAATGACCAGGGCTCACCAATAAGGAGAGGCAGATTAGAAGGTTAATGACCAGGGCTCACCAATAAGGAGAGGCAGACTCGAAGGTTAATGACCAGGGCTCACCAATAAGGGAGGCAGATTAGAAGGTTAATGACCAGGGCTCATCAATAAGGAGAGGCAGACTCGAGGGTTAGCGACCAGGGCTCACCAATAAGGAGAGGCAGAGTCGAGGGTTAGCGACCAGGGCTCACCAATAAGGAGAGGCAGACTTGAGGGTTAGCAACCAGGGCTCACCAATAAGGAGAGGCTGACTGGAGGGTTAGCGACCAGGGCTCACCAATAAGGGAGGCACATTAGAAGGTTAATTACCAGGGCCCACCAATAAGGGAGGCAGACTCGAGGGATAATGACCAGGGCTCACCAATAAGGAGAGGCAGACTCGAAGGTTAATGACCAGGGCTCACCAATAAGGGAAGCACATTAGAAGGTTAATGACCAGGGCTCACCAATAAGGGAGGCAGATTAGAAGGTTAATTACCAGGGCCCACCAATAAGGGAGGCAGACTCGAGGGTTAATGACCGGGGCTCACCAATAAGGGAGGCAGATTAGAAGGTTAATGACCAGGGCTCACCAATAAGGGGATGCAGATTAGAAGGTTAATGACCAGGGCTCACCAATAAGGAGAGGCAGATTCGAGGGTTAGCGACCAGCACTCACCAATAAGGAGAGGCAGACTCGAGGGTTAGCGACCAGGGCTCACCAATAAGAAGAGGCAGACTCGAGGGTTAGCGACCAGGGCCCACCAATAAGGAGAGGCAGACTCGAGGGTTAGCGACCAGGGCCCACCAATAAGGAGAGGCAGACTCGAGGGTTAGCGACCAGGGCCCACCAATAAGGAGAGGCAGACTCGAGGGTTAGCGACCAGGGCTCACCAATAAGGAGATGCACACTCGAAGGTTAATGACCAGCACTCACCAATAAGGAGAGGCAGACTCGAGGGTTAATGACCAGGGCTCACCAATAAGGAGAGGCAGATTAGAAGGTTAATGACCAGGGCTCACCAATAAGGAGAGGCAGACTCTAGGGATAGCGACCAGCTCTCACCAATAAGGAGAGGCAGACTCGAGGGTTAATGACCAGGGCTCACCAATAAGGAGAGGCAGATTAGAAGGTTAATGACCAGGGCTCACCAATAAGGAGAGGCAGACTCGAGGGTTAATGACCAGCACTCACAAATAAGGAGAGGCAGACTCGAGGGTTAATGACCAGGGCTCACCAATAAGGAGAGGCAGATTAGAAGGTTAATGACCAGGGCTCACCAATAAGGAGAGGCAGATTCGAGGGTTAGCGACCAGCACTCACCAATAAGGAGAGGCAGACTCGAAGGTTAGCGACCAGGGCTCACCAATAAGAAGAGGCAGACTCGAGGGTTAGCGACCAGGGCCCACCAATAAGGAGAGGCAGACTCGAGGGTTAGCGACCAGGGCCCACCAATAAGGAGAGGCAGACTCGAGGGTTAATGACCAGCGCTCACCAATAAGGAGAGGCAGACTCGAGGGTTAGCGACCAGGTCTCACCAATAAGGAGAGGCAGACTCGAGGGTTAGCGACCAGGGCTCACCAATAAGGAGAGGCAGACTCGAGGGTTAGCGACCAGGGCCCACCAATAAGGGAGGCAGATTCGAAGGTTAATGACCAGGGCTCACCAATAAGGAGAGCCAGACTCGAAGGTTAATGACCAGGGCTCACCAATAAGGGAGGCAGATTAGAAGGTTAATGACCAGGGCTCACCAATAAGGGGAGGCAGATTAGAAGGTTAATGACCAGGGCTCACCAATAAGGGAGGCAGATTCGAAGGTTAATGACCAGGGCTCACCAATAAGGGGAGGCAGATTCGAAGGTTAATGACCAGGGCTCACCAATAAGGAGAGGCAGACTCGAGGGTTAGCGACCAGGGCTCACCAATAAGGGGAGGCAGACTCGAGGGTTAGCGACCAGGGCTCACCAATAAGGAGAAGCAGATTCGAAGGTTAATGACCAGGGCTCACCAATAAGGAGAGGCAGACTCGAGGGTTAACGACCAGGGCTCACCAATAAGGAGAGGCAGACTCGAGGGTTAACGACCAGGGCTCACCAATAAGGAGAGGCAGACTCGAGGGTTAGCGACCAGGGCTCACCAATAAGGAGAGGCAGACTCGAGGGTTAGCGACCAGGGCTCACGATAAAGGAGAGGCAGACTCGAGGGTTAGCGACCAGGGCTCCCCAATAAGGAGAGGCAGACTCGAGGGTTAGCGACCAGGGCCCACCAATAAAGAGAGGCAGACTCGAGGGTTAGCGACCAGGGCCCACCAATAAGGAGAGGCAGACTCGAGGGTTAGCGACCAGGGCTCCCCAATAAGGAGAGGCAGACTCGAGGGTTAGCGACCAGGGCTCACCAATAAGGGGGGCAGACTCGAGGGTTAGCGACCAGGGCCCACCAATAAGGAGAGGCAGACTCGAGGGTTAGCGACCAGGGCTCACCAATAAGGAGAGGCAGATTCGAAGGTTAATGACCAGGGCTCACCAATAAGGAGAGGCACACTCGAAGGTTAATGACCAGCACTCACCAATAAGGAGAGGCAGACTCGAGGGTTAATGACCAGGGCTCACCAATAAGGAGAGGCAGATTAGGTTAATGACCAGGGCTCACGAATAAGGAGAGGCAGACTCTAGGGATAGCGACCAGCACTCACCAATAAGGAGAGGCAGACTCGAGGGTTAATGACCAGGGCTCACCAATAAGGAGAGGCAGATTAGAAGGTTAATGGCCAGGGTTCACCAATAAGGAGAGGCAGACTCGAGGGTTAATGACCAGCACTCACAAATAAGGAGAGGCAGACTCGAGGGTTAATGACCAGGGCTCACCAATAAGGAGAGGCAGATTAGAAGGTTAATGACCAGGGCTCACCAATAAGGAGAGGCAGACTCTAGGGATAGCGACCAGCACTCACCAATAAGGAGAGGCAGACTCGAGGGTTAATGACCAGGGCTCACCAATAAGGAGAGGCAGATTAGAAGGTTAATGACCAGGGCTCACCAATAAGGGAGGCAGATTAGAAGGTTAATGACCAGGGCTCACCAATAGGGGGAGGCAGATTAGAAGGTTAATGACCAGGGCTCACCAATAAGGGAGGCAGATTCGAAGGTTAATGACCATGGCTCACCAATAAGGAGAGGCAGACTCGAGGGTTAGCGACCAGGGCTCACCAATAAGGAGACGCAGACTCGAGGGTTAGCGACCAGGACTCACCAATAAGGAGAGGCAGACTCGAGGGTTAATGACCAGGGCTCACCAATAAGGAGAGGCAGACTCGAGGGTTAGCGACCAGCACTCACCAATAAGGAGAGGCAGACTCGATGGTTAGCGACCAGGGCTCACCAATAAGGAGAGGCAGACTCGAGGGTTAGCGACCAGGGCTCACCAATAAGGGAGGCAGATTTGAAGGTTAATGACCAGGGCTCACCAATAAGGACAGGCAGACTCGAGGGTTAGCGACCAGGGCTCACCAATAATAGGAGGCAGATTTGAAGGTTAATGACCAGGGCTCACCAATAAGGAGAGGCAGATTCGAGGGTTAGCGACCAGCACTCACCAATAAGGAGAGGCAGACTCGATGGTTAGCGACCAGCACTCACCAATAAGGAGAGGCAGACTCGAGGGTTAGCGACCAGGGCTCACCAATAAGGAGAGGCAGACTCGAGGGTTAGCGACCAGGGCCCACCAATAAGGAGAGGCAGACTCGAGGGTTAGCGACCAGGGCTCACCAATAAGGAGAGGCAGACTCGAGGGTTAGCGACCAGGGCTCACCAATAAGGAGAGGCAGACTCGAGGGTTAATGACCAGGGCTCACCAATAAGGAGAGGCAGATTAGAAGGTTAATGACCAGGGCTCACCAATAAGGGAGGCAGATTAGAAGGTTAATGACCAGGGCTCACCAATAGGGGAGGCAGATTAGAAGGTTAATGACCAGGGCTCACCAATAAGGGAGGCAGACTCGAAGGTTAATGACCAGGGCTCACCAATAAGGGGAGGCAGATTAGAAGGTTAATGACCAGGGCTCACCAATAAGGGAGGCAGATTCGAAGGTTAATGACCATGGCTCACCAATAAGGAGAGGCAGACTCGAGGGTTAGCGACCAGGGCTCACCAATAAGGAGAGGCAGACTCGAGGGTTAGCGACCAGGACTCACCAATAAGGAGAGGCAGACTCGAGGGTTAATGACCAGGGCTCACCAATAAGGAGAGGCACACTCGAAGGTTAATGACCAGCACTCACCAATAAGGAGAGGCAGACTCGAGGGTTAATGACCAGGGCTCACCAATAAGGAGAGGCAGATTAGAAGGTTAATGACCAGGGCTCACCAATAAGGAGAGGCAGACTATGGATAGCGACCAGCTCTCACCAATAAGGAGAGGCAGACTCGAGGGTTAATGACCAGGGCTCACCAATAAGGAGAGGCAGATTAGAAGGTTAATGACCAGGGCTCACCAATAAGGAGAGGCAGACTCGAGGGTTAATGACCAGCACTCACAAATAAGGAGAGGCAGACTCGAGGGTTAATGACCAGGGCTCACCAATAAGGAGAGGCAGATTAGAAGGTTAATGACCAGGGCTCACCAATAAGGGAGGCAGATTAGAAGGTTAATGACCAGGGCTCACCAATAAGGGAGGCAGATTAGAAGGTTAATGACCAGGGCTCACCAATAAGGGAGGCAGACTCGAAGGTTAATGACCAGGGCTCACCAATAAGGGGAGGCAGATTAGAAGGTTAATGACCAGGGCTCACCAATAAGGGAGGCAGATTCGAAGGTTAATGACCATGGCTCACCAATAAGGAGAGGCAGACTCGAGGGTTAGCGACCAGGGCTCACCAATAAGGAGAGGCAGACTCGAGGGTTAGCGACCAGGACTCACCAATAAGGAGAGGCAGACTCGAGGGTTAATGACCAGGGCTCACCAATAAGGAGAGGCAGATTCGAGGGTTAGCGACCAGCACTCACCAATAAGGAGAGGCAGACTCGATGGTTAGCGACCAGGGCTCACCAATAAGGGAGGCAGATTTGAAGGTTAATGACCAGGGCTCACCAATAAGGAGAGGCAGACTCGAGGGTTAGCGACCACGGCTCACCAATAATAGGAGGCAGATTTGAAGGTTAATGACCAGGGCTCACCAATAAGGAGAGGCAGACTCGATGGTTAGCGACCAGCACTCACCAATAAGGAGAGGCAGACTCGAGGGTTAGCGACCAGGGCTCACCAATAAGGAGAGGCAGACTCGAAGGTTAGCGACCAGGGCTCACCAATAAGGAGAGGCAGACTCGAGGGTTAGCGACCAGGGCCCACCAATAAGGAGAGGCAGACTCGAGGGTTAGCGACCAGGGCTCACCAATAAGGAGAGGCAGACTCGAGGGTTAGCGACCAGGGCTCACCAATAAGGAGCGGCAGACTCGAGGGTTAGCGACCAGGGCTCACCAATAAGGAGAGGCAGACTCGAGGGTTAATGACCAGCACTCACCAATAAGGAGAGGCAGACTCGAGGGTTAATGACCAGGGCTCACCAATAAGGAGAGGCAGACTCGAGGGTTAGCGACCAGGAGGGTTAGCGACCAGGGCTCACCAATAAGGAGAGGCAGACTTGAGGGTTAATGACCAGGGCTCACCAATAAGGGAGGCAGATTAGAGGGTTAATGACCAGGGCTCACCAATAAGGAGAGGCAGATTAGAAGGTTAATGACCAGGGCTCACCAATAAGGAGAGGCAGACTCGAAGGTTAATGACCAGGGCTCACCAATAAGGGAGGCAGATTAGAAGGTTAATGACCAGGGCTCATCAATAAGGAGAGGCAGACTCGAGGGTTAGCGACCAGGGCTCACCAATAAGGAGAGGCAGAGTCGAGGGTTAGCGACCAGGGCTCACCAATAAGGAGAGGCAGACTTGAGGGTTAGCAACCAGGGCTCACCAATAAGGAGAGGCTGACTCGAGGGTTAGCAACCAGGGCTCACCAATAAGGGAGGCACATTAGAAGGTTAATGACCAGGGCTCACCAATAAGGGAGGCAGATTAGAAGGTTAATTACCAGGGCCCACCAATAAGGGAGGCAGACTCGAGGGTTAATGACCAGGGCTCACCAATAAGGAGAGGCAGACTCGAAGGTTAATGACCAGGGCTCACCAATAAGGGAGGCACATTAGAAGGTTAATGACCAGGGCTCACCAATAAGGGAGGCAGATTAGAAGGTTAATTACCAGGGCCCACCAATAAGGGAGGCAGACTCGAGGGTTAATGACCGGGGCTCACCAATAAGGGAGGCAGATTAGAAGGTTAATGACCAGGGCTCACCAATAAGGGGATGCAGATTAGAAGGTTAATGACCAGGGCTCACCAATAAGGAGAGGCAGATTCTAGGGTTAGCGACCAGCACTCACCAATAAGGAGAGGCAGACTCGAAGGTTAGCGACCAGGGCTCACCAATAAGAAGAGGCAGACTCGAGGGTTAGCGACCAGGGCCCACCAATAAGGAGAGGCAGACTCGAGGGTTAGCGACCAGGGCCCACCAATAAGGAGAGGCAGACTCGAGGGTTAGCGACCAGGGCTCACCAATAAGGAGAGGCAGACTCGAGGGTTAATGACCAGCACTCACCAATAAGGAGAGCCAGACTCGAAGGTTAATGACCAGGGCTCACCAATAAGGGAGGCAGATTAGAAGGTTAATGACCAGGGCTCACCAATAAGGGAGGCAGATTAGAAGGTTAATTACCAGGGCCCACCAATAAGGGAGGCAGATTCGAAGGTTAATGACCAGGGCTCACCAATAAGGGAGGCAGATTCGAAGGTTAATGACCAGGGCTCACCAATAAGGAGAGGCAGACTCGAAGGTTAATGACCAGGGCTCACCAATAAGGGAGGCGGACTCGAGGGTTAGCGACCAGGGCTCACCAATAAGGAGAGGCAGACTCGAGGGTTAATGACCAGGGCTCACCAATAAGGGGAGGCAGACTCGAGGATTAATGACCAGGGCCCACCAATAAGGAGAGGCAGATTCGAAGGTTAATGACCAGGGCTCACCAATAAGGAGAGGCAGACTCGAGGGTTGGCGACCAGGGCTCACCAATAAGGAGAGGCAGATTCGAAGGTTAATGACCAGGGCTCACCAATAAGGAGAGGCAGACTCGAAGGTTAATGACCAGGGCTCGCCAATAAGGGAGGCAGATTCGAAGGTTAATGACCAGGGCTCACCAATAAGGGGAGGCAGATTAGAAGGTTAATGACTAGGGCTCACCAATAAGGGAGGCAGACGAGGGTTAATGACCAGGGCTCACCAATAAGGGAGGCAGACTCGAGGGTTAATGACCAGGGCTCACCAATAAGGAGAGGCAGACTCGAGGGTTAATGACCAGGGCTCACCAATAAGGAGAGGCAGACTTGAGGGTTAGCGACCAGGGCTCACCAATAAGGAGAGGCAGACTCGAGGGTTAGCGACCAGCGCTCACCAATAAGGAGAGGCAGACTCGAGGGTTAGCGACCAGGGCTCACCAATAAGGAGAGGCAGACTCGAGGGTTAGCGACCAGGGCCCACCAATAAAGAGAGGCAGATTCGAAGGTTAATGACCAGGGCTCACCAATAAGGAGAGGCAGACTCGAGGGTTAGCGACCAGGGCTCACCAATAAGGAGAGGCAGACTCGAGGGTTAGCGACCAGGGCTAACCAATAAGGAGAGGCAGACTCGAGGGTTAGCGACCAGGGCTCACCAATAAGGGAGGCAGATTTGAAGGTTAATGACCAGGGCTCACCAATAAGGGAGGAAGATTCGAAGGTTAATGACCAGGGCTCACCAATAAGGAGAGGCAGACTCGAAGGTTAATGACCAGGGCTCACCAATAAGGAGAGGCAGATACGAAGGTTAATGACCAGGGCTCACCAATAAGGAGAGGCAGACTCGAGGGTTAATGACCAGGGCTCACCAATAAGGAGAGGCAGACTCGAAGGTTAATGACCAGGGCTCACCAATAAGGAGAGGCAGACTCGAGGGTTAATGACCAGGGCTCACCAATAAGGGAGGCAGACTCGAGGGTTAGCGACCAGGGCTCACCAATAAGGAGAGGCAGATTCGAAGGTTAATGACCAGGGCTCACCAATAAGGAGAGGCAGACTCGAAGGTTAATGACCAGGGCTCACCAATAAGGAGAGGCAGACTCGAGGGTTAATGACCAGGGCTCACCAATAAGGGAGGCAGACTCGAGGGTTAGCGACCAGGGCTCACCAATAAGGAGAGGCAGATTCGAAGGTTAATGACCAGGGCTCACCAATAAGGAGAGGCAGACTCGAAGGTTAATGACCAGGGCTCACCAATAAGGAGAGGCAGACTCGAGGGTTAATGACCAGGGCTCACCAATAAGGGAGGCAGACTCGAGGGTTAATGACCAGGGCTCACCAATAAGGGAGGCAGACTCGAGGGTTAGCGACCAGGGCTCACCAATAAGGAGAGGCAGATTCGAAGGTT
The DNA here is from genome assembly GCF_040938575.1 of Ambystoma mexicanum. Taxonomy (NCBI): domain Eukaryota; kingdom Metazoa; phylum Chordata; class Amphibia; order Caudata; family Ambystomatidae; genus Ambystoma; species Ambystoma mexicanum. The sequence goes on along the minus strand of NC_090938.1, from coordinate 11,937,534 downwards.
AATGACCAGGGCTCACCAATAAGGAGAGGCAGACTCGAGGGTTAGCGACCAGGGCTCACCAATAAGGAGAGGCAGACTCGAGGGTTAGCGACCAGGGCTCACCAATAAGGGAGGCAGATTTGAAGGTTAATGACCAGGGCTCACCAATAAGGGAGGAAGATTCGAAGGTTAATGACCAGGGCTCACCAATAAGGAGAGGCAGACTCGAAGGTTAATGACCAGGGCTCACCAATAAGGAGAGGCAGATACGAAGGTTAATGACCAGGGCTCACCAATAAGGAGAGGCAGACTCGAGGGTTAATGACCAGGGCTCACCAATAAGGAGAGGCAGACTCGAAGGTTAATGACCAGGGCTCACCAATAAGGAGAGGCAGACTCGAGGGTTAATGACCAGGGCTCACCAATAAGGGAGGCAGACTCGAGGGTTAGCGACCAGGGCTCACCAATAAGGAGAGGCAGATTCGAAGGTTAATGACCAGGGCTCACCAATAAGGAGAGGCAGACTCGAAGGTTAATGACCAGGGCTCACCAATAAGGAGAGGCAGACTCGAGGGTTAATGACCAGGGCTCACCAATAAGGGAGGCAGACTCGAGGGTTAGCGACCAGGGCTCACCAATAAGGAGAGGCAGATTCGAAGGTTAATGACCAGGGCTCACCAATAAGGGGAGGCAGACTCGAGGGTTAGCGACCAGCACTCACCAATAAGGCGCATAAGGTCACAAAGCCCATAGAAGGGCCCATTTAAAAACGAGAACAAAAGGTTGGTTTTAGTCAAAAGAGAATACCTCACGGATGTTAAAGTTGGTGTGGTTATGCTGGGAGCACACTTGGACTCGAGAGTTTCTAGGCGCTATCCTTCTGAAGGTTATTCACGGATGAGAAGCAACGTGAAGACAGGGTTCAGGGCTGCACTCGCCTCTGGAGAAAGACCAGAGGGAAGCTGGGGAAAGCTCAGTTTGACACCCTGTGTTCTCCTGGGGTTTTATGGGAAGCTTTTCAATGGGATGTTTGTATATAGTTGGGGGGGGGGCATGTGTGCTTACAGCTTATTGGATTGCCTGGTAGCATGTGCTAGGTTTCCTTCAAACAATATAAAGGCATAATTAGTTTCATATGGTGTCGTCGAGATAGCGTGCCCTGAGGTTATTCAAAGAACGATTGTGTCTAAACCCTCAAGTACGTGTGGTGGTCGAGCGCCTGCTAACGGGGATAGCGCCGTGAAGCATCTGGTGCTCAGTGGGAGCTTTGCAGTGGAGTTCCCATTGTAAGAGTAGGAATGGCGAGAGGAACAGCCTTCCAGAGGGAACACATGCCTTCAGCTCCTCCATCGGATTGGGGGGGCAGCCGGCCAAGGCTCAACAATGGAGACTCCCCGCGAGGTTAACAATAGAGACACCCCGCGAGCTCAACAATAGCGACACCCCGCGAGCTCAACACTGGCGACACCCCGCGAGCTTCACACTGGCGACACCCCGCGAGCTCAACAATAGCGACACCCCGCGAGCTCAACAATGGAGACACCCCTCGAGCTCAACAATGGAGACACCCCTCGAGCTCAACAATGGAGACACCCCTCGAGCTCAACAATGGAGACACCCCTCGAGCTCAACAATGGCGACACCCCGCGAGGTTATCAATGGCGACACCCCGCGAGCTCAACAATAGCGACACCCCGCGAGCTTCACACTGGCGATACCCCTCGAGCTCAACAATAGTGACACCCCGCGAGGTTAACAATAGTGACACCCCGCGAGGTTAACAATAGTGACACCCCGCGAGGTTAACAATAGAGACACCCCGCGAGGTTAACAATAGACACACCCCGCGAAGTTAATAGCGACACCCCGCGAGCTTCACACTGGCGATACCCCTCAAGCTCAACAATGGAGACACCCCTCGAGCTCAACAATGGCGACACCCCGCGAGGTTATCAATGGCGATACCCCTCAAGCTCAACAATGGAGACACCCCTCGAGCTCAACAATGGCGACACCCCGCGAGGTTATCAATGGCGACACCCCGCGAGGTTAATAGAGACACCCCGCGAAGTTAACAATAGCGACACCCTGCGAAGTTAACAATAGCGACACCCCGCGAGCTTCACACTGGCGATACCCCTCGAGCTCAACAATGGAGACACCCCTCGAGCTCAACAATGGCGACACCCCTCAAGCTCAACAATGGCGACACCCCGCGAGGTTAACAATAGCGACACCCCGCGAGGTTAACAATAGCGACACCCCGCGAAGTTAACAATAGCGACACCCCGCGAGGTTATCAATGGCGACACCCCGCGAGGTTATCAATGGCGACACCCCGCAAACAGTGACCAAGCCGATGGGCCGGATTTGAGAAACCCCATAGATTAGCACAAGGAGGTCGTTTTTGACCCTTCATCCCATCAGAATGTCTAGGGTGCAGTCAACCACTGGCATCGTCGGCATTCTGCTGCCAGAGGCACGATTACTGTCAAGTAGACACCTTCTGTGGGTGGAGCCCACCAAATTGAAAGCTAAAACACTGGGAAATGCCTTCACTTTCCAGAGAAACCGTTTAGTTTTACGGGACACCTTCTGCTTGCTCCTGTTCACCCCTTTGCAATTAAAAGGTTTGTTTTTTAACACAACCAGGTTACTTAAATAAGGTCGCAATTGGGGGCAAGTGTCCTCACTGGCCTGATCATCAACATGCTGCAGGGTGGTCGCTCTCGCTGCCCCAGGGACCACAGGGCGCACCCGAACCTTAGTCTGATTTGAAATTATTGGGTTGGGTACCCGAGCGTGGCGCGCAAACAGGCGTATGGAATAGGTGTGAAAAAAGTGCCTTTATTCTAGAGACTGCCATTTCGTTAACGCGTGTTTCGACCAACACTGGTCTTTTTCAAAACGGGGCGATTGTTCTTATGAAGTCATGGCACTCACGAGGGGTGTGAATTCATTGTAGGTTTCAATAAATTGGGATACATTTCCTAAATCCTTGGATAACATGGATCCCCGTGTTATGGCAGGATCCGGACCGCTGGCACGCCGCGCGCTAAATAGGACACAGCGCACCATCAGGACCGGATCCTGCCAAGGATTTAGGGCGCACTCTAGAATAAAAGGCACCTTTTTCACACCTATTCCATATGCCTATTTGTGCAATATTCAAAGAGCACTTATACATTAATTCAAAGGGACACGGGCCTCACGCTCACGAACCCAACCCAATACATGTTATTTAAATACTTCAGTATAAAACCACATTCAAATGACTAATTCAGTTTCCCTTTTACTTTACTGACTGTTAAAGTAATATGAGTTTACTTCAGAACCAATGTAGCCAGCGCTTTGAGGTCATACGAATGATACATAAGGCGCTCTATAAATGCCAAGTAACATAACATGTATTGCTGTGACCACCATGAGCCTTGTAGACCTCGGTAGAGGTCATTGTCGCTTGGGACACTTTCCCCAATTTACGGCCTGAGACGAAGGGTCATTATCCAGCGATAACAACCCTCTCCCTCAGTCTAGAAGGCTAGAACATCTCTCCTACCGCCTCTTCCTCACAACATCTTTAAAGACAAACAAAAAGGCAATCCTATCACAAAGGGAGGGAGATGCGAGCAGCCAAAATGAACATTCAAGACACAGAAAATCAAACACCAGGACTGTAACAAAAGGCTTTATTTTCTCTTTCCAGCTGCAGAAGTGCAATTATGTACAGATTCTGTAAGAACAAACTGCAAAAAAGTGTCATTCACGTGGCGTGCACGCTGCAGAGACTCAAAATCACAAATAGAAAAAAAATAGAAAAGTCTCCTCCTCTCCCAGAGCTGGGAGCGGCTTCAGATGTCTTTGATGACCTCCTCCAGCTCCTCCTTTGAGTACATGTGGAAGAGTTTGCCGGGCTCCACCGTGGCAAGCTGCAAGGAAAGAAGCAGGGTTAGGAAGGGGCGACAGCTGTGGCATCTCTCCGGCGCCTTAAAAATAAACCAGCAGTCCCGAAATAGCGGCTAGGCCAGCACACCGGAGGCGCTGGACGGAGCCTACACCTGGCTACTCGGCACGGAGCCGCGCCACAGTCCATTGCTGCGACCCCATACAGCCCAGCACACGGGGGCTTTCAGGAAGTTTAGTCTGCGACCCATTTCTCCTGATCCCAGCTCACCTCATCTCAGGGGGCAGGAACATATATGCTCTCTTGGTAAAAAGAAGTCATACTCGAGTCAGGACTTTGGAGGAAGTTCTTACACTACGCGCGTCCAGGTAAAGAGCTGCCGGCATTAGCCATGGCAGAGACAGCGGCACGCGCTGCAACCCGCTGAGCAGCAGGCACCTACCTCGATGTTGATGGCGTTCAGCTTCTCCTCCATGACCTGCTTCAGGATGGTGAGCGCAGACTTTATGGCCTCCTTCAGCGTCATGGACTGCAAAGAAGACAGCATGGGGTCAGTACCAGTCTGCACATGTCACTCTACACGGGGGTGCGCCAAGAAGCCCGCTGCTTGGGGCGCAGGCGCTCGCCAATAAGCACCAAGCTCCGCATTGCAGGTCACATGTGGGGCACATGGGACAGGAAGTGATGGGCCATAACTGGCTGCAGAGAGTGACCGGGCAACTGGAAGAGCCCTGGGCATTTCATTTCTAGACAGAGAAGCAGGTCACATGTGGGGCACATGGGACAGGAAGTGATGGGCCATAACTGGCTGCAGGCAGTGACCGGGCAACTGGAAGAGCCCTGGGCATTTCATTTCTAGACAGAGAAGCAGGTCACATGTGGGGCACATGGGACAGGAAGTGATGGGCCATAACTGGCTGCAGGCAGTGACCGGGCAACTGGAATAGCCCTGGGCATTTCATTTCTAGACAGAGAAGCAGGTCACATGTGGGGCACATGGGACAGGAAGTGATGGGCCATAACTGGCTGCAGGCAGTGACCGGGCAACTGGAAGAGCCCTGGGCATTTCATTTCTAGACAGAGAAGCAGGTCACATGTGGGGCACATGGGACAGGAAGTGATGGGCCATAACTGGCTGCAGAGAGTGACCGGGCAACTGGAAGAGCCCTGGGCATTTCATTTCTAGACAGAGAAGCAGGTCACATGTGGGGCACATGGGGCAGGAAGTGATGGGCCATAACTGGCTGCAGAGAGTGACCGGGCAACTGGAAGAGCCCTGGGCATTTCATTTCTAGACAGAGAAACAGGTCACATGTGGGGCACATGGGACAGGAAGTGATGGGCCATAACTGGCTGCAGGCAGTGACCGGGCAACTGGAAGAGCCCTGGGCATTTCATTTCTAGACAGAGAAGCAGGTCACATGTGGGGCACATGGGACAGGAAGTGATGGGCCATAACTGGCTGCAGAGAGTGACCGGGCAACTGGAAGAGCCCTGGGCATTTCATTTCTAGACAGAGAAGCAGGTCACATGTGCGGCACATGGGACAGGAAGTGATGGGCCATAACTGGCTGCAGAGAGTGACCGGGCAACTGGAAGGGGCTATTTTTAGGGGGATGCCCAATAAGAAGGGCCGGTCTTGGTGCTCAGAATCAAATAGGGGTTCATTATAAGCTCCAGGCAGTGTGCAACAAACTCTACACGCTGGTGCCTATCACGCATGCTCTTATGCGGCACTTTCAAATCTCCAAAGTGGAGATGCTTTCCGGCCCCTCTTCCCAGCGTGCATTGGTACAGAGTACAGAGGTACGTGCTCAAATGCCTGGAAAACATACGGGCACCGAGGCAAGCTTCCCCTCCTACCCAAGGTCGGCGACCCCCAGCAAGCCAGGCTATCTCAGTGCTTTCCTTGCCAGGATATGGAGTGCAGGAAGTCGCCCACCGAGCACTGTTGCACAGCAGCGTTCATAGAGTACTCAAGTAGATGGCTTCTGGATAGCGAAGGTGCTGGTTTTTCTTGGTTGAGGAATATTTAGCAAGCAAAGGAATACTGGTCGCTTCTGAATGCGTGGCCACCCTGAGGATCTTGGCTAAAGTTGCTGATGTAGAACTTCAGTAAATTAAAAACCGATTTAAAAAACAGACACGCAATGTTTAATGCCTTTAATGGGAGGCGTTTGGCTCCATTTGAACTGAGAGCAAAATGATCTTAAAATAAGATTACACAGCCTAGGAGAGAGAGTTTTAGACAAAGAATGTAGAGCTATGATAAAGTAGGCGAATGCGTTAGTACTCTGGAGGCACACCCAGTCCCTCACCATTGGCCGGTTTGCAGGACTCACACTGTCAGTCGGTTGTCCGCCGCCTCACTGGCCTCACTTGCCACCCGTGGCTTCCAGCCCATCACCCTTCTGCCAGATTCTCCAAGCCCTGCCATTCCAAGCTCCTGGGCCAGCTAGTCATCAGCCTGCAAGGTCGCGACCGGTACTAAGCCCGCCCGTCACCCCCAGTGCCACATAATGCCCACCGCCTCTTGGTAATCTTGCACTCCAGTCCACAGCATTTGCCTGGAGCACTAATGGGGGGAGACTTTACCCACCTGTAACAGCGGCAGAGAGCACACCCACCCCCTCGCCTTGTGCCACTGACTGTTACTGGATGAAAAGCCCCGGCCTGAGGCTTCTTGTTTAAACAAGGCCGGGGTAGGGGGGCTTGGCAGTGATTATTTTGGGTTATGCCCAAGCACTGTTTTGTAGCACGGAAAAAGGAGCAAACCACCCAAAGACCATATTAGTAGATCTGAGCCTAGAACGCTTGTGAGTGATAGAGTGAACTAGGAGAGCAGAAAGAACTGCTTGCGTCCTGTTACTCGTCTAGAGGGCAGATCTCTTTTTCGATAAATTAGGAGTATTTGAGTACTCCCCAAATCTGGTTATCAATCTGAGAATCAATTTAGGACAGAGTAAAGTGGGGGGAAACAGGGGGAGGGGGGAAAGGTTCTCGCTCTCCCTACCTGCCTCAAAGCCCAGGGACGGGCGGCACACCAGCACAGCCCAGGGACAGGCGGCACACCAGCAGAGCCCAGGGACAGGCGGCACACCAGCAGAGCCCAGGGACAGGCGGCACACCAGCAGAGCCCAGGGACAGGCGGCACACCAGCAGAGCCGGCACACCAGCACAGCCCAGGGACAGGCGGCACACCAGCACAGCCCAGCAGAGCCCAGGGACAGGCGGCACACCAGCACAGCCCAGGGACAGGCGGCACACCAGCACAGCCCAGGGACAGGCGGCACACCAGCACAGCCCAGGGACAGGCGGCACACCAGCACAGCCCAGGGACAGGCGGCACACCAGCCTAGGGACAGGCGGCACACCAGCACAGCCCAGGGACAGGCGGCACACCAGCCTAGGGACAGGCGGCACACCAGCACAGCCCAGCAGAGCCCAGGGACAGGCGGCACACCAGCACAGCCCAGGGACAGGCGGCACACCAGCACAGCCCAGGGACAGGCGGCACACCAGCACAGCCCAGGGACAGGCGGCACACCAGCACAGCCCAGGGACAGGCGGCACACCAGCACAGCCCAGGGACAGGCGGCACACCAGCACAGGGACAGGCGGCACACCAGCACAGCCCAGGGACAGGCGGCACACCAGCACAGCCCAGGGACAGGCGGCACACCAGCACAGCCCAGGGACAGGCGGCACACCAGCACAGCCCAGGGACAGGCGGCACACCAGCACAGCCCAGGGACAGGCGGCACACCAGCACAGCCCAGGGACAGGCGGCACACCAGCACAGCCCAGGGACAGGCGGCACACCAGCACAGCCCAGGGACAGGCGGCACACCAGCACAGCCCAGGGACAGGCGGCACACCAGCACAGCCCAGGGACAGGCGGCACACCAGCACAGCCCAGGGACAGGCGGCACACCAGCCTAGGGACAGGCGGCACACCAGCACAGCCTAGGGACAGGCGGCACACCAGCACAGCCCAGGGACAGGCGGCACACCAGCACAGCCCAGGGACAGGCGGCACACCAGCACAGCCCAGGGACAGGCGGCACACCAGCACAGCCCAGGGACAGGCGGCACACCAGCACAGCCCAGGGACAGGCGGCACACCAGCACAGCCCAGGGACAGGCGGCACACCAGCACAGCCCAGGGACAGGCGGCACACCAGCACAGCCCAGGGACAGGCGGCACACCAGCCTAGGGACAGGCGGCACACCAGCACAGCCTAGGGACAGGCGGCACACCAGCACAGCCCAGGGACAGGCGGCACACCAGCACAGCCCAGGGACAGGCGGCATACCAGCACAGCCCAGGGACAGGCGGCACACCAGCACAGCCCAGGGACAGGCGGCACACCAGCCTAGGGACAGGCGGCACACCAGCACAGCCCAGGGACAGGCGGCACACCAGCACAGCCCAGGGACAGGCGGCACACCAGCACAGCCCAGGGACAGGCGGCACACCAGCACAGCCCAGGGACAGGCGGCACACCAGCACAGCCCAGGGACAGGCGGCACACCAGCACAGCCCAGGGACAGGCGGCACACCAGCACAGCCCAGGGACAGGCGGCACACCAGCACAGCCCAGGGACAGGCGGCACACCAGCACAGCCCAGGGACAGGCGGCACACCAGCACAGCCCAGGGACAGGCGGCACACCAGCACAGCCCAGGGACAGGCGGCACACCAGCACAGCCCAGGGACAGGCGGCACACCAGCACAGCCTAGGGACAGGCGGCACACCAGCACAGCCTAGGGACAGGCGGCACACCAGCACAGCCCAGGGACAGGCGGCACACCAGCACAGCCCAGGGACAGGCGGCACACCAGCACAGCCCAGGGACAGGCGGCACACCAGCACAGCCCAGGGACAGGCGGCACACCAGCACAGCCCAGGGACAGGCGGCACACCAGCACAGCCCAGGGACAGGCGGCACACCAGCCTAGGGACAGGCGGCACACCAGCACAGCCCAGGGACAGGCGGCACACCAGCACAGCCCAGGGACAGGCGGCACACCAGCACAGCCCAGGGACAGGCGGCACACCAGCCTAGGGACAGGCGGCACACCAGCACAGCCCAGGGACAGGCGGCACACCAGCACAGCCCAGGGACAGGCGGCACACCAGCACAGCCCAGGGACAGGCGGCACACCAGCACAGCCCAGGGACAGGCGGCACACCAGCACAGCCCAGGGACAGGCGGCACACCAGCACAGCCCAGGGACAGGCGGCACACCAGCACAGCCCAGGGACAGGCGGCACACCAGCACAGCCCAGGGACAGGCGGCACACCAGCACAGCCCAGGGACAGGCGGCACACCAGCCTAGGGACAGGCGGCACACCAGCACAGCCTAGGGACAGGCGGCACACCAGCACAGCCCAGGGACAGGCGGCACACCAGCACAGCCCAGGGACAGGCGGCACACCAGCACAGCCCAGGGACAGGCGGCACACCAGCACAGCCCAGGGACAGGCGGCACACCAGCCTAGGGACAGGCGGCACACCAGCACAGCCCAGGGACAGGCGGCACACCAGCCTAGGGACAGGCGGCACACCAGCACAGCCCAGGGACAGGCGGCACACCAGCCTAGGGACAGGCGGCACACCAGCACAGCCTAGGGACAGGCGGCACACCAGCACAGCCCAGGGACAGGCGGCACACCAGCCTAGGGACAGGCGGCACACCAGCACAGCCTAGGGACAGGCGGCACACCAGCACAGCCCAGGGACAGGCGGCACACCAGCACAGCCCAGGGACAGGCGGCACACCAGCACAGCCCAGGGACAGGCGGCACACCAGCCTAGGGACAGGCGGCACACCAGCACAGCCCAGGGACAGGCGGCACACCAGCCTAGGGACAGGCGGCACACCAGCACAGCCCAGGGACAGGCGGCACACCAGCCTAGGGACAGGCGGCACACCAGCACAGCCTAGGGACAGGCGGCACACCAGCACAGCCCAGGGACAGGCGGCACACCAGCCTAGGGACAGGCGGCACACCAGCACAGCCTAGGGACAGGCGGCACACCAGCACAGCCCAGGGACAGGCGGCACACCAGCCCAGCCCAGGGACAGGCGGCACACCAGCACAGCCCAGGGACAGGCGGCACACCAGCCTAGGGACAGGATTCCTATCTAACAGTAAAGCTTAACCCTAGGCTGTGCTGGTGTAAAGCCCAACGGTAAAGCCTGCCCCTAGGCTGCGCTGGTGTAAAAAACAAAAATGGTGAGAACCTCAAAAATGTGACACCTCGAGGTAAAGCAATATAGAAGAAACACGTGGTGGTGCCAAGATGAGGAGAGCAACTGAAGGACAAGGCAAGAGGTATTAGATCAAATCATCCATTTATTTTATTTAAATTGTGATAAAAAAAATGAATTGAAGACGTTCATGATGATTTATCATTTTTTAATCACAGTTTAAATAAAATAAATGGATGATTTGATCTAATACCTCTTGCCTTGTCCTTCAGTTGCTCTCATCTGTGCTGGTGTAAAGCCTGTCCCTAGGCTGCGCTGGTGTAAAGCCCGTCCCTAGGCTGAGCCGGTGTAAAGCCCGTCCCTAGGCTGAGCTGGTGTGCTGCCTAACCGTGAAGCCCGTCCCTAGGCTGAGCTGGTGTAAAGCCCGTCCCTAGGCTGAGCCGGTGTAAAGCCCGTCCCTAGGCTGAGCTGGTGTGCTGCCTAACCGTGAAGCCCGTCCCTAGGCTGAGCTGGTGTGCTGCCTAACCGTGAAGCCCGTCCCTAGGCTGAGCTGGTGTGCTGCCTAACCGTGAAGCCCGTCCCTAGGCTGAGCTGGTGTGCTGCCTAACCGTGAAGCCCGTCCCTAGGCTGAGCTGGTGTGCTGCCTAACCGTGAAGCCCGTCCCTAGGCTGAGCTGGTCATGAAGCCCGTCCCTAGGCTGAGCTGGTGTGCTGCCTAACAGTGAAGCCCGTCCCTAGGCTGAGCTGGTGTGTTGCCTAACCGTGAAGCCCGAGCTGGTGTGCTGCCTAACCGTGAAGCCCGGCCCTAGGCTGACCTGGTGTGCTGCCTAACCGCGAAGCCCGTCCCTAGGCTGAGCTGGTGTGCTGCCTAACCGCGAAGCCCGTCCCTAGGCTGAGCTGGTGTGCTGCCTAACCGTGAAGCCCGTCCCTAGGCTGAGCTGGTGTGCTGCCTAACCGTGAAGCCCGAGCTGGTGTGCTGCCTAACCGTGAAGCCCGTCCCTGGGCTGAGCTCTAACCGTGAAGCCCGTCCCTAGGCTGAGCTGGTGTGCTGCCTAACCGTGAAGCCCGTCCCTAGGCTGAGCTGGTGTGCTGCCTAACCGTGAAGCCCGAGCTGGTGTGCTGCCTAACCGTGAAGCCCGTCCCTGGGCTGAGCTCTAACCGTGAAGCCCGTCCCTAGGCTGAGCTGGTGTGCTGCCTAACCGTGAAGCCCGTCCCTAGGCTGAGCTGGTGTGCTGCCTAACCGTGAAGCCCGAGCTGGTGTGCTGCCTAACCGTGAAGCCCGTCCCTGGGCTGAGCTCTAACCGTGAAGCCCGTCCCTAGGCTGAGCTGGTGTGCTGCCTAACCGTGAAGCCCGAGCTGGTGTGCTGCCTAACCGTGAAGCCCGTCCCTGGGCTGAGCTCTAACCGTGAAGCCCGTCCCTAGGCTGAGCTGGTGTGCTGCCTAACCGTGAAGCCCGTCCCTAGGCCGCGCAGCCCAACAGTAAATAGCCCAGGGATAGACTTTACTGTTCCACAGGCCACACATAAGCTTTGCTGTTAGGCTTTACACCTGCACAGGCCTGGGGGGGGAGGGGGGGGGGGAGAGACTTTTCTGTCCGCCCTTTTACTCGGTCCTAAATCGATTCTCAGATTGATAACCAGATTAGGCGAGTACTCGAATACTCCTAGTTTATCTATAAAGAGATTCGGCTTCCAGACGAGTAACAGGACGCAAGCAGTTCTTTCTGCTCTCCTAGTTCACTCTATCACTCACAAGCGCTCTACGCACCGATCTACCGATATGCTCTTTGGGTGGTTTGTCCCTTTTTTTCGTGTTACAACAAATATGGTTGTCTACTTGCAGTGTCGACTTCTTACTTTAATCAGTAAGTTGCTTAAAGTAGATTTTGTTTATACAACAATGATTTTCCATAATGCTAGGGTGGGTGGCAGTGTAGTTCTAGTATTTAGATCCGGACGCTAGTGTCCTACCGGAACGATGCCAATGGATCGGGACACACATCAGTATGATCGTGTCAGGGTGGCCATTACGCACACAGGCTGCTGGATGTAAATGAGTGGATCGCCCTCAGCAGCGTCATCCGGTGGGCACCGCTACAGTTCTATGCGAGAGCGGAATATGGACCAACGCCATCAATGAGACCGATGAAAGGAATGCAAAACCGCCGTGAGTTGGGGGAGAATATCCCACACGCCTCCACTTTTACATTGTGGTACTCTACCGTAAACCTTCCACACGACTACACTAATTACCTTGTGGAGCACCTCATGTAAACCTTCCACACGACTACACTATTTACCTTGTGGAACACCTCATGTAAACCTTCCACACGACTACACTATTTACCTTGTGGAGCACCTCATGTAAACCTTCCACACGACTACACTATTTACCTTGTGGAGCACCTCATGTAAACCTTCCACACGACTACACTATTTACCTTGTGGAGCACCTCATGTAAACCTTCGTCACGACTACACTATTTACCTTGTGGAGCACCTCTGTAAACCTTCCACACGACTACACTAATTACCTTGTGGAGCACCTCATGTAAACCTTCCACAACAGGACTACACTATTTACCTTGTGGAGCACCTCTGTAAACCTTCCACACGACTACACTATTTACCTTGTGGAGCACCTCTGTAAACCTTCCACACGACTACACTATTTACCTTGTGGAACACCTCATTGTTAGGATGTGCAGTGTTTCCAATGTTTACCTGTTAAACCATGAGTGTATAATATTTCCTTCACTATGTCTATTGTCACTTAGATACTATAGAACATAGAACTGCATCTTATGTAGCAGGGTTCCAAGGAGAGCCAGTGAAGAAGCAGGGCCTTAGTGGGAAGATTGTACTCCTCCTGCTGGGGGTCGTCTTATGTCATCAACTTGCAAATAAAAGGTTCTTTACCTTTAAACTACTGGTTATGTGAAAGCCTCCCTTTGTACATAACATTTGGCGACGAGGATTTTGACTGGGACCCGGAGGACGACCCCCAGCGCCTTTTCTACAGATCTAGTGTGCTGGCTGTGGAGCGGAGCCAGCCTGACTTGCCTGAGGGAGGGCCTTTTTCAGTGGATTATTGACGGCCTGACATCCAGTGTGTGGCATCCACCGGAGGGACATTGCTAGCGCCAGAGGAAAACCCCTGGAGGCTCCGTGGTCTGTGGGAGCTGGAATTGGACCCCTGCAATTTTGTTGAACTTGTGGAGACTGGGCTGGCAAAGACACGGCTGTGGCACTTTTATAATTGGATTTTGGGTTGTGTGTTTTCTGAGCGGCCATTGGACACCCTGGCCCCACACTGAGCAAGGTTGAGAAAGGAGTCGCCGCCGATGACCCTGGTGAGGCGCTCCAGGGTGAGTACATAACCAAGCAGCTATCTTTTAATTAGTGTCACCTACCTGATTGGGTGGGAGCTCTATTGGTTAAACCAGAATTGCAAGCTTGTTATTCTATTCTGCAACTTTGAGATATGGCAAATGTGCCTGCTCCTGTGTTTTTTCTGGCAGTGCCAGGTGAACCCAGGGTTAGATGGGAAGACTGGAAGGAAGGATTCAGCAAATATGCCTTAGCAGTGTTTGGTGCCAACTACTCCAATGAGCGCAAGGAGGCATTGCTATTTCACTGTTTGGGAACTGCAGGCCAAGAGGTCTTAAAGAGATTGCCGGAGCCTTCTGACATTTTGGATGCTGGTCCATATGAAAGGACATTAGCCAAACTGGACAGGCATTTTAGAGTGGAGGAGAACATTATATTGGAAAGATATAAATTTGCCACGAGAGAGCAGAAGAATGGGGAAAGTATCGAGGATTTTGTCACGGCTTTAAGGGGCTTAGCAGTGAAATGCAAATTCACTCACTGTCAGGATGAGCACTTGAGAGACCAGCTAATGATTAAATGTTCCAATGACAGTATTAGGAAAGAACTATGGAAAGAGAGGAACCCCACTTTGGATCGAGCAATTGAGATAGCGAAAATGGTGGAACACACAGATAAGTGCATTGAAGTTCTTCAATCGGATACTGTGAACAATGGTAAACCCAAGTTGGATGAGAGTCAGGGTTCAGTGCTGAAGGTGTCAAAGGTTGTTCAGAGGCAGAGTACGTGGAATCCAAGACGCGCCTCGCAGAATGCTAAAAGGAGCGAAGAGAACAGACCGGCAACTGGCAGAGGATGGCGTCAATGGGTTCCTGCAAAAGATAGCAGAGGGATTCCCAAAGACATGAATTCTTTCAAGATGGTTAGGGATTCAGGACAATCCAGAGGTTTTCCAGGGAGAAGATGCTTTAGATGTGGAAGCTTGTCGCATATAGCCTCTGATAAGGATTGCTTTGCTATTCATATCATATGCAATGAGTGTGGTGTGAGAGGGCACATTGCCCGATGTTGTAGAAATTTTAATGCTGGGTCAAATCAAGTGCATGAAATAAGTGCAAGTTATGAAGATGAGTCATATTGTGAGGATGGCAGAGAAGTGGTATTTACAGTGAATGCTGTCAATGGCAGAGTGAAAATGCAGAAACCTTATGCTGAGGTTGTAATTCGAGGTGTACCCGTACGCATGCTAATGGATAGTGGTGCTGACTACACCTTGATAAGTGCGGAAGTGTGGAGGAACAAATTCGATAGTTGTACTCTGTGGGAAAATACTGTTAAAGCAAATGCTTATGGAGATGTTCCCATAGATATTATAGGTTGCTTTGATGCTGAATTACAGTTTAAGGACAGGAAGGCCAAAGGTTGTGTGTATGTTACCAACAGAGGGGGTGAATTGTTGTCATGGAGTGATCAAGCTGAATTGAAGATAAGGCTTGAGGCAAGTCATCCCGAGCAGGTAATGTCTGTTGCGGGAGGAGAGCCCACAGAGATACAAACCACGTTATCTGGGAAATTGGGGTGTCTCAAGGGCTTTGTACATGTAATTCGCCTAAAGAAAGGAGCTGTCCCTAAGATTGCAAAACTGCGAACTATTCCTCTTGCTCTTAGAGGAGATGTAGAGGAAGAACTCAAGAGAATGGAAAGAGATGGTGTCATTGAAAAGATAGAAGCATCTGAATGGGTCAGTCCTATAGTTGTAGTCAGAAAAGGCAATGGGTCTTTGAGGCTCTGTATAGATCTTAGACATCTAAACAGCATGGTTGTGGCAGACAGGTTTCCCCTTCCCCGAATAGATGATCTGATGGTGGGAGTAGCTGGGTCAAAAGTGTTCTCCATACTAGATCTTAAATCGGCCTACCATCAGGTTGAATTGCACCCTAATTCCAGGGATCTCACCGCCTTCATCACCCCGATTGGATTGTTCAGGTGTGTTCGCATGCCATTTGGTTTGGTCTCAGCCGCAAGTGTGTTTCAGAGTATTATGCATAAATTACTTGGGGGTGAAAAAGGGGTGATGTGTTATCAGGATGATGTTCTTGTATGTGGGAGCGATGAGAAGGAGCATGATGTTCGTTTGAAAAGAGTTTTGGATATTTTGAAGGAGGCAGGCCTCACCGTTGCCTTGGAAAAATGTACTTTTAAAGCCAACAAAGTGGTGTACCTGGGTCATGAGATCACTGGGGAAGGGGTTAGACCCAAGGAGGAGGCTATTGAGGCCATAAAAAGAATGGAGGAGCCTAAGTCTAAAGGGGACATACTATCATTTTTGGGACTGGTGGAGTTTTACGGCAAATTTGTCAAGGGGTTAGCAGAAATGTCGAGGAATATGAGATTTCTCACTCGCAAGGGAGTCGTTTTTAAATGGTGTGACCGGTGCAAGAAAGAATTTTTGATGATAAAAGAGGCTATTGTCAATGCTCCCATTTTGAAAATATTTGAGGAAAGTAAACCCACATTGCTTTTTGTTGATGCCAGTGATTATGGTGTTGGGGCTGTTCTGATGCAGGAGGATCAGACAGGTTTACAGACTGTGGCTTTTGCGTCCAGGTCTTTGAAGGGCCCAGAATCTAGATATTCAGTTATTGAGAAGGAGGCTCTAGCATGCGTTTGGGGTGTCGAGAAATTTAAAAGATTCTTGTGGGGGAGGAGTTTCACCATTTGCACTGACCATAAACCCTTGGTTGGAATTTTTACAAAAGGTGGTTTGGAGGGAGTGTCAAGACGCATTATGAAATGGGTCACGGCATTGCAAGGGTTACAGTATACCATGCTCCACGTAAAGGGGGAGGTTAATGTGGTTGCAGACGCCTTGTCTAGATCTGTCCAGAGGGAAATTTCTGACGATAGTGACTTTACAAGTTCAGAGGAGAGTGCAGAAATATTCCAGGTGCATGAAACATTAAAGAAAAGTGAGTGGGATGTGTCTTGCACGGAGGATGTTGTATATCAAGGAGTACTTGCTCTGGTTGCAGAAGGTAAAATTAAGAGCCACAGGGGCGAGATGAATGGTTTTGCCAAAGTGAGGGAGGAGCTATGGATTCAGGATGGTTATTTATACAAGGGTCACCAGATGGTTGTGCCAGTCGGTATGAGGAAGTCTGTCTTGGAGTTGGCCCATGTTGGGCATTTAGGTCTGGCCAGGACGAAGGGACTTGTGAGGTCTGAATTTTGGTGGCCTGGTATCGACAAGGACATAGAGGAACAAGTCAAAGACTGTGTGGAATGTATTGAGGGAAACAAAGGCTTGAAAGTGCAAAAAGTTCCCATGGTAGTGAGGGAGTCCCCGCGTGTCCCTTGGGACGAAATTGCGTTGGATCTCCTCGGTCCATTTAATATTGGTGGTGGCAGAGATAGCTACCTATTAGTAGTCATAGATTTATTATCAAAATGGCCGGAGGTATGTGTACTCAAGGACATATCCAGTAGTAGTATAATCAGATTTTTGGAACAACTGTTTTGGAGAGAAGGGTTTCCAAGAAAGTGTTTGTCTGACAATGGGACCCAACTTGTTTCCAGAGAGTTTAAAGAATTTTTAGAGAATCATGGGATTGAGCAGGTGAATACTTCTTTATATCATCCCCAGAGTAATGGGTGTGTGGAACGATTTAATAGGACTCTGATGGAGGCTATTAGGATAGCGGTGGCTACTGGAGGAGATTGGGTGAGAACAGTGATGGAACGCACGTTCCAGTATAGGCTAACTACCCATAGTGTCACAGGCGTGAGTCCATTTGAGATCTTGAGAGGAAGAAAACCAAATACTCATTTATGTCCAGGTTGGATGGGCAAATCAAAAATGGTGGATGTGGATCTAGAGAGTGTAAAAAGGAGAATTTTTGAAGCTGGAGTTAGATCCAAGGAGAGGTATGATCAGAAGAATTGTTGTAGGGAACTCAAGGTCAAAGAGGGTGATTGGATTAAAGTCAAGCTCCCCACCAAAGTTCGTAAAGGAGCCTCGTTGTTTTCTGAACCCAAGCAAGTTGTGAAAGACTTGGGTTCGTCAGTGTTGGTCAAAGGAGGAGCTATTTGGAATAAGGAAAGGGTGGCTTTTCCGTTTCAATGTTAATTTGTCTTCAGTTAGTTGGAGACAGGGACTTTCTTGTGACTCTACCTAATCAACCACTAGATGTCATATATCTATGCTCTTGATTTGTGCCAGGACTTGCAGCGCATCCAATGTTTTACCTGTTAAACCACGAGTGTATAATATTTATTTTACAGGTTTCAATTTCAGTTGTTCAATATGTGTTTTACAGGTTTCAATTTTAGTGGGTCCTCACCCACACAGTTACTTGTTATGTTTAAGGAGGAGAGGTGTTAGGATGTGCAGTGTTTCCAATGTTTACCTGTTAAACCATGAGTGTATAATATTTCCTTCACTATGTCTATTGTCACTTAGATACTATAGAACATAGAACTGCATCTTATGTAGCAGGGTTCCAAGGAGAGCCAGTGAAGAAGCAGGGCCTTAGTGGGAAGATTGTACTCCTCCTGCTGGGGGTCGTCTTATGTCATCAACTTGCAAATAAAAGGTTCTTTACCTTTAAACTACTGGTTATGTGAAAGCCTCCCTTTGTACATAACACTCATGTAAACCTTCCACAACACGACTACACTGTTTACCTTGTGGAGCACCTCATGTAAACCTTCCACACGACTACACTATTTACCTTGTGGAGCACCTCATGTAAACCTTCCACACGACTACACTATTTACCTTGTAGCACCTCATGTATTTTGTATTTGTATTTTTATTAGGCTTATATAGTGCTTTAATACAAAGCGCTTTACAACAGGATACAAGAATAATGAAGCATAACATGGAAAAAAAACCAGCAAGACAATATATAGAACAATTTACCTAGGTAGGGGGAGGAGAGGGAAGAGATGATGGAATGATGAGGAGGAGGAGGGATAAGGGGTAGGAAGGGAGATCAGGGGGGGAATGGAGAAGGAGTATGTGGGAATGGAGCGGACATAGGAAGGTAAAGAGTTCCAGTGTAAGGGGGCCAAGAGCTGAAAGGAACGAAATTGTGACGAGGCACATGGGTATGGGGGAACAGTAAGTAAGAAGAGTTCAGCAGAGCGGAGAGGCCGGGAGGGAGTATAGAATGAGAGGAGGGAAGACAGATAAGGGGGGGGGGGGGTCAAGGTCGTAGAGAGGTTTGGAATTTAAGTTGGGAGTGAAAGGGAAGCTTGCCAAAGTAAGAGCGAAGAGGAAATGGAGTCATGGGGAGCAAAAGACAAAATGTACGGATAGAGGAGTGGTAGATGGATTTGAGGGGGTCAAGATGAGAGGCAGGGAGACCAAAAAGAAGGGAAGTGCAGTAGAACAGACGAGGGAGGAGATTAAGAGTTTAGAGGCATGGAAGGTGAGGGAGGAGCGGATCCTGCGAATATTGAAGAGGTGGCAGCGACAGGAGCGAGAGGTGAGAGAAATATGGTGGGAAAAGGAGAGGGAGGAGTCAAAGTGGAGACCTAGATTACGAGCATTAATAGAGATGGGGAGATTGGAAGGGGGGAAACTTCCACACGCCTGCCCCATTTACCTTGTGGTACACCTCCTGTAAACCTTGCACACGCCTGCCCCATTTACCTTGTGGTACACCTCCTGTAAACCTTGCACACGCCTGCCCCATTTACCTTGTGGTACACCTCCTGTAAACCTTGCACACGCCTGCCCCATTTACCTTGTGGTACACCTCCTGTAAACCTTGCACACGCCTGCCCCATTTACCTTGTGGTACACCTCCTGTAAACCTTGCACACGCCTGCCCCATTTACCTTGTGGTACACCTCCTGTAAACCTTGCACACGCCTGCCCCATTTACCTTGTGGTACACCTCCTGTAAACCTTGCACACGCCTGCCCCATTTACCTTGTGGTACACCTCCTGTAAACCTTGCACACGCCTGCCCCATTTACCTTGTGGTACACCACCTGTAAACCTTGCACACGCCTGCCCCATTTACCTTGTGGTACACCTCCTGTAAACCTTGCACACGCCTGCCCCATTTACCTTGTGGTACACCACCTGTAAACCTTGCACACGCCTGCCCCATTTACCTTGTGGTACACCTCCTGTAAACCTTGCACACGCCTGCCCCATTTACCTTTTGGTACACCTCCTGTAAACCTTGCACACGCCTGCCCCATTTACCTTGTGGTACACCTCCTGTAAACCTTGCACACGCCTGCCCCATTTACCTTGTGGTACACCTCCTGTAAACCTTCCACACGCCTGCCCCATTTACCTTGTGGTACACCTCCTGTAAACCTTGCACACGCCTGCCCCATTTACCTTGTGGTACACCTCCTGTAAACCTTGCACACGCCTGCCCCATTTACCTTGTGGTACACCTCCTGTAAACCTTGCACACGCCTGCCCCATTTACCTTGTGGTACACCTCCTGTAAACCTTGCACACGCCTGCCCCATTTACCTTGTGGTACACCTCCTGTAAACCTTGCACACGCCTGCCCCATTTACCTTGTGGTACACCTCCTGTAAACCTTGCACACGCCTGCCCCATTTACCTTGTGGTACACCTCCTGTAAACCTTGCACACGCCTGCCCCATTTACCTTGTGGTACACCTCCTGTAAACCTTCCACACGCCTGCCCCATTTACCTTGTGGTACACCACCTGTAAACCTTGCACACGCCTGCCCCATTTACCTTGTGGTACACCTCCTGTAAACCTTCCACACGCCTGCCCCATTTACCTTGTGGTACACCTCCTGTAAACCTTGCACACGCCTGCCCCATTTACCTTGTGGTACACCTCCTGTAAACCTTCCACACGACGGCCCCATTTACCTTGTGGTACACCTCCTGTAAACCTTGCACACGCCTGCCCCATTTACCTTGTGGTACACCTCCTGTAAACCTTGCACACGCCTGCCCCATTTACCTTGTGGTACACCTCCTGTAAACCTTGCACACGCCTGCCCCATTTACCTTGTGGTACACCTCCTGTAAACCTTGCACACGCCTGCCCCATTTACCTTGTGGTACTACACCTGTAAACCTTCCACACGACGGCCCCATTTACTTTGTGGAGCGCTTCATATAAACCTTCCACACGCCTGCCCCATTTACTTTGAATCCAAGTGATTTGACCGAATGAAAAATTATCGAGGCTGAAATATCCGAAAACCAAGTGCTCGAATGACCAAAAGTTCAAACACTTTGTTTTCAGACATTTCAGCCCCGATAATTTGTTAAAACACACATTCTCTCACACACACGCACACAAAACACACCCATAACACCCCCCCACCAACACCCCCAGCATACTCCCACCCACACCACCAACATAAAGAAACCCCACTTACCTTCACGCTGGTTCCTGCAGCACCAGTTCCCTTTCACTTCTGTGATTGGGAACTGGCGCTGCAGGGTCCTTTTCTTTTCTTGTTTTTTTTTTCCCACGGACGGCTGCAGGGGTGTCCCCCACAGCCCCCGCTCACTAAACCATAAAGTATAGTGAGCGGGGCAATGCGGGGGACACCCCCGCAGCCCCTTTTTTTTTTTAATGCTACCACCAGAGGATCGAACTTTTGGTGTTCGATCCTTTGGTGGTAGCATTTTTAGAACTTTTGGTCGTTTCGACCTTTTTTTTTCCGGTCATTTCGACCTAAACCTTTACTTTGTGGAGCGCTTCATATAAACCTTCCACACGCCTGCACCATTTACCTTGTGGTACACCGCATGTAAACCTTCGACACGCCTGCCCCATTTACTTTGTGGAGCGCTTCATATAAACCTTCCACACGCCTGCACCATTTACCTTGTGGTACACCTCCTGCAATGAGCTCTGAGCACCCTCAGAGGCTGATCCGATTGCTCGTGCATCACACTGTACGAAGGTCCCCGAAGGATCCATGTGGAAACTGTAAGGTAAACGCGAATGTGGTCAAGATTGGAAGGGCTGCTGCAAGTGTACACCCAAAATGTAATCTCACTCTCCATGCAACCTATAGCCCACCCCAACCCCATACTCCCTAGAGAGGCTTCACCCCATTTACCCTCCCCTATTCCAGATCTATCTAACGGCTCTCCTGAACATCCGTGAAGATCTGCTCTCCAACCTTGACTCGAACATTCCCTCTGTCCTCATCCTCCTCGATCTCTCTTCTGCCTTCGACACAGTCAACCATACCATTCTGCTCAACCGTCTCCGTGAAAACCTGGATATCACTGATCAGGCTCTGGCCTGGCTGACCTCTTTCCTCTCAGATCGACCCTCCCAGGTCCAACTTGGGTCCTTCCTTTCATCTATCTTCCTCTCTACCTGTGGTGTTCCCCAGGGGTCCAACCTCTCGCCCTGGCTTTTCAACCAATACCTGGGAACTCTCGCCCACGGCATTGGCACTTTCTGCTGAAATTTCCAGTGCTACGCTGACAACAACTCATTTTCAGACTGCCCTCTGCCACCTCCTCTCCCTCTCTCATCTTTGATTGCCTAAACCTTTACTTTGTGGAGCGCTTCATATAAACCTTCCATTCAAGATTGTGTTCGGCCAATGATCTTTGTCTGAATGCCAGCAAGACGGCGATACTCCTCATCGGCACACCTTCACCATCCTTTCCCCTCACTCTTCCGACTGCACCTCCTCAGAGGTACTCTGCTTTTCCTCTCCTTCCCCCAGAAGCTCATGGTATCCCAAGCTCTGGTTCCCTCTAGCTTATTGTAACAGCCTCATTCTAAATCTACCTGCCTCTACTTTCCGCCTTCTGCAACTAATCCAGAACAGGACTGCGAGACTTGTCCTTGGCCTCAAACCCTGGGATCGTATCTCTCCAGCTCTGAAATCTCTCCACTGGCTCCCAGTGGATGCAAGGATTAAATTCAAAACCCTCTGCATCGTCCACAAGGCTTTCTGGGGCCTGGGTCCAAAATACCTTCAGCTATCCCTCCGCAAATACCTCCCCACTCAAGCTCTTCGCTCCTCTACCTTCAACTCCCTCAGGGTCAGTCGTTTTTCAAAGAAACGAGCTGGGGGTAGATCTCGGTCTTCGGCTGGGGCCTCCCTCTGGAATAGCCTCCCTGCCACTCTAGAAGTTGAGGAGAACCATCTCCGGTTCCGGAAGCACCTCTCTTTTCTTCTGCTTTCGCTCCCCCTCTCCCTTGCTGATCGGTTCTCTCTTGGCACTGTGCACCTGGCCACCCTCTGTCCTTCGGGCCCAGGAACCTGCTCACCCTGCCACCCTCCTGCACTGGGGTCTGTATCTGTACCCATACAGCCCCCACCCCCTTTTCTTCCTGCACTTATCAGACCTACCCTGTATGCTGCCTTAAACCTAGCACTTGCAAACTGCTGGCTGCACTACCACTGTTTGTTGCCTTTATTATGTATTTATTGTTATTAATCTATCTATCTGTTTCCCTTCTGCTTTGCACTTTCCACTTCTCCCTCCTTCCATGCACTTTTCCCCTCCCCCTCTCCCACGCACTTGCGCGTTCTCAATGTCACTGGGCCTAGTAAGATCACCGTTTTGTTCTCCCCTGTTCTCCTCCCTTGCCCTGTCGTGCTCTGAAACACTTGTGTGTACGAGCACGATAGAAATAAAATATCAATCAATACCAGCCTCTCCTCGCTCCTTACGCATGAGATTTGCAGTCTCCCGGTCCCAGATCTACCAGCCTCTCCTCGCTCCTTACGCATGAGATTTGCAGTCTCCCGGTCCCAGATCTACCAGCCTCTCCTAGCTCCTTACGCATTAGATTTGCAGTCTCCCAGTCCCAGATCTACCAGCCTCTCCTAGCTCCTTACGCATGAGATTTGCAGTCTCCAGGTCCCAGATCTACCAGCCTCTCCTAGCTCCTTACGCATGAGATTTGCAGTCTCCCGGTCCCAGATCTACCAGCCTCTCCTAGCTCCTTACGCATGAGATTTGCAGTCTCCCGGTCCCTCCTCGCTCCTTACGCATGAGATTTGCAGTCTCCCGGTCCCAGATCTACCAGCCTCTCCTCGCTCCTTACGCATTAGATTTGCAGTCTCCCGGTCCCTCCTCGCTCCTTACGCATGAGATTTGCAGTCTCCCGGTCCCAGATCTACCAGCCTCTCCTAGCTCCTTACGCATGAGATTTGCAGTCTCCCGGTCCCAGATCTACCAGCCTCTCCTAGCTCCTTACGCATGAGATTTGCAGTCTCCCGGTCCCAGATCTTCCAGCCTCTCCTCGCTCCTTACGCATGAGATTTGCAGTCTCCCGGGCCCTAGCTTTGTCGGTAGAGAGGAAAATCCCTATAGACTGTTCATAGTTCATTTCCCTGCATGCAGAGGATAATGTTCATCTATACTTACAGCTGGGGGCCCTTCTCATCTGACCCTCCAAAAAGAAGGGCCACTCCAAACGGGCGACTCTGCAATGAGAAAAATAAGTGGCCGGCTTTAGTCATCTAGTTTGACTTGTTAGCACATCAAAGACTCAGGGATTTCACAGAAACCTGTTTCACTGTTGTTTTTAAACCACATGTTACCGTAAAGAAATAAATAATACGGCGGGAGATCCCCCACACCCCTCATTTGTAAATACTTAACCCCAACACAGGCACACAAAAACAGATTTTTTATTGCAGCAAATTGCGGTACAAAAATTGCACTGAGAGTATTCAGTGAAACTGGCCAGCAAGCAAAATGGGCATTTGCCAAAGAGCTTGCAGGCATTCTAGAGAACTTTGCTGGACACACTGGAGGAAGGCCCATCACACGGCATTGCAGGGAAAAGCACCAGCAGCGTCCTGAGATTGATGGATCCCAGACCCTTCACTGATCTCGGAGGCTACGGGTAAAGGCAGTGCCTCTGTTCACCCATCGGAAAATGTGAGCACTCAAGAGTTAACGGGCAGTGCAAAGTACACCAGAAAATGAACCCCTCCAGGGACAGCCGGCAGAAGAGGGAAGAGATTCAATATATGGAAGCAAGACAGACCTTTGGGTTATTGAGCTGGAGAACCCAGTGAGATGGGCAACTGTGCATTTCCTCTTCATCCTCCATTACTCCAACACAGATTTGCTTACACTGAAACCAGTCTATTTAGAAGATATGTTGGGCAGGGCGAATCATACCCAGGGGTGGATAGTTCCTTACAAGCTCAAGCGCCTCCGCAAGGTAACCAAGCATCCAAGCCGAACCAGAGGCAAAAACGAAGGCAGGCTGGGTAATAGTAAGGACATTTCACTGGACAGTGTTCCAAAACACCTGGGATTCTGGGTCCAACTGTGATTTCCCAGCATTTGCCCAACAACACCCTTCCAGGTGGGGCCTACAGGAAGACCCTTGCTTCTCCTTTACTGATACATGTATCTGCGGAGTCAGCGACTCAGCAGGGAAATGGGGGCACAGCTCAATTCCCTCGAGAGGAGGCTTCTGGGAGCACTGAAGAACCTGGATTGGACAGAATTTCTTACCCAGGGTATAGAGGACCTGGCAATATTACAGCACAGGACAGCACACCCAGAGCTACAGAACAAACCTCAAGGGGCCCAGGTGTAGGCATCAGGGAGGCCGCAGAGCTTTTAGCTCACTGAGGCCTCTGATCAGCACTTTGAAAGTCTGTTAGGAAGATTTTCCCGAGGCCCGGTTTCCAGAGCCCTGGCACACCCTCCTCAATTGCGTCACAGGGTTTCCTTTGAGATCACAAGGCTCTCAAAGGGGTCATGTGGGGAGGCAGCCAAGCTCAACTCAGGAGGTGAGCAGGATGGTAAAGCAAATGTGT
Organism: Ambystoma mexicanum; assembly: GCF_040938575.1. Taxonomy (NCBI): domain Eukaryota; kingdom Metazoa; phylum Chordata; class Amphibia; order Caudata; family Ambystomatidae; genus Ambystoma; species Ambystoma mexicanum. The sequence continues at coordinate 11,912,317 of NC_090938.1, read as the reverse complement.
TAGGCGACATGCAATAAAAACTGTCCTCACAATTTACCCTCCAAAAATATAAAGCATATTGTGGCGGGTCAGCAGAAGGATGCAGGTTCTCATTTTCCATCTTCTTGAACGTTTTATTAACTTAAAAGAATAAATGCCTATTGTGAGGGGTCAGAAATGTAAGGCGGACAACTTTGTGAAGGTTTTTCAAAAAATGCCATTTTATTAACTCAAAAGGTTGGTAAAACGCCTCACTATCCCTACCCTAACGAGGATTTCCCTTCCTAAAATAAACTAAATGAAACTTTAACAAAAGGGTTCTGTCCCTCAGACTTATACACAACAAATCAAAAGAATGGTCATGGGCAGGTAACATAGCAAGACTGGAAAGCCAGACAGCTGCACCCAAACTTGGGCCGGCTGCTAATAAAATGAACAAGATGCCAAAGTACCTGTCACAGTTTCCTTCGAGGCATCACCGTGATCGGTTTCTGAAAATGAGAATGAACGCGATAAGAACTAAGGACATCCTACTAATAAGAAAAGACGCAGAGACCAGAGACAATCGGTGCCGATTCTGCAACGAGGACATCGAAACAGTAAAACACTCGTTAGTCGCCTGCCCCAAACTTCGATCCCTAAGATCTGTACACCTGATCAAATACGCCCCGAGAAATGAGAACATGGAGGATTGGTGGTACCGAATACTGAGTGGGAGCTCAATTCACCTAATATCCTCAGTGATAAACTTCCTCGATGCCATTCAACTGTAAAGATCATGTGAAGGGAGGGGTGGGCTTCTTGAGGCTGTAATGGAATTGTTTTGTAAATAATGATGTGTCATAACAAAAAGTTTAATAATAAACTATGTTAAAAAAAAAAAAAAAAAACAACAAATCAATAAGGAAATAAAATGAAAGTTCAACAACCACTTCACATTGTAATAGTGGCTTCTACTGATAACCTGGGCAAAAGCCCCTGGCCTAGATTCAAGCAAACTTTTCTTTGACTGTTCAAAAATGATAAGGAAATCCAGTCTCATTGAAAGTTCCACTTCAGATCTCTTAATCCAAGTTGATAAAGTTTCATTGTGGATTCCACAGGTGGTTCACAATTGTTTAACACAACTTCCTTATTGCTACTTGTAGTCTAAGTCTTGAAACAGTTTGTCGTTGTTAATAAATACTTCAACAACTTAATTGGTTTAAAAACAAATGTCCGGATATTTTGGCACCACTTTTAGTTTCAGTGCTACTTCACCAAAACACTTGTGATTCTTCAAATGCTTTCTTCTTACGTTTTTACCCCATCACATAACTGGCAACAACATTCACCTGGTTTACACTCATGCCAGGTTTACAGCTTCCAACAGTATTTGTTCAGGTGTTCTCCCACACCAGAAAACAACCAATTGCCACCAAGGTTCTTGGACCCGATATACTTCCTTGCCCACCAAGACAAACTACTGCAGCTCTCCATCCAGGCATACTCTCCTGCCCTAAAAGGGCCAATTGGTGAAAAGTTCTACGCCCTGGTATACTCTCTTGCCAGGCCAAACTACTAACTTCAAGTACTCCTGTGGTAAGGTTCAATTTCAAAGGTTTTAAAGGAACCTGTGTGATAACTACGTCGCCCATAACTGCATCGACAAAATGGTCTATTCCAATTACGGCGTGGCAATCAGATATATCACTGTGCCCGCATCACCCGGCCCGCATTTCCCTTCCCGACCCCCACCAAACTTCCCTTTATGGCGGCACACTTCTGTGTGTGGTCTACACCCTGCTATTCCTGTGGCGCCAGTTCCTCCCACCAACGTGGGTAAAAGCAGATGCTGCAGGATGTTTTTCTTTATTTTTTTTCTTGTCCCTAGCTTACCACAATGGTGAGCAAGGGACACCCCTGCAACCTCCGCTCTGGTTGGACAGAGTAAAGGTTGCCCTCATTTTGTACACCTCCAAAGGCACAGTGACTGCAGGGCACACAAAGGAGGGCAACATTTCGGCACGTTTGTTTTAAGGTGGTCTTTCAGCTTCACAGTTAGATTTAAGGATTTCTTCAAGAAAAAAAAGAATCTCAATGGTGCTATTCACTGAACCTGTGTGTTTGCCACACGCAAGACTGGCAATGCTCTCTTCCTGAACCTCTTATCAGAAAGACAGCCATGTTTCAACTGGCTGGCACCTCCCTCTGGAACTGCCTCCCCCGTCTCCTCAGACTTGAGCCGGATCTTAAGTACGCGAAACTTCTCAAGACCTTCCTTTACTCCTCCTCCTTCATTCTCCCCCTCACAAGCTAAACTGTCTGCCGTTGTGACTGGGGCCTGGACCCTTCATAGTCATACAGGGGCTAGACTCTCCCGCTCCCCCACCAGCCCCTCTTAGCATATTTTGCCAGCACTTACCCTCGGGCTCGCATTCTCGGATTAACCCAATTTAGTCCTCACTGTCCACTGCACTTTTTCCCCCCCCTCTCCCCTCTTTGCCCTGGTCCTTGGCCCGACCAGCACTTTCCACCCCAACCCTTGGGGGAACCCCACACCTGAACTTCTCTGTTTACCCCAATCCCACCCCCTTGCACTTATCACCCTGTGATGCACTTGAACGGTAGGATTGTCACAAGGCCAATATCACATGCATTACTCACTGTAATAGTATTTCTGATGTTTGTATCTGCTTAGATTCACATGCTGTGCATATAGTCCGACATCCAGTGGTAACCGCCGAGTATTGAATCGAAAAGGGGACGTCGACATGGGCGTGACTGTAACACTATGTGTAGTGTACCCAAAATCCCTCACTGTTGAGCTCCCTCCGATTGTATTTTTTCTGCCATGAGGGAGCCCAATGACTATTGTAAGTAAATAAAAGAGAAAGTAGTAAGACAGCTATGCTCCTTCCACCCGAGCGGGGAAGAAGGGTGGGCACATGTGAATTTAAGCAGATACAATCATCAGAAATGCTATTACGGTGAGTAATGCATGTCTTCTGATGCTTTTTAATCTGCTTAGAATCAAACGCTATGCATAGACTAGCGAGCAGTAGCTGGAATTGGAGGTGGGCTGTGAGAAGGAACAGTAGTGAAAAGATGTCCCACCTGAGAATCAGACCTAGAATGAGTGTCTAGGCAATAGTGTTTTATAAAGGCGTGTACAGACCTCCAGGTTGCCGCTTTGCAAACGGACTCTAGGGGAACATTTGCAATGAAAGCTATGGAAGCCCCAGTGCCTAGAGTAGAATGTGCTCTAGGCTTGAAGGGCAGTTCTCCCTTAGCAAGAGTGAAACAGAGTATGATGCATTGAAAATACAGCTTGAGATGGGCAATTTAGAGACAGGATCCCTTTCTCTACCAGCTGCCACTGAAACGAAAAAAATGGGTTCTTTTTTTTCAGTGGTCTAGTTCTTTCCAGGTAAAAACAGTACTGCCCTGCGCACATCTAATGTGTGTAGGCTCCTTTTAGCCACGCTAGAGGGATTCTGGAAGAAAGTTGGCAGTTCTATTGATTGGTTCACATGGAACTTGGAAATAAATTTAGGCGCAAATCGGGGGTGAGTGCGCAGAACCACCTTGTCTCTGAACTGTAACGAAGGGTCTAGAACTGAGAGGGCCTGTAGTTCACAGACTCTCCTTATAGAAGTTATAGCCACTAGTAAGGGCGTCTTATAGGTAAGATCTTTGAGACTTGCCTTATGCATAGGCTCCAAAGGAGACCCCGTAAGTCTAGTCATCCCATAAGTCTAGTCAATATCACATGTAGGTCCCATCCCGGAGCCGGGTTAAAAATGGGGGGGGGGGGGATGAATCCTTTTAACCCCTTCCATGAAAGCCTTAATAACGGGTATTTTCCACCACGACACCTTCTGTTGTGACGTAGTGAAGGCTGAGAGTGCAGCTAAGTGAACCTTCAGGGAATTAAAAACCAGGCCCGAGTCTAGTTGGCGAGCCAGGTACAATACAATGTGAGTAGGAGAGCAGTCAATAGGATCGACGCCCTTGGAATTGCACCAGATAACAAAGCGCTTCCATTTACTGAGTAGCAGTATCGGGTGTTGGGTTTTCTCGCCTCCCTAAGTATGTCCATGCATCTCTGAGGGAGTTGTAGGTGTCCGAACTCTATGACCTCAGGAGCCAAGCCGCTAAATTCAGGGTTTGCTGGCATGGGTGAAGAGTCTCCCCCTTGTCCTGGGATAACATGTTGTACGGGAAAGGCAGTATTGGAGGAGATAGGGACATCTCCATCAGATGAGAGAACCAGGGTTGGCGGGCCCACATCGGGGCCACCAATATCAAGGTGACTGGTTCCTGGAGCATCTGGTGCATGGACTTGTTGAGTAGGGGAGTCGGGGGAAACACATTGAGCGTTCTCCAGAGTTGCAAACAAGTCGATCTCTGGGAAACCCCATTGTGCGAAAACATTGGAGACAATGTCTTTGTGTATTCACCATTCGTACTCTACGGGCAGTGGGAAGTCTCTGCTGAGCATGTCCGCTAGAAGATGGAATTCCCCTGGAACGTGTTGAGACAACAGGAACATCCTGTGTTTGAGAGTCCATTTTCAAATGTTCTGGGACAACTTGGATAGCCCTGGAGAGTGTGCCCCCTTGCTTGTTCAAGTAGTACATGGCCGTGGTGCTGTCTGTAACAATCAGGACCACCTCCCCTGTAACTGTCTGAAAAACTTTCAGTGCTTTGAATACGGCTAACAGCTCCACAGATTTATGTGGTTGGATGCTACTTCTGAGGACTGCGCCATCTGCTGAAGCAGGTCGAGCCCCCCCCCTCACCCTGTGAGAGATGAGTCTGTCGTGAGAGTGGCTTTTACTGCGGGGTGAAGGCCTTTCCCTTCAAGAGGTTTTCCCTCGACCACCACTGCAGAGAGAGAACGAGGGCTGGCGAGACAACCACCAGATTTTCCCATAGTCCGCTGGTCTGACACCACTGAATGTTGAGCCACTCTTGCATAGGACGCATGCGCCGACGCGCGTGAGGAACTAAGTAAATGCAGGACTACATCATTCCTAACGGTCACATGGCTTTGCGTACCGTCATCTCTCGACTGGCTACATATTGAGGGATCTGAAACAGAAGGTTCTGAACCCTCTCGTTGGAAGGGAAGAGGGTCTAGGCTGGATTTCCTCTCATTGATGGAGAATCCCCGGCTGAATAAGAGGTCTATTGTCTTTTGAGTGTTCAACAGGCATGTTCCGTAGGAATCCCCTGTTATGAGCCAGTCATTGAGGTAAGAGTGACCGAAACGGATTCTCCGTGCAGGTGCGCTGCTGCCACTGCCAGCACCTTTGTAAACACCCTTGTGCCGAGGCAATGCCGAAGGGGAGTACTTTGAACTGATAGTGCTTGTCCTCCATCATGGACCTGAGGTATTTTCTGTGGGCTGGCAACATTGAAATATGAAAGTATGCATCCTTCATATCCAGTGTTGCCATGTAATCCCCCCGTTTCAGCAGAGGGATTACCTCCTGCAATGTGACCATACAAAACTTTTAAGTTTTGACAAATTTGTTCACTGGGCGCAAGTCTAGCAAATGGCACATGGTGAGATCCTTTTTGGGTACAAGGAAGTACATTGAATAAATACCCTTGTTTACCTGTAGAAGAGGGACGACTTTGATGGCACCCTTTTCCTGCAGGATCTTGACCCCTTGCAGCAGGATGCGTAGGTGTTCCGGTGTCAGGCGTCTTGATTTTGGAAGTCTGAATGGAGGTGGTCGGCAAAATTCTATGCAGTACCAGTGGGCAAGGGTCTTGAGCACCCACTGGTCTGTTATCCCCTCCCACGCACGAAGGAATGATGTTCAAAGTCCCCCGACCGGGGAGGCATGGGAGGGGACCCGGATCTGACCTGAGGCCGCGGAGCCTCTGGGGGTGAATTCCGGCCTGTACCCTTTCCACGGCTTGTCCTCTAGGTGGACACTTGGTGGTGGTGTTGGATCCTTGCCCTGAAGACCAGTTTCCTGAAGTATACTGGTTTTGAGGGGAGCAAGATTGCCCACGAAAGGAACGACGAGAGCCACCCCCTCTCTGTTGGTAAGGCCTTTGGGTAATCTGGTTTAAGGTCTTGGGAGTCTCATGTTCCTTCTTTGCTGTCTCAAGCACTTTGTCCACGGCCTTGCCGAACAAGTTGGTCTCCTCAACCGGCTTGTTTATTAAGGCTGCTTGAGTTACAGGCTCAAAACCAGAGTTCCTCAACCAGACTTGCCGTTTTAGTAATGTACCCTGGGCCAAGGTCCTTCCCGCTGTTTCAGCGACGTCCAAAGTGTTCTTAAGAATGTTGTGGTTCACCTGCTTGCCTTCAGATACAATCGTGAGCAGTTTAGCCCGCATTGGTTCGGGGACCTCTTGAAGAAGGTTCCATTGGACGTCCGAATAGCTAGCCAACAGAGTGTTGTTAGCTATTTGGGTGGAGAATGCAGCAGCATTCATAACCCTCTTTCCCAGTCCATACAACTTTTTGCCTTCTTTATCAGGTGGTGCCTCACCTGTAGACAGGGGGACACCTGCCCTCTTTATCGTAGTCGTAACTACCAAGGAATCTGGCATGGCATGCCCTTTAATGTAAAAGGGGGTCGGTAGGAGAAGGGCGAAACAACTTCTCTACCCTGGGATTAACCGCCCTGGTCTGGGCTAGTGTTAACAATGAAGGCGCCAGACGTCTCTTGATAGAGTTCAGTAAGGGAATGGCCCGACTAGCAGGAGGCTTTTCCTTCAGTATTTCCTCTACAAAATCTGAATCCTGCACAGCCTCCTGTGTGGCGATTTGAAAATGTTCAGCCGCCTTCTTTAAGATGGCATTAAACGCCATCTGATCATCCACCGGTGAGGCCTGACAGACTGGAGTGGTAGCAGGGAAATCCATACACAGAGCGCCAGGGTCTGGGGTAGGAGTAGGGGACGGCCAAGTTTGATTATCAACCGGATGGCTGTCTTCCCAATTAGCCATAGTCGTATAAGAAAGCTCCTCATGAGGCCTCTTGGGAGCAAATTTCTCTGAAAATTCAACAAACCTCTCTAGTCTGTTAATGCACCCCTCAAACTTCTCCCTGGTCCATGAAGATGAACCACGGGAGTGTGGGGGAGGAAAGGGGTCTTCTTGACAGTTTTCCTCTGCAGAACGTCGAGATTTCCCTTCTAAAGTCTTCGATAAAGACCAAGGGCTCTCCGAGTACTCTTTGAGGCTCTGGGCGTTGTGATGGGTCTCTAGACACATTGTTAGGCCGTTCTTTCTGCGTCGATGTCGGTTTCGACTGTTCCTTTGGTTTAACCGCCGAAGCGATCCTCGGGGTTTCAGGGAGGTGCGACTGTTGAGCCGGTGGCTGTGCAGTGGATTTCAGCATCACAGGGGCCTTAAGCAGTGCTGGAATGTTCTTCTGAAGCGTTTTGACAGCCGTGTGGGATTTGATGCTAGCGCCCTTACTTTTGGATTGCCCGGACGGACGCCGCTGTTGTAGGGAGGGCTGCAAGCTTAATGATCAGCGGGCACCGCCAAAGTATCCAACATGCCCGTTGGCACTTTGGAGCGCTTCGACTGGACCGCCTAAGGTGAACCGTGGGTTGTGTGCTTAGTGTGGGAATCGGATGCATCCCTGTCGCCGGGATGTAAACTCCCCACAGCAGGACTCACGTTGTGCCTATCGGGCCGGGGACGGCCGCTGCGGAACGAGCACTCTCCGCGGTAAGGTCTATAGCTTCCGAAGTGGAGCCTTGGTCATCGCTAATCCCTTTGGCACACTCGGTGGCTGTGGCTGCGGGCGAATTGCTTTCGGCCTGCAACATACCGTAGGCCGCTCACCGTTTCAAACGGTGCTCCTTAATAGTCTTAGGCCGTAGGAGTTCACAGGCCACACAGGACGCCTTGTTGTGGTCAAGGGGAAGACAATTATTGCACCGACTGTGCTAGTCTTTCCACGGCTATTTTGCCTTACGGGAAGGACAAAATCTAAATGGAGTCCTGTCCATAGCGCAGAATCGTGATCGCGACGACAAACTCAAGGAACAAAGAGGGAAAGGAAAGGCATTCTAGAAAAGAATATGGAGCAACCCGACCCCACTCTCCCTATTGTAAAGCCTGGCCAGAAGGCCATGTGGTCGGCAGGGCCGACCGGCTCAACAGCTGTTGAAATTCTGTTGTCAGCAGTGGCACAGGAATCAGCTGTTGAAGGGAGTGACAATGAGAATAAACGACCGACAGTCGAGAAATATAACAATAACGCAATGTTTTATGAAGCTCTGTATTAGGGCGACCAGATAGCTGGGTAGACAAAAACAACCTGAGGGACCTTGACGCGTGAGGGATTTTGGGTACACTACGTCATGTTAGGGATAGTGTTACAGGCACGCCCATGTCGACATCCCCTTTCAATTCATGAAAGACACGATGCAATACTCTGCGGTTACCACTGGATGTTGGACTATATGCCCAGCATGTGATTCTAATCAGATTAACAAGCATCAGAAAACCGTCCTCTGATGTATTCTTATGATTTCCCATGTCCCCTCAGCCCCTCTTGTTTTGTGGCGCTTGGAAACACCAATGTATAGGCGCCATACAAATGTCCAATAAATAAAATACTCTCTGTATTTACCAAATGATGATAATTCTTCTTCACGCCTCTTTGGCTTAGGCAAAAATCTGTTTAAACCACCTCTTAGTATAACAACCTTCACACAAAGGCAACGGTCTTCACTTGACATTTAAAGGCTCAATGATCTCCTTTTGGCTTGGGCAACACTTATTTGTCAATTGCCTTCATAGGAGTCTTTATTGGCGTGGGTAATAGTGGTTTGCATTCTCTTAAAATGTTGCCCCTTCAAATGTTTTTCTTCTACTGTAACCCAATAGGTTATAATTACAGTCTTCGGTTTGGAGGTTTAAGTTGTTATCTTGCCAACACATTGCCTAAATTTGTAGTCAACTTATTGTATGTCAGTTCAGTATTCCAAATAAACAAGAAGATCTGGACAGGATCAGCGTGCATCCCGGAACGCTGCAGGGTCACAGTTCTACCTTCAGCTCACAAGTTCTAGGTGCGCATCCAGTTTCCTCGCGTCTCCCATCTCCTCTGCTCTGTGTCTTATACGCAACTCTTCAGCCTCTATGGCTTCCCACAGCTCGCGTCTTTCACTTTTCCAGCATTCAAGTTCTCGCCCGGCACCAGCAAACGCTTCACAACGGGAACAGTGAAAACACGGTGCATTTTCCGCTGCGTGACCTCTGCAAACGAAATTATGAGCCCATGCGACCCTCTCAGGATCGGCATTCACTTCTCTTGCCGCTGTCATCCCGGCATCTCAGCGCCTACACGCTTTCTTCCTCTGCAGCTTTGTGGAGAGCACAAACCTCCTCCACCAACTACTACTATTACTACTACAGTCCTCTTACTGCTGCAACAGCTTCTTCCACCATCTTGTTCTCATGGCCTGCACCCGAGGGGCCTTTTATGCCTCACAGCTACCCTCGGGTGTGGGCCAGTAACATTAAGGGGCGGCACTTTGCAACCCTGTGCCTCTGCATCCCTCCTCTTTGTCCTACTACTAGGGCAAGTCGGGAACTTGAAGTCCCCAACATGATAATCACTTTGTACAATATTTTCATCACAAAGTTCTTTTCTTCCTCCATGTATATTCCTTAAAGGAGTATCACAAAGATTCAAGACTACATTTAGCTTAACAGTATAATGAGGTTTTTCAGGATGTAAATCTCTGCATCATTTTCCTGGGACTTCCAGGATTTCTTCTTTCCAAAAGTGTTGGAAGTTTTACAAGTGTTTTTCTCACTTCTAATACATGACCGGTTATGATGTCTTCATTCATATTCTGATGATTAACTTGAGGGAATAATAGTTCTATGTGGCAGTATTAATGCTATTCCTTCCCTGGGGAAGAGGAGTACTGCGTCTCATCCCACCAAGTCCTCCCGTCATCCTGGAGCCCTTCTCCTTCCTCGTGATCCACCGAGCTAACACCGACCCCAAGGCCAGGAAGCATCTGCCGCTCCCTGGCCATTCAAGGAGACTTTATGTAGGGTTTAGTGAGGCCTCATCACGCCACCTTGCCCATACTAAGGGGTTTCCCTACCTTACAAAACTAAGGTGCTCATCAGTCATCTGTGAGAGTCCAAATCAGAATCTGCCCAAGGTCCAAACTAACCTATTCAAACCCACCACGATTATAAAAAAAAAAGCAGGAGAATGACTCCCTTCACCCGAAGAGTGTTTTTTCACCACAATCAGTTCAGTAAAACATTGCCAAATGGGTATTGGCGATTGTGCAATCCTATAACAGAACTGATCAAAACAATCTTGGTTTCTCCTTCGTAAATAATTAATCTCTACTTAATTTCTTGTTGTTTTCTGTACTTAATTTTTATCCAATAAAAAAACGTTCTCCTGGGCTTCTCCCAAGCTTCTCTGGCCCTTGGTGTCTAGCCCATAGCCTCTGGCTTCTCTTTGGCTTTTGCCCTTGTGCTGTACTTCTCTGGCCCTCAATGCCTGGCGCATAATTCTCTGGCCCTCGATGCCTGGCTCATAATTCTCTGGCTTCTCTTTGGCTTTTGCCCTTGCTCTCCATTGTCACGTTCTGTTCAGCCTTTCCTTTTCTACAATACTCCACTTCTCTGGTTAGATCTTCTTGGTCTTTTTGGATCTCAATAAACATTCCAACCTGGATTTGTTCCTTCTTTTATTTTGTAGTATGTCAAGACTTTCTGCTCGACTGGGACAAGCATGAACACTACCGTAATAATTCCAATTCAATTCCTTCAATGTCAATGCTTTATCTCGACTGAGACGAATATGAGCATTCCAGCAGAACAAGGATGGTCTTCTCGCCTCTAGCAGCTACCGACCCCATACCCATCACTTGTGGTGCGCCGCAGGGATCTTGCGCCTCGCCCACACTGTACAACATTTTTACCAAGCCCCTTTTCGATGCTCTGGATCATCTGGATATCACCTACACTAACTATGCAGATGATACCCAGATCCTCCTCCCGCTTTCAGGGGATTATGAAAAGGATTTGGCCTTGGTGAATAGAGTGTACATCATCATCCAGGCACGGATGGCCACGCATGGTCTATGCTTGAATGATGATAAAACCAAACTCGTCATCCTGGGCACCCACTCTAGCCTAAAGAAAACGAGGTTCCGATTATTCCTCATTCATAATGGAAGGCAATAGTATTAAAGTAGAACATGAGGTAAAAAATTAGGATTTTACCTTGACTCAAACCCATCATTTGCCAAACAGGTCAATTCCTTAGCGTCCTCCACGGCCTACATGTGCAAACTTATCCGCACCGGCAAGCCATTTCTCTCCGACAGTAGCTGCACCATCCTGGCCAGAGCCCTCATCCTGTCTCGCCTGGACTATTGCAATGCCCTCTTTTTAGGATCAACTAAAGCTACTATCAGAAGAATCCAAACATTACAAAATAATGCCCTTAGAGCGGCATTAGGCATCTCCAGACGAGATCACGTCTCCGAGAGCAGGCGACAGAACTGGCTCCCAAATAACGACAAAATCCCGCTAAAACCTTTTCGCTCACCCACAAATCCTTCAACAATGCTGCCCCCCCCCCCATCCCATCTACCTGGCCGAGAGATTCCATAAACAGACCTCCCTGAGACCACCTAGATCAGCCAACAGAGATCGCCTCTCCATACCCAACTTCTAACGCTCCACTATCGGAGGCAACAGTTTCCCAGTGAAAGCAGCCAAATTGTGGAACTCCCTACCTCCCTCACTGAGAATAGACCAATCCTACCAAAACCTCAGATCCAACATCATTATGTGGCTGACATCTAATAACCAGTAAAGATGACTCCTGCTCAGCACACAGTGAGGATTACTATGGTACCCTATGTCCATACGAGTATCATTTCTCGCTTCTCTTGACCTTCTACCTCTGCGGTAACTACAATTATCCTACCCACTGCCTGTATACTTTTACTCATCTCCACCCTCCCGGTTATATCTTCTACACCCTCACTTGTATATTTAGCTTCTATAAGATGTCTACATCATTTGTATATACTCACTCTGTATCCTACGCCTGTAAACAGGTACATTAGGTACTACCTGTATATATCCTCTTGTAATTATGACTTGTATGTACATTATAATTTTTTTTAATACCTTTCGGTTGTAACTAAGCCTTGCATATACTTGTAACTGCTGTGCCCTGTTACCCTGGGTATGATGCGCATTATAAATGAAACAAAACAATGATTCTCTTCACTCAATGTCAATGCTTTATCTCAACTGAGACGAATATGAGCATTCCAGTAATGATTCTCTTCCGTCCCCCTCCTGGGTCTCCAGTGTTCTGTTACCTGCTGTGTTCAGGGAGAAAGTCTTTCAGGTTTTCGCTGGGACCTTCCCCTCCAGTTTTTATCAGATTGCCCTCTAGCAATTCTTCCGTTCCATAGTGTTGCTGTACAGCCAGATTCAATTCTCCTCTGGATGTAGGTTCTTCGTCGGATATGGCAAAGTGGTATCAGCGTTGTTCGAGGGACCTCTGGTCCGCCACGGTTCAGTTTTGGTCATGCCATGACTCGACCCTCTCCAAGGGTAAGGACAACTCGCGTCCACTTTGACTTCACTACTGTGCCCATCTAACACTATAGTTTGCTTCCTTTCAAATCACAGGACGCCATGTGTTTTTTTTCCTCCCGCCATCCCTCCCATTTTTTCTTTTATTACGGAGTTATAGGACTTCCCCGGCAGAGTTTTTTTTCCTTTCTTTGAGTTTGTTCCATCATCTTTATTCCTCCACATATCTTCTTCATCTCATTTGTTGATTAGTTTTCTTGTAAATGAGAAAAAGAGTTTCTTGATGGAAATAAAACACGTTAGCATTTTTTCCATACATTGCTTTATTTCTTCAGCTATGGTTGGAAGTATTATTTTTTTTTTTTTTAAAAAGGAAGCAGAGTCGCTGTCCCCCCAAAAGGGGGAGACTCTCCCGGTGAGGTCCTACTTGCCTCAACCCCTACAGGGTCTCCTTGGCGAGAAGGGAAACATTCTCAGGATTCGTCTTAATATACACAGATGAGGAAACGGGGAAAATCACGGCAGTTACAGGTAAGTCAAATTTTGTAAGATGAAGGTCTGTATCACAGAACAGCAGTTAAGTATCTAAGTTCTCGGAAGTTCTGGAAAGTATTTAACAGAGGATAGTGAGAACCTTGAAGGAGGTAAGCAAAGAGCTTCCCATCTTTTCAGATAGGTGGGTAAAGACAGTTCAAAGGAAGCCAATCAGACAAAAGGATTGTGGTAAAGCTGTGTGTTTTGCGGAAAACACTAATAGATGCAGTCCCAATGTTCCAGTCGGATGGGAAGGATGGCATACCCTTGGATCCAGAGAGGGGAACCCCCCCCCCCCCCAACCTCCAGTGACAAGACAAAAAAGCCCCCAGCAGTGAATCCCAGTGTCCCGGAGCCAGTACCAAAGCCAATCCCAGTGCAAGTGTTGTGAGGGAGTCCAGGGGCAAGGTTAATCCAGAGAAGGCTTCAGTGATGATGCACCAGTGCAGAGGGGACCAGCACATTCATGGCAATAGATTTTTCAAGATTCTCTGTCTACTAATCCTACGGGTATGAGCCAGCAGCATCGGAATTAGGGGTTGGGTTGCAGAGTGGAAGTTAATGATAAGATTCCCATGACATCCACAGGTTTAGGAACAGGATTTCAATGAAGGGGGTCGCACAAGGAGACCCGCATGAAAGGATTACTGAAGATTCATTCTTGGGATCACCAGAGAGGATCCATTGACCAGAGTTTCCAGGTTGAAGTTTCCACGATACAATCAGGCAACAGCAGGGAGCATGGGCATCACATACGAGAGTGATGGAACCAGGACGCTTCCCCTATATCCTCTTGTGCTTCTGAAGCAGGAAAGAAAAAAGGTACAAGTCAGAGCCTCAGGGCAAGAAAAGGAGGCTGCCTTTGGAGGTCAGGTGATGCAGCTTTCTCATCGGTTCAGAGTGAAGGAGCACCGTAGTCACTTTCTTCTTGGTTGCTGGAGAGGCAACGCTTTACTGTGCAATTTCATGTTGCGTTTCAGACACTGATGCAGAGCTTCAACCCCGTCCTCGAGCAGCAGACCGTTTTGGTGTGCTGCAACACGAGTAAGAGCAGAACTTATGGGGGGTGAGGGGGTGAACCTACTGGAGCACAGCGATGGACAGAGGGACGACAGTAAAGGATAGAGAACCCCATGAGTTCCCCGTAGGAGGTTGTTTCTTTCAAAAGTAGGCGAAAGACACATGGATAAGTCCAAATCCTAGACAAGACTGCATTGTGTTTCAAGGACATCAGTGACCCTCCCGGGTGAACGGCAGAGTTGGTGAGGTAAGGGCAAGCCTCTGGCATTAACCTTGACTTGTGAATTAAAAACTTCAAAGACAAGAAAAAAATACCCATAGCCGGTGAGTTGGCAAGCAACCTGACAGACCGGTGTGTGTTAAAGAAAGATTGAAGTGGCAACAGTATATTGCACAAGTTAAGAATGCACGCGTGTGGAAGAGACGCAAAGGAAGGCAGACCTGTGATCAAGTTCGAATTACTGATAGCTTTGAAACCAACAACACCGAGTAGCTGAGTGTCTGGCGAAAGGAAGTAGCCCTCTCTCTATAGTCTCAGTGAAAGGAGAAAGGTTTTTGTTATGAAGCGATAAAGTGAATGAACTATAAAAAGCGAAGTGATCAAAATTAACCACAGGAAAAAGGGGGAAGAGGGGAGTAAAAAGGTGAACGTTGTGTGCTTATGATAGCAAACTACACAGACCAAAAGACAACGGGGTAAATAACACAAGAGTGTGAGCTGAAGGAAAAGTTGAAATGGTCCTGCGGAGGTCTGCAGTAAAAGCCACGCACATTCTATAGTCTGACACGTAAAAAGGTCTGAGCCCGACTGAGGGAGATCAGAAGTGTGATAAGAAGGGAATCCCAAAATGAAATGAATTAAGCTTGGGGGAGGGAATCCCTGCAAGTGTTGTGTTTGAAAGGTCTCAGCCCGACTGAGGGAGAGCTATGTGAACCTTTAGCTTTTGAGAGGTCTAAGCCTGACAGAGACCTGCGTGAACATTTTGTTGAACTGTGTTTTGAAAGTTGTAAAGGGAACTGATTCAACCACACTTATTCTTTATATTCAAAACTGATGTTCCTTTGCATAAATATTCTCCTTTACACACTTTTTGTACAAGAGATGGGGCAGGCATTAGGTTTTGTTAGTGTAGGCCATTTTGATTTGACGGACTCAACTACAAAGGTTTTATTTATTATTTGATGGTAGAGATTTCTCCCATCATAGCTGTTATGCTGGAAATGCTTCGGAGGGACAGGGCCTCCGTATCCTTGTCCTTTACTGCCTTTTATCGTGTGTTCTGTCGGGTTTTCCGCGCAGGAGTTCACGTGGGACTCCTGGCGGTGCAGTTCTCCCTTTTGGTTTGGTGAACGGACCCGTGGGATACTCTTTATTTATTTTATTTTTATTTAATATTTATATTGCGCCGGTAGCTCGCGAGCCTCGGGGCGCAGAAACAAGGACACGAGAACGGACGGAACAGATAGTGATTAGACAGAGCAGACGGGACAGTCACATAGAATTAAGCTAACTGAGGCATATGCCGTGATGGCCGTTTATTTGAAGATATGGGTTTTTACCTGTTTGCGAAAACGCGAGTAGTTGGTTTCCAGTCTAAGGTGGTCTGGTAGGTTGTTCCAAAGGTTGGCTGCAAGGGTTGGAAAGGCTCTACCTAAGCCACTTTTGAGTTTGTGAGGTGACGTAGCAATTTTAACAAGTTGGGATGATCTCAGTGTTCTATTAGGAACGTATGGTTTGATCCTAGTTTTTAAGTAGGTTGGTGCCTTTCCGTAGATGCATCTGTGAACGATGGTTAAGGTTTTGAAATGCACCCTATCTTCGATTTTCAGCCAATGAAGCTCTCTTCTGGAGTTGCTGATATGTTCCGTTTTAGTTTTGAGCTTGACAATTCTTACCGCGTTTGTTCTGTACAATTTGGTAGCTTTGTAGGCATTGCTTGGAGGCACCCAGGACTAGAGCGTTGCCATAGTCAAGGCGCGATAAGATGGTGGCTCTTGCTATGGTCGCACAATTTTCCTCGGATATGAAAGGTCTGATGGCTTTTATTAGACGGAGGTGGTAGGCACAGTTTTTTTGATGAACTGTACTTGGGCGTCCGCACCCAACGATGCTTCTAGCAGCATACCTAGGGTTTTAACCTTGCTTAGGACCGGAATGGGGGTATCTTTAATGTGGAAGGATGTGTAGGATGAGGGTAGCTTAGCACGAGCAGAGGATGAGCCGAAAATCATGAGTTCCGTTTTTTTTCCGTTTAGGCACATCCAATTGGAGTCCATCCATTGCTCCACGTGCTCCATGGGTGGGGGGGTACAACCCTGTGCCCCTAGTGTATGTTTTTGGGCACCTGTGGGTGGCCCGCAGAGCAGGGTATGGGCTGGTGGCAGCTCCATGCTGAATTTGACAGGTGCGGAGTATCCTCCATTTTGGGATACCCCTGCCCTGACATTGGGATCAGTCGATTCCTGATGGAAAACAAAATGGCCCCTGTGGCCTCTTGCTTTCTACTACCTATTACCTTGTTTTCCCAAAGTCCTCGGAAGCCCTGACTCTGTCCCTTCTCCCTGACTGGCTGTTGGGTGGAAGTGCCATATATGGTGTTGTTGTGAAGGCCCGGCCAGACTAGCTGGAGCATTCCCAGTGACTGTATGTTGTGGGTACCTCCTGTGGGTGGGACCTGGATGAATGGAGTGGGTGACCAATATGCACTTCTTGTTGTGGTTGTCTGGTTTCTGGTATGAGAGAGAAAAACGGAGACAGCCCTGCCCGAAACTGGCCTGAATGCAGTGTGTAGTGTTGAATGGCTGGGTACTTGTCCCAATCCACATTCCTTGTTGTGAGTGTCTGAGCAGGAGGAGGATGGCCTGAATGCACTGCGTACCCAATTGGCCGACTGACTGCATGAATGCCCTTCTGGATGATTGGCTGCTGAGTGTGACCCAGCAGTGTGGATGGGAGACAATAGTATATCTGGGGACCTCTCACCACTGGAAATTATTCAGAAGCTGAAGTCCACTACGAAGAGTAACTGGAGTAACTGAAGCTTGACCTTGAAGCCCTGGTGGAAGAGAAGAATTGCTGTTGCTCTCCTTCACAATCTGAAAGCTGCTGTGTCTCCAAGGATTGACCCAGAGAGGACCTGGTAAGGCGCCCTCTTCCCGAGCTACGAGGGACTATCGTGCACAGCTGCTCTTGGCCAACGCTCCTTGGTAGACAGGCCTACGACAGGCTGCCGACCGGAGACTGGGACTGCCGCGAAATCCCTAAGAGAAGCACCCGCACTACTGTCCGCCACTGTCGACGACCGCCGTTGAACGGAGATCGCCGTGCTCCCGTTTGCCTAAGAACTTCATTTGATCATCGGACACTCTCGTCTGCATCGTTGCCCGCTTTATCCCGCGGGAGAAGGCCCGACCGTCGACGCGCCGAGGAGCATCTGCCAGTGGGTTTCCCGCCACCTAAAAAACCACAGACGGCGACGACTCGATGCCCTTGCTGGGCCACAGTTCATCCTCTCTTTGCGGTCCAGAACTATCGTCACCGAGGTGCCCCACACGCCTCTTCCTTGCAGGACGCCAACGCTCCACCATCGACGAGCACCGCTAGGAACGAAGCTGCCACTTCACCGCCGTAGTTCAACCTGTTCTCCGTCGGACGTTCAACGACCGTGACTCCTGCCTTAAAGGGAGGGCACTCAAGAAGGGCCGTCGATTCCCCGCCGCCAAACGCAGAGTTCCTCGACGCCTCTCGATGATCCGTGGCTCCTGCTTTAAAAGGGAGTCACCCCAGAAGGATCTGTCGACGCATCTTCGAAGAACTCTACTCCACCAGGTACATTGGGGGGTAAAACCTTAATAGGAGGAAATAAGACTAGTGAACAATATATGGACTGGGCTTTTGCGATATACCTTTATTTTACAGGTTGCCCAGGTTGGGTGGGGGGGGGGGACCTCCACACAGAACTGTGCCTAGTGGTAGGGTTCAGCATTCTGCCTATTGTTCCAACCATCTTGCGTTCCTTCCTATCTCTGTTGCTGGTTTCCTCGTTATTCATCTGTGTGACATTTTAACTGTACAGTTGATGCACTTTAATGAGATTTGATAACATTGGTGGTACCACTTTAGAATTGTATATATTTATCATTGTTGATTTCCGAGTACAAAGTGCGTTATTGTGATTGTGTACATACCTTTGAATATTAATTATATAAAGACTGTTTGCAGTAATACAGTGTGTGGACATTCCTTTGTGGGGGTTCGGGGACTACACTGTACTTAAGAACCAGCCTGCATCACCTCCCGAGAAGCTAGGCCTTGATTGCTCGTCCATTGCTACCAATTGAGAATCTTGGCTGGGGTCCTCTGTGCCTCTCCTATACCATATAGAGTGCGGAAGTACAGGCACCCCCCACCAGTATCTTCACAATAGCTAAAGGGCAAAGTAGGAGTTTTTCCAAACCCCGAAAATTGAATAAAGGTTTTAAAAATGTTACCTTTTGTGTCAGTGTCATACTTGTGATACCATGCCTCCCTTACAAGCCCCCAGCTCGGGAGACCAGCATCTATGACCCTCTAGGGCCACTACACAGCACGCACAGAGAAAGGGGCAAGTTGTTAGGGAGAATGTTCTTCTATGCCAATTCCCTTTAACCTTAGCGACCGCAGCTCATTTGCTGGACCCAGGGCTTTTTAATTTTAACTCCCGAGCGAGTGGGACTTTTCTCACTCCCTCATGTGTTTTTTTCTGACTACGATTTTAGTGTTTCTTACTGTTTAATGGAGTATGGGATCTGCTTTTTGCATTGTGACAGCACCTTTTGTGCAGTGCCACTGAAAAGACCCTTGAACTTCTCTTAATGCTTAAATACATTCTCTTGGGTGAATTACTGTACCCAAGAATAGTAAGAGGATTCCTGTCCTACTTACCTTTTCTTGTGGGTCCAGCACACACCACCCTATGTGGAGTGCTGGGGGGTTACATAGTAACTCCTTTAGTCCCACTTCTCATGTAACATTCTGTTACACTAACTCGAATGGCTGGTGGCAGTGGTTTCTTTTTTACTACCTTGTGCCATGTATATGCAGGCTGATTCCTCAGCTGCAGTACAGCACACAAGGGTGACAATTTTCTCAAAATGACCCCCGCCCGCTTTCTTTTTACACCATTTGTCAGTTTGTTCCATCTGGACTTTAATTGTTTGAATCAGGTTTGAGTCCTTTGTGTGTTTGGCCTTTGGCAGGCTTCAGCTTTGAAGCCTGCCCAGGCTCCAGTGTGTCTGGAAAGGCAGGAAGTGAGGGAGGGTCCCAAAACGTCCCTGTCTTTTGTCTCTAGGTGTGTCTGAGTGAAACCAGTTCTGATTGGCCGGCTGGCTGTCCTGGAGGACAGCCACCCTGCTGGGTGATTAACAGCCTGGGAACTTGCGTGAAAAGGCAAGCGTTTTGGGACTAGAGGCAGAGTCGACCGCTGGAGGCCAACATCCCAAGAAGACTTGGAGACGCCAGCAGCAGCACCCTCATGTACCGCTTAGTGCTTGGTGAAGACCTGCAGCTGTGATGACCCAGTTTTTGTTTTAACTGGGAAGACCTGTACGGGACGACTTCCTGCCTTGGGCTGGTCGGACCAACTAGCCTCAAGACAAAATCTATTTTGGCACAACACCGACTTGCTGTGACTTTCCAAGGCTGCAGAATCCCACTACCCAGGGACCCCTGACCATCATCAAGCGCATGGTCTTCAGACAAAACTTTGTGGGCATTCAGAGGAAAATCAGCAGGAAATCTTCATCCGGAGTCCCCTCACCACAGTCCAGGACCGAGGGATCAAGTAACTTCAAACAGGAGCTGTTTGCTGTTCTTTGGCACTGAGAAAAAAATAATAAAAAAAGTACCAAAACCACAAAAGGGCAGCTGAACCAAGGATACTCTATTGCTACAGAGCCCCTCTCTCGAGTGTTGCCGCAGAGGCCCACCAGACGTCCTCCCTTTCGTCACCACGACCAAGGACCAGGACCAAGGGTCTGCTACACTGCAACAGGAAGGCATCCAGCTGCACCAAATTCTTCAGTTCAGTTACTGTGGCGCTTGGGGTACATCTACCTTTGCCAATTGTGGTGCTTCCTAACTTGGGGAATGCTATTTTACCCTCTTGAGTTGACCTCAGCTCACTTGCACTGGCCTCCCAGCTTGTGCTTCTTCAAGGTGGCTCCTCTTGAGCATTCAGTGATTTTCTATTTGAACTACTGACTATTTTAAAACACTTTCTAAGAGGAGAGCATCAGAACTTTGAACTGGCCCTTTAACTTTGGCTGTTCTAGCTCCCTATAGGCCCCCTTCTGAACCTATTGACTTTGTCAGTGCTTGTTACTGTTAGGAAAGATTTCGTTATTGTAGGGAACTTTCCTTCCATGTGGCAACCCCTAAACTTTTTGCTATTGTTTTCAACCTGTTTTCTTGACTTTGCCAGAGAAGTGCAGCCTTCTGCCGTACTCCTCTGGGCTTTCGCTCCTTTCTTACGGGGAAACTGACATGCCCTTAAGACAGTCAGTACCGGGGAACGCTGTTTCCCGTAGTTTCTTTTATCGTGTCGCCATTTTTGTGCAACACGACACAAGAGGGCACTGTAAGCTAAGTTACAGCTCTCTTGGGTCTCTAGCCTTCTACAGACCCTAGACACTCTTGTAGGATGGTTTTTGGATCGGTGCAAGTCATTCAGGGACTGGGCTGGTGGCAGCGATCATTTGGTTTATTTTGAGCTCCTTTTGCCGTTCTGAGCACCTTTTTGCCGCGAACACAAAAGGGTGGCCCGGCTACCCAAAATGGCCGGACCACGAGGCTCCTTTGTCTCGTCCACTGTCCGTCTTGCTCCCTTTACCTTCCCCCGGGTCAGGCGACCCGGGGCCTTCCTTATTTGGGCATGTAGTTTCCCGCGAAACACGGTTGCTTTCGCGGGCTTCTACATGTCGTTTGAGTGCCCCCAGGATGTGGGCTGGGCTGTCTGGTCCCAATACACATCCTGGGTGCCAGAGAGTCTAGGGTGGTGTGAATGCCTGGGACCACTGTGGTCCGTGATTGGTCCACGTATGGTATGTGTGTTGATGAGCGGATCTCCCATTGGCTCCCCTCCGTTTTGGCGCGAAGGGAACCGTGGATAAGAGGGAGCTGGAAACACCACTGCCATGTCGATCTCCTGAGTTCTTACGAACCCAGGGATACAGGAGCCAAGTATCCTGCGAACACGAGGCTGGACCGAGGAATCGCTGGTGACCCCCTGAAGAACTTCTGCTCCTCATTGCTGTCGTCCGGTGAAGCCCTTTCCACCTAAGATCGAACAAGAAGGCCTGTACTGGCGCTTCGACCTATTGGAATAGCAGGACCAGCTATTCCCGGCACCTTCATCAACTCCTGCCGTAAGCCTTCGGAAGTGTCTCTGGGCCATCCAGTTGACTGACCAGCTTACTAAGGAGTCCTGCTCTGTAACCGCCGACAGGTTGGGTGGTATTCTGAGTCCGGGGCACGCTCACACGCTTCGTTTGCTTAGCAGTCCTAAGCTAGAGGTGAGCGGTGCTCGTTTGGCTTGAATACGCCCGGCCGTTCCGTTGCCCTGCTGTGGCGACAAAACTGTGCTTGTTTCTTCGATCGGGACGTCTTTTTACTCTGCACGACGACGAGACGTTCCCTGCTCTCCAGAACCTGCCAGAAGCTGCATCTATCGAGGAGAAGCTCGGGCCTGCTTGCTTCGGGGACCGGTGAGTAGATTAGCTAGGATCTGGTCGCCCTCCTGCAGTGCCCTTTGCTTTTCCCCGCTGTGAATACAGCACCCCTTGTCCGTACTCGCGCCCTGCTTCTGCCTCACAGTGGAGGCTGCGCTAGAGTCGCGGACCGTGTTCTCCTTCATTAGAGCTCCCTACAGAGCTGTTCAACGTCCTCCGAAGAGCTTCACCTTCTGCCCATTGGCACCGGCGTGTGCAGGTACTTTTGAGCGCTAGGCTCCACTCTTCGTAGGGATTGGACTACCATCCAGTTAGGGGCCTCAGAAGGCGGACATATCACTCGCATTGGTTCGCACTGCCTGTTTTCCTTCCCCTGCAGGTGGATAACATATTTCGTGCTGCTAATGCTGTGAAACTGTGTATTCTGTATATATATTGGGTGGATAGTGTATGTGTTGGTTTAATATCGTTGTATATTGCTGCTTTTACTGTGGTTATTAGTTTCAAGGCCTTATAATAAATGTGTATCTATTTTTGATATAAACAACTGTTTGGAGTAGTTTGTAAGCGCTCTTGCTTTGTGTGCTCACTGCGGGCTTTCAGTCACCCTCACCCCTCTTGAGACCTAGTCTTGACCGCCGCGATCGCTACCTTGATTGGTCTGGCTTGTCCAGAGGTTACCCTGTTCCAAGTAATTAGGTTGGCCTTCTGAACTTCTGCGCCACCAGGACAGAGTTCAGAAATCCGTCTTAACAAATTGGTGTACAGCGGTGGGATACGACTGAGGGTATCCAGTGTTGCGCACGAGCTAAGGCGTTTTCAGGTTATTCCAACCAGGACACGCAGTAAAGTATTGAATATAACGTTAAAAAGGCCATAGTCCTATCAACAGTATGGAAACGAATACTTTATTAACCTTAAATGCTTCGAAATCTGAAACATTGAAGAAGATGTGTGCGGAGAGAGGGGTTTCCTCTCAAGGCACTAAATTGGAAATGATCCAGAGAATCGTGGCGTGGCAAGAAGCGCAGCTTGACGCTATAACTTCCGAGGACAGTGCAGAAGGTGGTGGGGCTGCTCTCACTGGCAGAACCGACGGTTCTGCCGCTGCACTGATCCATCACGACCACGAGGACAGGGAGGATGTAATGTCTAACGTTTCCTCTGCCAGTGTTGATGGGGAGGCTATGCTTGAATTCAAGAAGCAAGAGCTGCGGTTTAGGCAGCAGGAGCTTGAATTCAGCATAGCCAAACTGAAAATCGACCAGGCAGAAAAACAAAAAGACAGGGATCACCAGTTGGAACTGGCCAAGCTTCAGTTCGCAAATGGGTCCAAGGGTCCTGGACATGGTTCTGGGGCTTCCTCTCATCCACGGTTTCCAAAAGATCTGCTCAGTGTGTATGAGGAACGAAATGACATTATGGACTGGTTAAATGCGTTTGAGTATGCATGCGAGGTTCAAGAGGTTGATAATGCGGATAAGATTGCATGGTTACTCAGCAGACTGCCCCATTCTGGTTGCAGTGCCATTATGGAAATGTCGAAGGCTGAGCGCGCTGATTTTGCAATGTTGAAGCAGACTCTCATTTTAAAGTTTGGGAAGACTCCGACCCAATATTTGAAAAGGTTTAGAGAGTATAAGAAAAAGGAAGGTGGTACTTGGGTGTCGTATGTAGCTGAGTCCCTGAAAAACTTGACTGGCTGGGTTGAAGGTTATAAGGTTTCTACCTTCGAAGGCATGATCAATCTGGTCATGCTGGAACACATTTTTGCTTCTTCTTCCCCGGAGCTTAAGCAGCATTTGGCCGATTCGAAGGAGATAGATCCTAAGAAGCTGGCCATTGCAGCAGACTTATGGGTGTCACATCGAGTGTCCCATAAGGACAAAACTCATCCTGGTAAGCAGGAGGAAGGGAAAAAGTCCAAAGATATGGAGGGTGGGGAATCTGCTAAATCTTCTTCCCATAAGGGCCACAAAAAGAAAAATAAGGGTAAGCCATACGAGAACTCACAGGGTAGTGGAGGTTCGCCTCCGAAACAGAACTCTGGTTATAATAAGCCTCCCTACGTAAACAGACCCAATGGGGCTTGTTTTTCTTGTGGAGCAACTGACCATGTGAAGGGGGATCCCCGTTGTAAGGTTAGACCTTTGGGGGTCCACTCCGCTAATCTGGCCTTCTCCTCCTACGAGGAAGAAGAGATTACAGGAGCATCCTTCTCCTCAGACTCATTTCCCAGCGGAATAGAGGCTGAGGTAGTTTTAGTGTCCCTGGGTTCCTGGGAGCCTAAAGTCGCAGAGGCGTATGCTAGGATTCCGGATAATACCAAGCACTACTTTAAAGACAGTGTGCTGATCAATGGAGTGGATACTCCAGCTCTTAGGGATAGTGGGTGCAGTCGAACTGTAGTGGATTCTACCTTGGTAGACTCAGAGGAAGTTGCCAGAGCTCCTCTGATGCCCACTAAGTTGGCTGACGGCCCCCTCCGTATGTTTCCCGTGATCCCTGTTAATCTAACTTTAAATGGTACAGCAGTTAGGATTCCAGTGAGCATTCAGAGAAACGTCCCGGGAAAGGTCTTGTTGGGCAATGATCTCAGAGCTCTAGGGCTCGTAGGAGACACTGCCGAAAGACCCTAAACACGGTCTCAAGCACGGGCAGCATTGGCCAAGTCCAATACGCCGCCCCAGCCGAAGGGGAAACCCAAGGCGAAAGGAGTCAAGTCCCGACGGGGGAAAGAGAATATTCCCCCGAGCTCGCCTACCACTGCGGTGGAGGGAGTTGGTCAATCGCCCGAGCCTGACGAGGAGGTGGCGATGCCTGAAGTGTTCGACCCCAACGACCATCCTGAACTAAAAGACTTGTTAGTTGAAGGAGGTCCTGATAGGGACGACTTCAGTAAGGGCCAACGTGAGTGCCCATCTCTGGAAGGCCTAAGGAGACAGGCCTGCTCCCAGCTTGAGGGTGAACCTCCTGGGTTGCAAAGGATTTACCAGGAAGGTGGACTCCTTTATAGTGAGCCCACAGAGTCTACAGAAGGAGACCATAGGAGGTTGGTGGTTTCCCTTGCTGTTAGGCCCTTCCTCCTGCAGTTGGCGCATGTCGTTCACCTTGCTGGTCACCTTGGTATGAGGAGGACCAAGCAAAGGTTATCCATGCACTTCTACTGGCCCAAGATGGGGGAGCAAGTAGAAAGTCACTGCAGGAGTTGTGCCGCCTGCCAGTTGTCTGGTAAGGTTGGCGCGACAATCCAAGCTCCGTTGGTACCGCTCCCAGTTGTGGGGGTACCATTTGAAAGGGTAGGGATCGACATGGTTGGTCCCCTTGACCCGCAAACATCCTCAGGCAATAGGTTTATCCTGGTGCTGGTCGACCATGCAACCCGGTATCCTGAGGCCGTCCCATTTACAACTGTAACTGCCAAGCCAGTTGCAGAAGCTTTACTCGGCATGTTCACTAGGGTTGGCTTCCCTAAAGAAGTTGTGTCGGATCATGGCAGCAACTTTATGTCGAAGTATAGGCAGGCTATGTGGAAAGAATGTGGGGTCACCTACAGGTTCTCTTCTGCATACCGCCCCCAGACCGATGGTCTGGGGGGGCGTTTCAACAGGACGTTAACGAGCATGATTGGGGCTCTGGAGGAGCCTCAGAGAAGAGAATGGGATCTTCTTGTTTCATGCTTACTGTTTGCCTACCGAGAGGTACCACAGGAGGGTGTTGGCTTCAGCCCCTTCGAACTTCTGTTCGGTCATCCCGTACGGGGACCCTTAGCCATTGTCAAGGAGGGATGGGAGATGCCCACTCCCCCTGTTACTACCAATGTAGTTGATTATGTGCTAGGGCTCAGAAAACGGATGGTACTTCTGATGGGCTTGGCTAGTGCTAAATTGAAGGCAGGGCAAGCGCTGGTGAAACATTGGTACGACCAGAAAGCTTCCCTCATCAACTTTACACATGGCCAGCAAGTCCTGATCGTGAATCCCATAAGGCCTCGAGCTTTACAGGACAAATGGTCAGGCCCTTACCCAGTGGTGGAGCCCCTGGGTGAGGTTAGCTATTCAGTGGACCTTGGAAGGCCTGGACAGGCTCTAAAAGTGTTTCACGTGAATAGGCTGAAGGCTTTCGTCCCAAGCGGCGAAATCGCAGCACTGCTATTGGCTTCAGACGTTGAGGAAGAGGAGTCTGAACCTCTCCCTGACCTGTTCCAAAGCAGTCCTTCAGAAAGCTCTTTTGAGGGTGTCCGAGTGGCCCCTCACCAAAATGGACAAGGCTCAGTGGTTTGCCTTGGACATGAAGTAGGTGGAGGGAGGAGACAGCCTCTATCCAGTAAGGTACCAGCGGTACAAGACTGGCCTACCCCCACTACGCAAACCCAAGTGAGAGCCTTCTTAGGACTCACAGGTTATTACCGCAATTTTGTGGCAGACTATGGCACCATAGCTGCTCCTCTGACTGCCCTCACAACTCCGAAGAAACCCAAGAAGGTAACTTGGACTGACGAGTGTGAGAAGGCCTTCAATGGCTTGAAAGACTCCTTGTGCCAGGCCCCTGTGCTCAGGGCCCCTGATTATCAAAGACCTTTTATCGTGCAGACGGATGCCTCTGACACTGGGATAGGAGCTGTACTATCACAAGTAGATGAGAAGGGTAAGGAACACCCTATCGGTTTTATTAGTCGCCAGCTTAAGGACAGAGAGCTCAGATGGTCCACGGTAGAGAAAGAATGTTTCTCTGTTGTGTGGGCCCTAAGGAAGCTGCGGCCCTACCTCTATGGGACCCACTTCACTGTGCAGACTGACCATAAGCCGTTAAAGTGGCTAATGAACATGAAGGGGGAGAATCCAAAGTTGCTTAGGTGGTCCATAAGTCTACAAGGCTTCGACTTCACTATTGAGCATAGGCCAGGTGTCCAACATAGCAATGCTGATGGGTTGTCCAGAATGTTTTACCGACCTGAACAAGAGACTCATCCAGGGGTGGATTAGTTCCCCCTGTCCATAGTCTGGGAGGGGCGAGTGTTAGGAAAGATTTCGTTATTGTAGGGAACTTTCCTTCCATGTGGCAACCCCTAAACTTTTTGCTATTGTTTTCAACCTGTTTTCTTGACTTTGCCAGAGAAGTGCAGCCTTCTGCCGTACTCCTCTGGGCTTTCGCTCCTTTCTTACGGGGAAACTGACATGCCCTTAAGACAGTCAGTACCGGGGAACGCTGTTTCCCGTAGTTTCTTTTATCGTGTCGCCATTTTTGTGCAACACGACACAAGAGGGCACTGTAAGCTAAGTTACAGCTCTCTTGGGTCTCTAGCCTTCTACAGACCCTAGACACTCTTGTAGGATGGTTTTTGGATCGGTGCAAGTCATTCAGGGACTGGGCTGGTGGCAGCGATCATTTGGTTTATTTTGAGCTCCTTTTGCCGTTCTGAGCACCTTTTTGCCGCGAACACAAAAGGGTGGCCCGGCTACCCAAAATGGCCGGACCACGAGGCTCCTTTGTCTCGTCCACTGTCCGTCTTGCTCCCTTTACCTTCCCCCGGGTCAGGCGACCCGGGGCCTTCCTTATTTGGGCATGTAGTTTCCCGCGAAACACGGTTGCTTTCGCGGGCTTCTACATGTCGTTTGAGTGCCCCCAGGATGTGGGCTGGGCTGTCTGGTCCCAATACACATCCTGGGTGCCAGAGAGTCTAGGGTGGTGTGAATGCCTGGGACCACTGTGGTCCGTGATTGGTCCACGTATGGTATGTGTGTTGATGAGCGGATCTCCCATTGGCTCCCCTCCGTTTTGGCGCGAAGGGAACCGTGGATAAGAGGGAGCTGGAAACACCACTGCCATGTCGATCTCCTGAGTTCTTACGAACCCAGGGATACAGGAGCCAAGTATCCTGCGAACACGAGGCTGGACCGAGGAATCGCTGGTGACCCCCTGAAGAACTTCTGCTCCTCATTGCTGTCGTCCGGTGAAGCCCTTTCCACCTAAGATCGAACAAGAAGGCCTGTACTGGCGCTTCGACCTATTGGAATAGCAGGACCAGCTATTCCCGGCACCTTCATCAACTCCTGCCGTAAGCCTTCGGAAGTGTCTCTGGGCCATCCAGTTGACTGACCAGCTTACTAAGGAGTCCTGCTCTGTAACCGCCGACAGGTTGGGTGGTATTCTGAGTCCGGGGCACGCTCACACGCTTCGTTTGCTTAGCAGTCCTAAGCTAGAGGTGAGCGGTGCTCGTTTGGCTTGAATACGCCCGGCCGTTCCGTTGCCCTGCTGTGGCGACAAAACTGTGCTTGTTTCTTCGATCGGGACGTCTTTTTACTCTGCACGACGACGAGACGTTCCCTGCTCTCCAGAACCTGCCAGAAGCTGCATCTATCGAGGAGAAGCTCGGGCCTGCTTGCTTCGGGGACCGGTGAGTAGATTAGCTAGGATCTGGTCGCCCTCCTGCAGTGCCCTTTGCTTTTCCCCGCTGTGAATACAGCACCCCTTGTCCGTACTCGCGCCCTGCTTCTGCCTCACAGTGGAGGCTGCGCTAGAGTCGCGGACCGTGTTCTCCTTCATTAGAGCTCCCTACAGAGCTGTTCAACGTCCTCCGAAGAGCTTCACCTTCTGCCCATTGGCACCGGCGTGTGCAGGTACTTTTGAGCGCTAGGCTCCACTCTTCGTAGGGATTGGACTACCATCCAGTTAGGGGCCTCAGAAGGCGGACATATCACTCGCATTGGTTCGCACTGCCCGTTTTCCTTCCCCTGCAGGTGGATAACATATTTCGTGCTGCTAATGCTGTGAAACTGTGTATTCTGTATATATATTGGGTGGATAGTGTATGTGTTGGTTTAATATCGTTGTATATTGCTGCTTTTACTGTGGTTATTAGTTTCAAGGCCTTATAATAAATGTGTATCTATTTTTGATATAAACAACTGTTTGGAGTAGTTTGTAAGCGCTCTTGCTTTGTGTGCTCACTGCGGGCTTTCAGTCACCCTCACCCCTCTTGAGACCTAGTCTTGACCGCCGCGATCGCTACCTTGATTGGTCTGGCTTGTCCAGAGGTTACCCTGTTCCAAGTAATTAGGTTGGCCTTCTGAACTTCTGCGCCACCAGGACAGAGTTCAGAAATCCGTCTTAACAGTTACCTTACTGGTTTTAAATTGAACACGATTATTGCTGGGATAAAAGACTGCATAACTGCATAACTGTTTTTCAAAGTATGTTCTGATCGAACTATAACTTTTCCGTCCTTCGAATTCAATATTGCAATGATCACGAATAAGTGTCATTACTGACCTCAAATGACGTCACTCAATGTGCTGCAATATGTAGGTCATATGAAAAGTTACTCATCTGCTTTATTGCCCTTGTTAAACTTGTATCCTAACTCTGGGATTAATATTACAAATAGTTTCCGCTTTTTAAAGATTGTCTAAATCTGGGTGTATGTATAAATAAATATTTATACCATAACTTTAATTAAGTGTCCAAGTGCTTACTTGGATACCTGTATTTACTGATTACATTGTACAGCTCTACAGCTCACATTACCCCTCTTAAAATAAGCCTAGCTGCTCAGTCACACTACCAACCTGTGTAGTACAGGGCTACATTAAAAGGTGGGTTACCGAATACCAAGAAATAAGTCTTGTAAAGTCCCACACCAGTTGGCCTGTACACATTCCTACCCAACACTGGTGGCAGGTGGTGGGATTGGTGTAGAGTGGATGGCAGTGACTATTGGCTTTACTTGTGCCCAAATAAACCATCCACAAGGCTAGCTCCACCAAAAAGTAAACTTGAACAGAAAAATACCAGAAATGCATAACTTTAATGAACAGCCCCTTACTGCACTTACAATGGAACCATTGAAAGATGTATGTAGAACAAGGGGACTGAGTTTAAAGGAAAGAAAACATGAGTGGATTACAAAGTTTTTAAATCACCAAAATCCGGAAAGTAGGCCCATAACCCCTACACCCAACATAGATAGAGGAAATTGATGAGAATGATGGTTCAGAGCTTAGCTCAAATCTGCCAAATGGGTCAGAAGGTGAGGAGGATCCTCAAGGGGTGAGCAACTCCCCTCCACAGCCTTCTCCTGTACCTTAACAGACTACTATCGCAACTCCTGTGGGTCACAATGTAAGCCCAGAATATATCTCACTTGAAAGAATGAGACTGGAACTAGAATTCAAGACACTTGCAGTACAGTCCGAGGACAAAGACAAGGAGAGAAGGCTCAGAGAAAAGGAAATGCAGCACGAGTATGATATGAAAAAGATGTCCCTCGATTCTGCTTCCTTAAAGGGTCTTCTCGGTCTACTAGTCCTAAGAGACCTCACTTACCAAAAGAGGCTGTAAGGATGTAGGATCCTAAACTTGATGTGTTGGATTGGTTGAATACTTTTGAATTGACTTCTGGTTTGTAGAATATGTGTGGGAATTATTTAGTTGCATGGATCATGTCTAGGCTCCCCAGAATGGTTGCAATGCTATTATGGAGTTGACCATACAAATTCTTACCTAACACAAGGTATACGCCTCCAACTCCCTCAGGGTCAGTCGCTTCATCAAGCAACGATTTGGTGGTAGATCTCCCAGTCTTCGGCCTCGCTCTGAAACAGCCTCCCCGCCCTCTGAAACTTGAGGAGAACCATCTTCGGTCCCGGAAGCTCCTAAAAACCTTCCTCTCTGCTTCTGCTTTCTCCCCCCTTTCCCCTGCTGAAGTCCTGGCTGACAGTGAGACTGCACGGGTTACCTAGCCACCCATCTGAACTCGGGCCCTAGCCCTGCCAGTTGCACGCTTGCGCTGCCTCCCTGGCAACCCTGCCCCGGGGGACTGTTTTCTGTATCCCTACAGTCCCCAAACCAGCACTTATGTCTGCACTTGCCACCAGCTGGCCTTTCTTTATTTTATGTGATTATTTATTATCCCATGTACTGCACCCCCCCCCCGCACTTTTCTTCCCCCCCTTCCCTTGAACTTGCGCGATCTGAATGACACCGGGCCTAGTAAGATCGCTGTCTGTCTTCCCTCTGTGCCCCCTCGTTTGCCTCGTTGCGCCTTGAAACACTTGTGTATAGGCGCGTTACAAATGTCATATCATATTCGGGTGACCACCACCTCTCCCGAGGACATGAGGAGGACCAAGATGGCCTTCCATTTTAGGCAGCTGAAGGAGCGAGTCAAAAAAGATCACATCTGGAGAAAATGGTTCCTCACAATGGAGGCCATTTTGCAGACCAAAAAGCTGCTACAAACCTAGACCCATGCCTACCAGGGCGGAAATGTCCACTTTAGGGCATCTTTGGGATACTTGTGTCTTAAAAGTCTTCAGGCCCCTTAAGGTAAAGCACAAACGTACAGAGCAACTCTCCAGTAAGAGGCTTTACAAAATGGAGTTGTAAGCCAAAGAAACAAGCAAAAAACAGAGGGGCCCCTCAAAGCTTCGAAAAAGGACACCAAAATAGAGTTCTTCCCCAACAAAATTGTTCGAGAACAGGCGGGGGAAAGAACATCATGGAGGGAGAACACCTTTTTGTTGTCACAGGTAGTTGCCACAGCACATCTCCATAAAATGAGCAGGTAGGAGTTTTGGTGAGGCAAAGGAAGCTGTGGTGATTGGGCCTGCAATGTAGCAGTATATATATATCTATATTTTGCCCAGTCATTACCAACATCTCGTACCCCACAGGTGGGCACCTGCATCTGTAGAAGACTATTCTATAAGAGTTGTATAGAAAATGCAGATGGCCCATCCATCCATGGAAGTACTTTTCTCCCACTGGTCAATTTATGAGTAGGGGGCTGGCCAAGGATTGGGTGTTGGGTGGGAAATCTTGTTCTCAATGATTGGAAACCAACTGAAACACTCACCATGGCTCCAGGGTCTGCATCTTCCTCCCCGAATTGGAGGGCTAGATTGGAGACTGCCTGCGTCACACTCTCCACTGTCATTGTCTCGTTGTAGGTGAACCAGTGATTCTACAAAGAGAAAACACATCAATACTGCGGCCAGAGAAACGCCCTGCAATCATTTTACGCTAGCAGGCGTGAAGCCCCCCCCCCCCCCAGGCAAGCTCCACACATCCCTTGTTCCAAGATACAGATCTTAAAAATCCAAAGAACTGCCACCCTCCAAGACAAACAAAACATGGTCTGAGTACTTGAATTAGACAAACAGACCTTGTCTACTCAACAAGAACAAAGAATCAGAAACCCACACTCTGCTATTAATTCACTGCTCCAAGGCACACATCTCACCCATGCGGTTCACTATGCATTGCTCAGAAACTCACTTTCAACATGCTTTGCTCTGCGGGACACATATGGTCCTTAGGGCAGGCTTTCTCTGGCATGCCCTTGGTCATGCTTTGCTGGGGCATACATTTAACCAAGTGTCGCTCTGAACAATACATGACACAAAGTCAAGTTAAGCAATGCTCTCACAAACATCACAGTACCCTCAGTCACGCTTGGATGCGAGACATTACACTCAGCCATGCATTGCTGATACAAAAATGCCATCTACTATGCTTTGCACATAGCTATCAAGCACCCATTCAGCTATGCTTTGCAACAAACAATTCATGCCCTCAGCTGTTCCAATCTCTGACCACTGTGAGTCAGGACTGAAACTTGGAAACCAGCCAGCCATCAGTTTGGTTAAAGACATTTATTGAAAATAAAACGGCTGGGAAAATGCCTGATACTGCACTAAGAGGACTTTCACTACCTAAACAAAAACTAAGGATCTGTACGTGTCAGATGTCACACTCAATACTGTCCCATGTCAAAAGTTCTATTCTGACCCTCATACTATAAAATAAACTCCAAGGTGACAAAGGAAAGGTCTTTAACCTTGGGTGGTTTAGACAAGTGTTCATAAAGAAAGAATAAATGGCTCCAACACAAAAGTTCTCCAGGGATAAAGGTCCTCAGGCAAAGCAGTTTAGCTTTGTAGTTATGTCTCGCTCAGTATCAGTGAAATATTGTTCACACAGTTCCTTTATCTAGTCCTGATATTTCTTCTCAGGGCTTCTTCAGATCTACTACAATCCTTTCCCCAGTCACGATGGTTCTTTTCAGGACCCCTTTGTATCATATATATTTCTTAGGACTCCCTGGAATACTCACCTGCCATGGCTTCTTGTGCGATTGCCTGGTATACTCTTCTGCCAAGGTTTCCTGTATTCGCACACTTGTGATTGCCCGGTATACCCTCCTGCCAGAGCTTCTTGCATTATATGGGTTCTCAACCATCTCCCAGAGTTGCACATATATTTTATGGGGCAATGTGTCAGCTTGGCATATTATCCTGTTTGGGTATCCTCTATGATTGCACAGTGAATGCATTCATATCATTGCAAGGGTTTTGCTTTCAAAGCAATTCCCCCCTTTCACAGTCAATCTTTTCACTTTGCTCTGTTACTTTATTTATATTTGTATACATTCGGGGTGGCCGAGGCCCCGGGTCCCTCGGGGTGGACCTGCCAGCTCTTGTTGGCATTCCTGGATTCTCCCACGGTGAGCCGGCAAAGGTTCACTGTCTAGTTCCTTCTCGCGGCTGCCTTCTCACAGCCCCCACTTGACACGACTGCATTGGTCCGGGCTCTGGTAAATGAAGCACTGCTTGGAGTCTCTCGCCAACTTCTGGTGTTCCAGCCGCGTGTCTTGCTCTTGCAGCAGGTTTTTTTTCCCAATCGGTGAGCCGTCTGACTCCACCACGCTGGTCTTAGCCTTTCGTTTTCAGGGTCATCACCGAGAGGTTCCGCACTCACCCCCCCCAGCAGTAGCAGCGGCTGCAGACTCACCGATTCAGTTCTTTACATTTCCCGAGAACGGGTGTATGCAAGCAACAACTAGAGCGCTCGCTGTGCTTGTGGCATCCTTCACTCTGCATTCCTGAATCCTCTTCCTCGTCCCAGTATTTTGGTAATTCTGGGAAAGGAAGTCAATTTTTGATGATTGGATGGAAGAACTTGGAAAAGCATTTTGAATGGGTTTAATTGGCAAATCAGTCCGGGATGATTTGATAGGTGAACTGATGAAGTTGGCTTCATAAGTTTCTTAAGGCAGACCAGAGTTGGAAGGTTGGCCTACAGATCAGAAGAGAAGGTTTTCCCCTATTCTTGAGAATGAGTAGATGTATAACAATAGGTCATTAGACATGGTAGAGTAATGTCAAGGAAAAATGGGGGACGCCATGAATCATCCGATGAAGCCATGAGCTCTACCCCGACCGTCTCCCCTACCACCCCCTCCCCCATGTGATCCTCCATCATATAGCCACCCCAAGGGTCAGGATCAGGTAGCGACTGCCGTCCCCCGGTCACATGGGAGGAGGTCATCACTGGGAAATCAGTGATGACTCCATCAGATCACACTCCTGGGTCGACAAATCAATATTACTACATGCAATTATTAAAATAAAAAAATATTATGCTCTTCAAATCCCTCACGACTACTAATGCCGCTGTTTGTAGATACAATATGAAAAGGTTTACCTGTGTCTCCACTCTGGCCTTGTCTATTAAAGTTTTAGCGTCTGCAATTAGTCCACTCATGGCACAGCCTGAAAGAGAGGGGATTGTTAGTGACCATGGTCCCACAAGGACAAAAAGACCAAAATGAGGATTGCAATGTGCTCAGCGTGACAGGAAAAGACAACACAAGCATGCCAACGGAAAGGCGAACACCTGGTTAGCCCTGGGATGGTGGAGGTTAAGGAAGATTTTAACCTAAGTGCTAAATCTACCTCACTTGTGTAAGGAAGGCATGGCATCAAACAGTGAAGACAGACGTGACCACAGTTCAAGGGTGTTTATTGTACTTCAATGGGTTGGTAAAACACAATTCTAATCATAAATCTAAAGATGGGAGCAACCTACAACCATCAGAAAATAATAACGCAGTCCTAGAGGAGTCAGTCAAAACAAGAGGGCCTATACCAATAAACCTATTGCCAATCCTTGGTGTGGAATAATGTACGCAGAAGAAAGGCGTTCAAGAAATGATATTTCAGGATAGTTGAGAAGTTGGCCTCCCGGACCCACGTTTTCAGCACGGTGGAAGGAGGGACATGCGGGCTTCGCACACAGTCTAGCTTCTTGGCCACAAGGCAACAATTCAGCACATAAGCATCAAGGCCTTCCACCAAAGTCTCTCTCGCAATGACAGCCTCTTAATGCAGAGGGCCTGATGCAGCAAACAAAACAGAAAATTCCTTTCCTTTGTCAAGGTTTCACTTTCACAAGATAAAGGCTCCCCCAGACCCCTTTTTCCACAATAATCTCAATTTGGTCTCCCTCCTTCAGGCTCAGACCAAGAATCCCTTAGTCAGGGCTCAGATCCCTTTTGATACCATAATCAAAGACCTTCAAATGTGCAATAAGTGTTGCCTAAACCGTTGCAGGACCACTTTGATTCACCTCACACAGTTCACACTTCACATGTATCTTTGGTTTTTGTTTCCTTTCGCCAAGATACCGTATAGAGACCTTCGAGTGAGCACATACACAGTGCCAGTCAACGGGATCGTATCTTTTCTTCTAATGTTCAAATATTCACCAGCAATTTAGCTTCACTGGCATCTTTCACACGCATTTAACAATGTTCCTTCCAGTGCTCACTTTACAATGTTGCTGCTTGCAACCTTGACTTCAACACAGACCCATCTCCCCAACTCACTGGCTGTGTTGTTCTCTGTCGCTTCTTTGTTCTTGGAGCCAAGGACGATAACACAGCATCTGGTGCTCCTCCCTGCCTTGGTCAGTTACACGACAAAACCCTCGATATCTCCAACACACAATGCAGGATTCTTTAGCCTGGTTTTCTGGTCTTCTGTTTTCTGCCTTGAAGGTTTCTGGAAAGTAACAGCTTCCTGTCAACGAGGTCAAGCGTGTTGCCCCTCTCACAAACCTCTTGTGCCAGGCCGTCTTTCTCCTATCGTTCAACTGCCAACTCGAAACTGCTGCACCTTTGTGTGTTTTGCCTCGCTCATAGTGGGCTCTGCCTTTTATCCATGTGGGAAAGTGTAATGTTTGTCAGGTGTGAGTGATTGTCGATAATTGCCCAACCTCACTGTAACATATTATTGGTGTTAGGTAAGAATTGATGCAGTCACACTATGTGAGACAACACAACACTTATCTGCTTGGTATTAGGTAACCCACCTTTGGTATAGGTCTGTACTACACAAGTTGGTAGTGTGACCAACAGCCAGGCTTATCTCAAGAGGGGTAAATGTGAGCTGCAGCAATGAAACTCGCAAATCCAACTAGCCAAGTAACACTTATACTCAAGGTTTCAGTTATAAATAGTTATTTAACTTAATTTTTTAAATAAGCGTTCTTTAAAAAGGGCAAGGTATGTAACAATCAGATGTATTTTAAAATACTTCTCCAGAATCAGTACAAGTTTAGTGGATACTTTTTAGAGACTCTTACTTCCTACACCCTTCATTCTCAAGGACATTAATGGCATTTATATATCACTAGTTCTACTTTGCGGCTTCTGAGGTTGAACAAAGGAAAGGTTAAAGGAAGAAGGTTAAACAGGTTCTCGGGGCATGTGCTTTCTTCCAATGAACTCTAGATAAAAAATGTCCCAGCAACAACAGTCTAAAAACAGTTAACACCTATGAGGGACAGAAATATCAAAGTCAATGGACTAGAAGAGTCTTCAAGGATCTAGGAAGCCAAAGTCAATTGGAGCAGAGTCTATGGAGCTGAGGCACTTGCCTTGCACAAAGTTAGGGATTTTGTAGAAATCACTTGTAGGGGCACAAGCTGTTACACTTGTGAAAAGCAGAGTTAGGATGTACTCTAGGGTAAGCCAATGCAAGTCTCAACTGAGAAAAGCACAGCTCAAAGACAGTGAGGTAAGCACCCCAAGTCTAAACAGTACCTCTGGTTTGAAGAGGGGTCCAGCTGGATTCTGTCCTGTTGCAGTGATGCAGATCCTGGGTTCCTGAGCCTCAGTCGTGGGGACAAGAGGGAGGACATCTGGAGGAATCCTGCAGCAGCAATTTTGAGGTCGTCGGCATCGTCGGATCAGCGGCACTTTGCGGTTTCAGCGTGTGGTAGCACCATCTCAGATACCGGTTGGGCTTTCTTCACTCCTTGAGTCCTGCACTCTGGTGAGGAGACTCAAGCTCTGGTCGTCTTGCTTCTGGCCGGATTGCAGACGTTGCACTCGACTATGGATTTCTTGACCCCTGGCACTCGGTTCTTGCAGCAGCGAAGAAGTACAGCCAATCAGGGAAGATGGCCCAGTGGAGTGTTTCTTGGGATTAGTTGGTCCCACTAACCGAAGGGAACAAGTCGTCCCTTGCGGAGCTTCTCTTGTTGATCAGAAAAAGGAGTTTCAGCACAGCAGCAGGGCTTCAGTGGGAAGTTCAACGGTCCAGGAAGATACAGCAAGCTTCATTCACAGTTTCTTCGTCGGGTGTTCTTCCCAGTGGTCTACACTGCCTTTAGTCCCAAAACCCTCACCTTTTAATCAGGTTTCTCCCATTCATGCACAGCCTAGGCTGTCACTCAACCAGCAGCCAATCAGGACTGGTTTCATTCAGGCACTCCTAGAGACAAAGGACAGGGGAGTTTCGGGAACCTCCCTCACATCCTGTCCTTCCAGACACACTGGAACCAGGGGCGGGTTCAGGGCTGAAGCCCACCAAAGGCAAAACGAACAAAGGGCGCAAACCTGGCTTAACGCGCAGAGTAAAACCTAAGAAAGGCCTCACACTCAGAAAATGGCGAAAAAAGAAGACCAAGGCCATTTTGACAATATGGTCACCCATGAGTGCTATACTGCAGGCGACGATTCAGCCTGCAGTAGAAAAGAACAATGGCAGGATCATTAAGCCACTGCCACCGGCCATTTAAAGTTGGGAGGGTAACGACTAAATTTTACATGAGAATGTAGGATAAGAGGCTACTAGGCAGCACTCCACATAAGATGGTGTGTGCTGGACCTACAAAGAGAAAAGGTAAAGTCAATTTCGCTTTACTATTCTTGGGAATAAGTAGTTCACCGAAGAAAGGGTATTTAAACCTTATGAGAAATCTAGAGGATTTTTCTGTGACATTGCACTGAAGGTGCTGTGCATCACCATCCAAAAAGTAGATGCCTACGGAGTTTGTCAGACTCCAAAAACAAAGGAAACGGATAATCCAAATCAGATCAAAAATATACGAGAAAAAGGGCTCACATTCTCCGGGTTTAAAATTAAAAAGCCCTAAAGTCCAGCAAAAGAGCTGGGGTCTCTAAGGTGGGAGGAATTCATCAATAAAAATGAAAATTCTCCCTAACAATTGGGACCTGTCATGTACACAGCTGGGCTGCGAGTCCGTTTTCTCCCAGAGCGGGCTTCCGTGAGAAACTGTTTGCGCAGGAAAAGGGGGCGAGGGGGTTGAGTTTCTAAATAGCCCATCGGCTAGGATGGGATAAAGGTGTTGCAGGGAAGAGATACCGCGTCTCACCATCTGGTGTCCCACTCCCAGAGGACCTCTTACCCAGGTGATCCTCCCACACTGGTCCACCCCCAGGAACTGGATCCAAAAGTGATGACAGTGTCCTGACCACCTGGATGACAAGTCCCCAGGACTAGCGGGTGAGACACCTTCTGGTTTCTCAAGAAGCCCAGAACCTTTTGCTTTACTGGTGGATTGTTTTTCCCCTATACCTTAGTGAGTGGGAACCTTTTCCACACTTAGACTCTTTTGCTCTTTTTTTTGGGCGTCAAGACTCTCCAGAGTGTCCTTTCAATTTTATCCTCCGACAACTTTCAGTATATACCTTTTTATTGTTGCTGGGTTGCCCTTTGGGCACCCCTTTTACTTTCTCTGGCTAACCTTGCGAGAGCTACAGTTCCCAAAGGTAGAAATTATTTTTGGATCCCTTTTACAGTTTGTTAGGTGAAAACCTGCACACCCCCACCTTATGTGGAGTGCTGGGGATAAACAATGCATCCTTTTTCTCACCAACACTAACAATTCTGTTACAGGGGCAAGCTTATCTTTAATTAATGGCTGGTGGCAGTGAACCTTTTTCCAAATTCGGTGAACCTTGACCACGGGCTGTTTTCACAGCTGTGGTAAAGGCACCCAAGGGTGCCCATTTTACCAAAATGGCCCCAGTCTTCTTTTTTTTGCCATTTTAGTGTTCCTTGTCCTTTCTTGTTCCTTCCCCTGACCTCCTTGGCGGGGAAATCTGTATGTGATTTCCATCTTTGGTTTGAGACCTCGGTCAAGCACGCCCATGCTGCAGTGTGTCTTTAAAGGCAGGAAGCGAGGGAGGATTCCAAAACTCAGCAGCGTTTTGTCATCCAGCCTGACTGAGAGAAAACAGTTCAAACTGGGAGGCTGGCTGCCTGAAAGGATTGCCAATCCCCCCCCCCCCATCCCCAAGTTTGAATGTTGCAAGTGTTTGATTGGCTGGGTTCCTGTATTAAAAGTCTGATCCTGGAAGCTGAAGAGGTAGTCGACCACTGAACCTGAATCCGAAGAGTACGATGAAGAAAAACACGGCCGAGATGATTTCCAGTGACCAGAGAGCTTGCTGTATAACATTAGCCTGCTGTTACCCTTCCTTCCAAGCGATCTGGTGACTCTGAAAACAACGACCCAGACCCAGCGCCTGGTGAGATCCACTGGACTCAAGACAAGCATTTTGAGCCATCCCACGCTGTGCTGAGACCATGCAAGGTTGCAATACCACAATACCCTGGGACCTCGAGCCATCGTTGCGGTGCATGGTCTTCTTAATCTAACTTAAACTTGTAGGGCATCCTGCTGGACCTCCAGAGGCGCATTTCCAGCCCGTGAAGTCCCCCTCACCAGAGTGCTGGACCAGGGCGCCAAAACGAGAGAGACACATCCAGCCGCGAAGAAACTTGCCTGGAGCCTTCCCAGTTGATCCCTGCTACAGAAGCCCTTCCAGTGTCTTGTCTTCAGGATTCATGAGAAGGAATTCAGCTGCCAGGTTTTGGGCTGCAGATCCTGAAGTCTCCCCCACTGCAACATCTTCCTCTGTGCTGAGTAAACCATGCAAATAACCTCCTGACTAGGGCCTTCCTGGGGATCCCTGCTGCAAAAGCCCTTCCAGTGTCCTGTCTTCAATCTTCATGATAAAAGGAATTCAACAGCTGAGTTCTTGGCTGCAGATCCTGAAGTCTTCTTGCTACAACTCTTTTTCCGTGCTAAGGTACTGTGTTGGCTGGGGTATTTACTTACCTTAAGCCGGTGTGATTTCGGTAAAAGCTTTGGGGTGTTCCTGGGAGCCCTCATCCAGTTCACCCAGGCCCACTGCTGGAATCCTCCTAGAGGGTCTTCTCAGAAGCCCCTGGACCCTCAATTAACTCTAAAGTGAAATACTTTTTAATGTATTGTTTGCTTGTTAGGCGCTTACACAGTAAGAAAATACTGTTTCAAAAGCGACCACGGGGAGGGAGCAAATTTGTGAAATACATTAAAAACACAATATTTAAGAGCAGGGGGGAAGGGGGGGGGGGGGGGTTAGAAGGGACGAACCTACTATGTATTTAGAACTTGCAAGTACAGCTAGGAAGGAGGGAGTCAGGGGGGGTGGGGGGGGGTCGGGAGTGCTAGGAAGTCGTGCTCATGGGTGAGCCACAGATGAAGTGCTAGGAATGTTGAATTGTGCGTGAGGTCAGGGCCCCTAGGATGCGTAATGGCTCAGGACACCAATTGCAGCAACGGTGGGATTAGCAGAGGAGAGAAGAAGGGAAGGAGGAGGAAAATCTTAAGGAGCTTCCGGAATTTGAGAAGATCCTGCTCACGGCGCAGAGGGAGGGGAGGCTATTCCATAGGAGGGAGCCCGCTGAGGAAAGTGAACGATCATCTAGTTAACAAAACGCTTAACACACAGTTGGTGCCAGAGGAACGTAGTGGTCTGGAGAGTGAGTATTTAGTCAGATTAAGTTGAAGATGGTGTGGTCCCTGGGCCCAGACAGCCTTGTGGATGATGCAGAGGGATTTTAATTTAATCAGTGCAGCAACCGGGATCCAGTGAAGACTTTTTAGTACAGGAGAGATGCCGTCTCTGGGTTTAAGGCCAAGGATAAGTCTTGCTGCCCTATTCTGGATTAGCTGGAGGGGTTGCTGAGTAGAAGGTATATTCAGGAGAAGGATATTGAAATAGTCAAGCCTAGAGAGAACCAGGGCTTGGGTCACATTGAGCCTCTGAGGGGGAAGTGAGAAAAGGTTAAGTTCCTTTGAGAAGGAAGAGCTGAAAGTGGGACTTCTTGGCAATGTCATGCGTGTGGGGGAGGAAGAAGAGTCGTCTAAGAGGACTCCAAGGTTTCTGGCTTCAGTTGAAGGCGCAGGAGTAGTGCCCAAGGAGGAAGGCCAGAGTGAGGGGAAGAAGGAGGGAGCAGGGGTCTCGATGGGAAGGGTCTAAGTTTTGCAGGCGTTAAGGCAGATTGTTGGAGGCGCACCAGGACTGGATGGCAGATAGGCACTCAGGTATGATGGAGGGTGCAAGAGGTTCAGCAGGGAGTTTGAAAAAGAGCTCTGTCTTCTGCGGAACCCTGGAAGTTGGAAGAGAAGGAGGCGATGAGGCGTGCAAGGAGAGTAAGGTAGATATTAAAGAGCCACACAGAGGATAGATCCCTGGGGGACACCACAGGTGGAGAGGAGAAGGTGCCCAGGATGATTTGGGAAGACCGCTAGTGAGGAAAGAGGTCAGCCAGTCCAGTGCCCCTCCTGAGATACCAAGGGTATCGTGGAGCCTTTGTATGAGGATGGAATGGTTGGCTGTGTCAATGGCAAAGGAGAGATTGAGAAGGATAGGCCAGCTGGGGAGTTGAGAGTCCAGAGATGAGAGCAGTTCTTCTCGGTTGTTCAGAAGAGCAGTCTGTGCCTCTGGATGCTCGGAATCCAGATTGATGGTCGTGGAGACCACAAAACAAGTTCAATGTGTGAGTTGAGTTGGGGCAAGGCCAGCTTCTCAAGCAGCTTCCCCAGGAAGGGGGTGATGGAAATAGGGTGGTAAGCTGGCAGGGCAAATAGGGTCTAAGGATGTTTTTTTCCCAGGAGTGGGCGCACAAGGGAGGGCTTGACAGGGGAGGGGAAAGATCATGTAGCAAAGGAGTGATTGCAGTTTGACCAGTGTTCCTTAGAAACGCAGACGTTTGCTACTTCTGAGCCTATCCGGAAATGCCCGTTTGAACTAGTGCCCCCCTTCTGCCACTGAGAATACTCAATGCTCCAAGAATAAGGGAAAGACTTTCCGAGGATTGGGCCTGTGCCTAGAAAAGAGAACAAGTGTTTTAAAGCATACTTACTTGTAGATTAGTTGGTTGGCAACTAACTCTGAGAGTGAACAGTTACAAAGGTTCTTGCTTACCTTGAATGTGTGTGGTGCCGTTCTGAAATGTATGTAAGGTAATTTTTCTCACCTGTGAATTGGTTGTGCCTCTTCCCCAAAAGTAATGCTATTGGTTTCACTTTATTATTCCCGTTAAGATATACATGTATAAGTCCGACCAATCAGGTCTTGCTTCCCGTGACTTGCTGTTAGCTTGTCTAGAATAAGTCTGCCTTAGGTTATACTTAACTTTAAGTTGCTGATAGCACCTTTAAAAAAGTATATGGGTTTTACTTACATTGGTTTAGCTGTGTGCCATCCTAAAATAAGTTAGAGTTATGTTTTACCTCAGTCTGTGTTCCACTGATCTGAAAAGCAACTGTAATAGTATATTACATTCTTAGGTTGTATCTGCCTAGAATAGCAGTGAGCCATTGTTATGTTAATAGCATTTACAGAGCGCACCTGTACCCGCAGGCATCATGGCGCTAAAATGAACCGCGATAGTGTAAGCCGGAACGAGAGAATCTAAAAAAAGCAGTGTTTTTAATGACCGATGAAAGAGGAGGTTGTCAGCCATCTTTCGGAGATCAAGGGGAAGTTTGTTCCAGGCCTTAGCTGCCACAACAGTGAACACACGCCCACCAATTCGAGTGTGCCTGAACCTGGGGACAACTAAAAAATGAGAGGATTGAGAGCAGAGAGTGCGAGTAGGAGTATAATGAACAAACTTTGCTTGCAAATACTGATGCCATAAAAAACCCGGTGGACCATACACATAGACTTGAACATAATTCTAGCCTCAACGGGCAGCCAATGGAGATGTCAAGTAGTGGGTTCATATGTGTGCCAAAGGAAGGACGAAGGACAGATATTGCTGCAGCATTCTGGAGGAGTAAATTGAGGGGCTGACCCAAGTAGAGTGAATTACAATAATCAATTCCGCTAAGGACCAGGGCAGCCACCACAGGCGCTTGAAAAGCGGTAGGGATAAAAGGAAGAACTTTCCTTAGAGTGCGCAATTTAAAATGACCGATCTTACATACCGCTGCTACCTGGTCCGCCATGGTCAAAGAGGCGGCTATTTTTATGCCCAGGTTTCTCACTGAAGCATCAGGAATATGAAGAAGTGGACCCTCTTCATAACGATTTCTGCCCCCCCCCCCCCTCCTTGGACAGGAGGGGGGCCAGAAATCGTTAGTCCAATACAAATGGGGGAGGCTGTTCCTACCACTAGAACCTCTGTTTTACTGGCATTCAA
Organism: Ambystoma mexicanum; assembly: GCF_040938575.1. Lineage (NCBI taxonomy): Eukaryota > Metazoa > Chordata > Amphibia > Caudata > Ambystomatidae > Ambystoma > Ambystoma mexicanum. The sequence continues at coordinate 11,868,937 of NC_090938.1, read as the reverse complement.
CTTGAGCCAGTTGGAGGACATCCAGCTTCCAAGTTCTTCAAGACAGTTCCTCAAACGGGTAGCAGTGTCAGATTGATCTTAAAAAAAGTGTTCTCTAGGTGTAGCCGACCTTGGTCTGCTGGGACAATCCTAAATTGGTGTAAAGAGTTCTTGCTTAACTTCGTCTGTGTTCCACTGAGCTGAAAAGCAACTAGAATTGTATATTACACCAAAAGTTCTTGCTCACCTAGCATAAGTGTGTGTTATCCTGAAGAATAGTTATATATATTTTTTTTAAACTGTTCATTGAATGAGTTCTACTATTCAGAAAAGTATACTTGCAGGTTTACTATGCGATTTCTTTGCTGAGCGTCACTGCATAACTGACAGGGTCTACTACCCTTGACTTACTGTAAAGTAATCAAAAGTAACAAATGGTTTTTACTCCCCATGAATAGGTGTGTCCTATACGAAGTGTGTATAATAAGGTCCAGGGGTGCAGCAAGACCTACTTTATGGTGATGGGAGAAACCACTTCAGTAACAGGGTGGGGCAAACTTAGAGGCTACGCCCCATTCACTGTACACTCCATCATTCACAAGCGCTCCTGGTCCCGCATTCATCATGCACTCCTACACACACACATCATATAATACATATGTATACTCACTGCACAAATATACATAAGGAGCTAACATGCAACAATAATTCCCTCACCTATCCTGTCTGCTCTACTGAAAGCAAGTGCGCACATCAGCCCCCTCCCTCGGATATGAAAGAGCACATGCATTAGATGTTGACTTGAATCCGTGGGGAGGGGGTTGGCTGACGTGTACATTAGGCAGAGAGGCGAGGGGAGCCTTTAGGTTTAAAGTTTAGCTGTGTTTGTTTGTGCAAGGTGCTTCCCTCACCTCTCCGCTTATCAAAAATGTAAGTGTGCACATCAGCTCCCACCTGGGGTGCACCTAGGCTATAAATTTAGCGGGACTAACGCTTCAAATGTTGGGAGAGGCACCAACTTCAGAGACTGTTGGGGAGGGGCTAACTTACTTATGTTGGGGAATCTAACTTCATTACATACTCTAAGACAAGTCTAATGCAGCATCAATGTTACAAGCAGTTAATTCTCCCCTTCACATCTGAACCACACACTTAAGGACTTGCTGTAAGAATTCGCTTTCTCCTGACCCCTCACCCCCATTCCAATCATTCCCTTTACATGGAAGTACTAATCCCACATAACGATTTCAATTGCCTAAAAAAGTATACATAGGAATACAGGTGCCAACAATGAAATGCTTTAATTGCAAGGTCTTTGTTAACAGCAAAGCCCAGATGCCGTTTAATGTCTGTGTCCTGTTCTTTCCGTCCACGGCTCTATAGGTCAGCCAGGTCGAGTCAACATAGTCCAAAATTTCAGGGGGCCGGGGGGGCTACAGCCTGTTCAGCTCAATGGTGTGCACCACTAATCAGGTCTGACTTCCCTAAAATTACTGTTAGGTATTCTAAAGGTTTATGATTTGGTCCGTGTACCTACAAGCATTGTGGTGTGGGTTTGTCATAAAGTACTTACCCCAAGACTTAACTTACCCTATTTGTATTCATAATAAAGCTTTTTTTAAAAAAAAATAATACTTCTGAGTGTAAGTGTTTCTATTGAATCCTTGGCATAGTACAGGTTCTATGTACTCTCCTACAGCCCTCTCTCCCTCCTAAGATAAGCCTGGTTGCTTGGTCTACGCTACCATATTCTCAGGCGGTACAGCATTATACTAAGAGTGGAGTCTTGTACTGTCCAAGTGGAATGGTTTTCCAACTAACAGTGGAAAAGCCAACAAATACAAATTCACAGTGATTGCATCATGCTCCTGCTGGTTGCACCCACACAATCCATTGCAGCTGCAGCTAAAGCGTAAGGGAACCCCATTGCTAAGGTTTAAATAGGAACATCTAAAGATGTCAAACATGAGATGTTTGTTCGAGACACTTAGAGTATTGTAGGCATTTTGTCCTAGGTCCAAAAGTGACTGAAGCTGACACACTTACTTGGAGGAGTAAAGCAACCGAAGCAGATGGATTAAGTGTGCCCTGGAGTGCAGGCAGAGAGAGATGCACTGAAGGTGGTGTCTTGACCACAAAATACTTGTGGTGGACCAGGAGTCCTCCAAACAAACCAGCCAGCAGAGGACAAATCCCAGAATAGGTAGTACGTTATGGCCATCCTCAACATCAAGAGGGAAAAGAAAGCCCTAAAAGAATAGGAGAGAGAAACTGGACAATACAGAGAAACAACGCTGAACCACAAAATGCTCCGGTGACGTTGCCCCTAGAAATCTCACTCAAAGGGGAGTCCCAGGAAGGGAAACTGATGGTTATGAGATGAATCCTACTCATCTCAGTCAAAGTAAAGAGACTGATACTCCAGGCATAAATTTGTTTTCAAAAATTCATTAGCAGTTTGCTAATTAACAATTATTGATTAGCAAACATTTGATTAGAAATGTTGTACTAATATTGTTATTGTTATCAGAAGTTATTTGTACTCAAGACATAAAATAAGCATCAATGCAGCATTTTTGTATTGCTGAAATAAGATATTGGTTTGACGAGTCAGGTCATGCACATCCTTTAACATTCCAGGCGACCTACCAGTCCAGCAACTTAGTTTACACCTAATTAACTGAAGAGAAATGCGTTCACATCCCTTGGCAAGGGAGGACAAAAAACGTTAATGTGCTTTCTGTACAATGGTGCATGCCACCACAAACCCACTTTGTTTGGCACTCTGCTGCCACCCAGAGGTCAGCCACAAACAGGGAAACTTATTTAACATTTACTTTGCATTAAATGTCAAATACAAGTGTCCAACATCCCCTGCAAATGGTGCTCTCTCTTCATATAATCTAATCGACTAAGCGAGCGGGCAGACAAGTGTCTTCAAAACATAAAAGGTTAGCTCCACGAAGGGACACAAATAAATATCATAAAAGGCCCTGAAAACCGTTTGTCCCGTTCTCTGCGGCAGTTCTCGCCTGCAGGTTTTAATATATAATGCAATCATAATCAGAGCAAAACGAGCTCTGGAGGCAAACTACAGTGTGTGGTACTGCAGCAGATCTGTAGATGTACAGACTGGAAGGAACTATGGATCTCTACTTTGCATAAACATTTAGTTAGCTTTGTGTATTCATTATGATATGATGTGATACGATAATACCCAGGGTTTTCCAAACTCGGACCCGGGGAACAAACCTGTTGTGTTCTGTGTCGTCTTGCCAGATATGATATAGTCAGCTTAATAAAAGTGTCACCTGGTTACTTCTGGTTTTCAATTATTTGAAAAATAAATTCTCGCCTAGCACTCCCACACAGGGACTTGAGAGTGGAGGAGATGATTACTGCTGCACTCTCACTCTCCATTAGCCCCTTTGGACTGGAGGGAACAGAGAACAAAGGGTGGAGAGAGGCCCAAAGGCAAGAAAAGTGGAATGCAGGGTGAGCTGTGCTTTTCTTGAACGTGGTAACTTAAATAGCTAGCATTGCTACACAAGTGTCAATTTAATTAGCAAACCTATGGAATTGCATAGCAAATTCCCAGAGACGCTGCTTATTTTATGCCTTGTACTTGAATCCACCTGTGAGGCATAAACGTGGGCTCATCTTGGACTCCACACATCACAGACATTGCCAAGTCCGTGCAACTTTCAGCTGCATCTTCTCATGGGCATTCTACCTTTCCTCACCTTCCCTCAGAAGCTCAATGTCTCCAGAGCCCTGTTTCTCTCTAGGCTGGACTGCTGCAACAGCCTCTTTCCCAATGTGCCTCTTCCCTCCCTTTGTCCCCTCCAAACAATCCAGAATAGGACAGCAAGACTTATCCTTGGCCCAAAGACCAGGGCCCGCATCTCTCCTGCCACAAAAATCACTCCACTGGCTCCCGGTGACTGCAACAATCAAATTCAAGACCCTCTGCATCATCCACAAAGCCGTCTGGGGCCTGAGACCTCTTTACATCCAGCTTTCCCTCCCTAAATACCTCCTGAACAGAGTCCTTTGGTCCTCTGGGTCCAACTCTCTGCAGGTGAAATGTTTCTCCAAGCAGAGAGTGGGAGGTAGATCCCCTTCTGTGGCCGTCTTCTCCCTCTGGAATGGCCTTCCTTCCCCACTCAGACTTGAGCCAGGTCTTCTAAAGTTCCGGAATTTTCTCAAGACTTTCCTTCTCCCCTTCCTTCCCTTTCACCCTCCCGTTCCAACTCTCCCTCTGCCGCTACAAGTGGGGACTGGTCCCTTCAGAGTCATACAGGGGCCAGACCATCCCCCACCAGTTCCTCCTGCATCCTTTGCCAGCACTTGCCCTCCAGCTCCCTTTCTCCGACTAACCCAACTTAGTACAACCTGCCCACATCATTCATCCTCCCTTTCCCCTCCCCCCCACACCCTGGCACTTACCTTCTTGGCCTCCCTGGCACTTCCCTGCCCCCCTCCCTAGGGGCGCCCCACTCCGGCACTTCACCCCATGCACTTAGCACCTTCTCAAGCATTTGCATGGTAGGATAGTCACAAGACCAATATAACCATTTGTTTTGCTGTTATTCCCCTGTTGCCCGCCCCACCCCCATCTGGTCTTGTGGCGCCTGGAAACACTTGTGCGTAGGCGCATACAAAATGTCCAATACATCAAATCAGGAGGGGGGGGCGGGGATACTTAGACCAAGAGGAGCGAGTGAGGATCATCACAGGATTGATACTTCTCCTCCCAGTCAGAACACGCAAAGCAAGAGAAGAGACGGGAGATCGTCAGAAGACTCATCTTATTCGTCTCAGTCAAGATGAAGAAACGCAAATAGTATAACCTCAAGAAGTGAACAAGAATCACTATGGTACTATTCAGTCCCATACGAGTAAAGCCCAGGAGAGGAAATGGGAACGAGAGAGAATGATAAATGGTGAAACTGTTTATACCAGGAACAAGGAAGCACAGGTTTCTATAGAAAGAATCAAGAGGAACGAGTCAGAATTCAAAAGGATCCAAGACAGGCAAAGCCAAGTCAAATCCTATCTGAACTGTACAAACTAATCTGACCAGAGGTTACTTGAACATTAATTATTGAAGTAAAAGTTTGAAAGAAGCAAAAACCCAACAGGAGAAAGGAGTGATTCTACTGTCCTTAGTGGTTAGCGGTCGGGTCAGTTAAGCTAGTTTTGGACGGTGGACAGTTTCTGTTAAGGCATTTCACCGATGACTGACGAGCACCTTAGTTAGTGTTAGGTAGGGATGCCTTATAAAATAGGGAAGTTAGGCCTTTTTCCATTTTCTTCAATGAATCTGAACGTAAAGAGTCTGCCTCCTCCTTCTGAGTCGCCACAGGAGGTAAACAGAAATGTTCAGTGCGCACCAAGCGCTGCAAACGTTGGAAGAAAAAGTCTGTGCCGAAGAGGACTTGAGCCGACATGCACTCAGGTTGAGAGAGAAGAGAGGCCATCAGCGGCACGTGCAGGGAAGGGCTGACTACTGTGTGACCCTAGTAGGGGCACACAGGGTAAGAGTAGTTTGACACAGATGCAGATGCGAGGAAATAAGAATTCCTTAAAAGGATGGTAGATTGCACCGACCCCTCCCCCCGCCCCATGTGTTAACTTGCATGACCCCTCCCCCCATGTGTTAACTTGCATACTTTATTGTATCAAGTCCTTTATAGGCATTTCAGCTCTTGCTATATTACCGTGTAATATGTATTCAAAGATAAAATACTAATTGTGTTTAGTATAGAAGCAGCTCTTGCCCACACACCTTTACTTATCTGCCATATTTGCTGTGTCCAAATAGCCGCCGTTTTACTGTATGTGACCACTGCGGGCAGGCAATTGGATTATACACTACATTTGTATTTACACTTCTTGCTTACAAACCAAATTTAGCCATTCCAAAATGTCTACCATAATATAACGTGTTACCATAACTCTTAAAACAGGTATATCAATAATACAGTCGTCATGCCAAGCCACTGGGTGGGAAAACAGCAAACTGGCGAGCCTCGTTAGTAACGTCATTACTGATAATTGCAGTCTGCCCTCATGTTAAGAACCTATGGCTACAAGCCTCCAACGGCATGATTTATAATGATATGGCATTTATAACGCGCCTATACGCAAGTGTTTCAATGCGCGACGAGGCAGGTGAGGGGGTACAAGGGGAGACAACGATCCTACTAGGCCAGGTGTCATTCAGATCGTGCAAGTGCAGGGTGGAGGGGAAGGGAAAAGTGCAAGGGGGAAAGGGAGAGGAGAAGTGCAGTACAGGTTTAGTAGAACAAGATAAATAATAAGGGCCAGCTGGTGGCAAGTGCAGGATAAGCGCAGACAAGTGCTGGGAGGAGGGGCTGTAGGGATACAGAGACAGTCCCACAGTGCAGGGGTTGCCAGGGAGGCAGTGCAGGGGAGAGTAGCACGGCCGCAGACCGGGATAGGTAAGTGGCCCCGTTGCAGATTCAGTGCAGTTTCAGTAATATTAACAGGGGAGAGGGGGAGAGAAAGCAGAGGCAAAGAGGAAGGTTTTGAGGTGCTTCCGGAACCGGAGATGGTTCTCCTCAAGTTTCAGGGAGGCAGGAATGCTGTTCCAGAGGGAGGCCCCTGCTGCAGAGAGAGATCTACCCCCAACTCGTTGCTTGGAGAAGTGGCTGACCCGGAGGAAGTTGGAGGTGGATGAGCGAAGAGCTCGAAAAGGAAGATATTAAGGAAGAGAGTTGAAGGTATTTTGGCCCGAGGCCCCAGAAGGCCTTGTGGACAATGCAGAGGGTTTTGAACTTAATCCTCACAGCCACTGGGAGCCATTGTAGCGATTTCAGCCCTGGAGAGATATGGTCCCTGGGCTTGAGGCCAAAGACAAGTCTCGCAGTCCTGTTCTGGATGAGCTGCAAAGGGCGGAGAGTAGAGGCAGACAGATGCAGAAAGAGGCTGTTACAGTAGTCCAGCTTGGAGAGGACCAGGGCTCTGGAGACAGTGAGCTTCTGAGGGAAGGCGAGGAAAGGAAGGATACCTCTGAGGAGGTGAAGCTGGTCGTGTGACTTCTTAGAGACGTCAGATATGTGATGAGAGAAAGAGTGTGGAGTCGAAGATGACCCCAAGGTTTTTAGTCTTGCAGGTAGGAGCAGGAAGAGGGCCAAGAGAGGCCGGTCAGAGAGCTGCAGGGAAGGAGGGAGTGGGTGTGCCGAAGAGTAGAATCTCAGTCTTACTGGCATTAAGGCAGAGGTCATTGGCGGCACACCATTCCTGGATAGCAGAAAGGCAGTCAGAGATGAGGGAAGGAGAGGAGGAGGCCGAGGGTAGCCTGAAAATGTGCTGGGTATCATCCGCATAGCACTGAAAACTGGGGCAGAGAGCGGCGATGCGGTGGGCAAGAAGCGCCAAGTACTGGTTGAACAGCCAGGGAGAGAGGTTAGATCCCTGGGGGAAACCACAGGTAGAGAAAAAGATGTCAGAGAGGAAGGACCCCAGTTGGACCTGGGAGGGTCGATTGGAGAGGAAAGAGGATAGCCACGCCAGAGCCTGACCAGCGATACCCAGGTTATCACTGAGACGGTTGAGCAGGATGGTGTGGTTGACAGTATCAAAGGCAGAGGCGAGATCAAGCAAAATGCGAACACAAGGAGTGTTTGAGTCAAGGTTCGAGAGCAGGTCCTCGCGGATGTTCAGGAGAGTAGTTTCCGTGCTTCTGGCGGCTCTGAAGCCAGACTGATGGTCGTGAAGACTACCAACAGATTCAGCATGGAGATTAAGCTGGGAGATGGCCAGTTTAATGATTTTATCTTAACTTAAACCAATCTTAGAGCTAACACTTAAACTCATGACTACAATTTTATTTCTATTCCTGGTAAAGTACGATCAACTACTGCAAGGAAAACTTAATCCAGAGGATAATATATATCCTCTTTAGACACAGGGTAGAAACACAATGCAGATGAAGATACCCAAGCTTCCGTTACAATGTATATCCTCTTTAGACACACGGTAGAAACACAATGCAGATGAAGATACCCAAGCTTCCGTTACAATGTATATCCTCTTTAGACACAGGGTAGAAACGCAATGCAGATGAAGATACCCAAGCTTCCGTTACAATGTATATCCTCTTTAGACACAGGGTAGAAACACAATGCAGATGAAGATACCCAAGCTTCCGTTACAATGTATATCCTCTTTAGACACAGGGTAGAAACACAATGCAGATGAAGATACCCAAGCTTCCGTTACAATGTATATCCTCTTTAGACACAGGGTAGAAACACAATGCAGATGAAGATACCCAAGCTTCCGTTACAATGTATATCCTCTTTAGACACAGGGTATAAACACAATGCAGATGAAGATACCCAAGCTTCCGTTACAATGTATATCCTCTTTAGACACAGGGTATAAACACAATGCAGATGAAGATACCCAAGCTTCCGTTACAATGTATATCCTCTTTAGACACAGGGTATAAACACAATGCAGATGAAGATACCCAAGCTTCCGTTACAATGTATATCCTCTTTAGGCACAGGGTATTTTATATCCCAATCAATTAGTTTTCAATGTCATTTCTAGTTACGCGAAAATATTAATATTAATTAGGCCCCATTCTGAACTACAAAATATTCTTTTGTAGGCCACCGAGGAATGTGGTTTTGGAACTGTGATGGTATTGCTGCAAATGTTATTGCATTCACGTTTGATATTTGTATTGCAGTGGGTCATGTAATACATAATCACAAATTAGATTTGATATTGAACTACGTGACTATCTACATTCCCATATAACGTACCTGAACATACAGACCTGACTAGCATATATTCCAGCATGCATTTCACACAGATTTTTCCTTTCTTTACTATTTCTAGAACTGTTAAACATTACAAGGGTAGATATTTGATACTAACATTCCTCTGCCAATCAATGTACTAACACGTTATTCCAGATCATTTGCTTTACTAAAATGTGTGGATTCCTTTGAATCTCATGTTCTATTGAATGGAAGGAACAAACGTATTTGTTTTTGCTCCCTCGTTTTTTGCATTATGCATTTACATGTGTTATACAATTCTTGTTATAGTTTCTCTTCGTTAACAAACTTAATATAATAACTTCACTAAATAAAATAGGAATGAATAAGGCGTATGTACAATTCACCAGGAACGGTTAGGGTGACAAAGCGTGGTTGCAAGATAAACTTTTGCATCTAAAGCCCCTCTATTAAATGCATGCCAAATTAATATTAAACATCCCACATGCATCATGCGTTGATGGTAATGTACCAAGATCCCAAATATCTCTCAAGAACCTATTACTATGACATATGCAAGTTAATGTGGGGGTCACCGCAGACCACCATCCTTTAAGGAACTTATTTCTTGCACAAGACGTAGCGTCACACTTTACAAAAGTCGAGCAGCTATTACCCCATTGCCACAACATTCTGAGCTTCAGTGCAGGGGAACAATCTAGACACCCACTTTACTTTATTACAGATGTAGAGGAGGCGAGGGGCCAGGAAGAAAGGTCAGAGGCAGATGGAGCAAGCCACAGCTTGCTCAGTATATAAGGGCAATTCAACAGCACCAATTCCGTGCCACCCGATAGCTACGTCACAACGCAAGGGTTCTAACGTAATGGAATTGGGTTTTGTAAAGTGCAGCTGCTGAAACTTGAGAGGATCTTTTGGCACTGGGTTCTGTAACAAAATGGGCGTTACATGTTAGTGGGGACAGAGGGGCAAGTTTTCTTTTAAGCATACAGACACAATTAAGATTGTGAAGAGGGAGTATTTGACTTCCAATTGTCTCACATTAGGAGAACATTGTTTTTAGTAAAAACAAACTTACATTCCAAATTTGGATATTTTAAAAAAGGTGCCTAAAAGTAGATGTAATCAATACTTCTCTACATATAGAGAGTGCATAGTTAAAGTTCTCTCCATATTAGATTTATAGAGCTTCTTCCAATGGCACGGATACAGCAGGTCCATAGAGCTGTGTGGGTGCAAGAAGGGGGCACACTCCTACGTCGGTTTCAAAGGGTTATTTTGACAGCAGTTATACTCCCTAGTAACTTCAGTTGGGCGTTTGCTTGTTTTTTGAGAATAAAGGCTGATGTGGTGCTTATCAGTTGGGCTTTGTTCAAAAATCGATAGAACCAGACTTTAGTTGCCAGAACACTCCCCATACTATATGACCCCCTTTGTTACTCTGGGTCATTTCTTCCCACGGTTGGGGCTGGAGAAGGCATTTATGGTGCTATGTGCTAGAAGGGGCTGAGCATGGGGAAACAGGTGTGAGGTGGACCAATGCATTCCCAGAGAGTGGGTAGGGTGCGCCAGTGGTGGAGAATTACAAGTCAAGGTTTGTGGGATGTTTAGGAAGGAAGAGGTCAGACCAGGGTGTGGCAAACCAAGTACTTCATGGTAAACATGGGCAGCCTAAAAGGCAGGCTTTGGGGTGGCAATCTTACCGATGTGTGAATCGATTTCCACAATCTTTTCAATACTGGCCGGTTCCATAAGTGGAGACGTGATTCTCTTCTCCACAGCCAAACACACCCCCTCCGACGTCTGGATTCCGATTGCAGTAGAACCGAGCTGGAAAGAAGATAGAGGTGGGGGTGAAGTGTTAAGTTCATACTCCCAGGATGAAGGACAGAATGGACATAGACCCCCACCGATTCAGTGTTGCCATCAGCCTTTAGGTCAAGCTGCCCCATCTGGGCTCTGCGATTAGCCCATTGCTACAGCATCCTGCCTTTTAAGGCAGGCCAGGCCAAATCCAAATTAATTCAGCTTTGTTAAATATGGTTTGCCTTTCATATTAAATTCCGTGTAGCACAAAAGTAAGGGACAACTTTCTCTCTTACAACTCGGTACACATGGATATCGAAGGATTCAATAGAGTAATGTCCACTGCACCAGAAGGCTACATCTCACTATTCAATAGTTTATATCTGCATCACATTATCAACTTCAATATTTTAGCTGTGGATGAGGCAAAATCCCTGAAAGTGGCAATGGCACACAAACAAAACACACACAAAAAAAAAAAAAAAAAAAAAAAAAGCAAAACGCAAAACTGCTAACCAGAAGAGCAGAATGTTGCAGGCTGTGGGCTTTCTGCGGCACTGATCATCATTCCCGTGGACCAGCAAGGGGGCGGGGGGGGGGGGGGGTGGAAGAGGGGAGCGGGTGCAGGAGGGGGGCATGACGACTGTGCGGCAGGCTCCCACACGAGTTTCAATTGTTGGATTTTAGGAAGAATTTTCATTTCTGTGCACATTCCCGTCAACCTTAGAGACCCCAGGTCTTTTGCTGGATTTAGGACTTAACTCCTGAGTGAGTGTGACTTTTCGCCGATTTGGATTTTACGTTTTCACTGTTTTTGGAGTCTGAAACTCCATAGGCATCTGCTTTTTGTATAGTGACACAGCACCTTCAGTGCGGGGACACTATCTATTGGATTTCTCTTAAGGTTTAAATACCTTTTCTTGGGTGAACTACTGTCCACAAGAATAGTAAAGTGAAATTTACTTTACTTACCTTTTCTCTTTGTAGGTCCAGCACACCCCATCTACTGAGGAGGGGGGCTTATCCTACTGTCTCATGTAACATTTTTGGTACCCGCACTACTTTAAAAGGCTGGTGGCAGTGGTTTAATTTGTACTACCAGTGTGTTTTTTTTTTTTTTTTTTTAAAACACGGGCTAAACCATCAGCTGCTTTACAGCACCCAGGGGTGACCATTTTGTCAAAATGGCCAGTCTTCTTTTTTTGCCATTTTCTGTTTGTGAGGTCTTTCTTGGGTTTTACTCTGCCTTGAGACACGTTTGAGCCCTGTGTGTGTTTGGCCTTTGGCGAGCTTCAGCCATGAACCCGCCCCTGGCTCCAGTGTGTCTGGAATGACAGGATGTGGAGGGTACCGAAATTCCAGTCCTTTGTCTGTAGGTGTGCCTGAACGAAACCAGTCCCGATTGGCCGGCTGGCTGTCCCGACAGCCACCCTGCTGTGTGATTGACAGCAGCCTCGGCTGTGCATGAATAGAAAAAACGTGCTTAAAAAGGCAAGGGTTTTGAGACTAGAGGCACGAGCCGACCACTGTAAGAAACATCTGAAGCAGAAATTGTGAAGAGACGCCGGCTGCAACCTCCTGGACCTTGAAGTGCTGGTGAAGCCCTGCTTCTGTGCCGACTTCCTTTTTATCGACAGAGAAGCTCTGGATGGGACGACCTCTTCCCTTGTTGATTTATTTGCATTTGTTGAGCGCGCAACAACCCGGAGGCATTGTGGTGTTGGTTACAGACATTTTACTTATTTACAGACGAGATAAAAACAATTGCAATCATATATACAGACAGGAAGCACACAAGGGGTCAGATGAAGAGGAGGGTTTTGAGTTTTTTGCGGAAAGTGAAAAGGGAGTTTTCTGTTCGGATGTCTATGTGTAGGGCGTTGCAGAGTTTTGAGGCTATATATGGGAAACCTAGTCCTCCCGCTTTGGATCTGTTGATGTGGGGGGTGTGCAGAAGGTTGGTGTAATGCATTCTGGTGGGTCTCGAGTGAGTAGGTTTGGATAAAGTTTGTGCCAGATATGCTGGAGCTGAGAATGATGGGCATTTGTGGGTGAGGATTTTGAAGTTTATGCATTCTTTGACAGGGAGCCAGTGGGCTGCCTGTCTAGCCTGGTTGATGTGTTCTCTTTTGGGAAGGCTTAATGCTGCTCTGAGCGCATTGTTCTGCGTGATTTGCAGTCTGTTTAGATTGTGTTTGGAAGTGCCTGCTAGGAGAGCATTACAATAATCCAGTTTGGCTCAAATAGTGGCTCTGGCAATTAAGAGGAATTTGGGCTTGGATAAGTATGGTTTAACTACATTTATAAGTTTAGTAGTGTGCGTTGAGGCAGAAGTGATGGCAGCTGACTGGACATGGAGTGGGGAGTCCAAGTAGACGCCTGGGGTCTTCACTGATGTGGAAACAGGGATGATGGTGTTGTCAATAGTGAAGTTTGAGTACAAATTGTCTAGCTTGGCTAATGTAGTTCTTAGGCCTAAAATGTTGATTGTGGTCTTCTCTCCATTTAGGCACAGGCCGTTGGCTGCCATCCAAGCCTGGATGGTGGTGTATAATGAGTGAAATGCTTGGGCATCTTTGGTGTATGAGCCAGTGAGTGGTAAGAGTACTTGGGTATCATCAGCGTAGTTGGTATATGCGATACCCAAGACGGCAAGCTTGTTGAAGAGAGGCTTTGTAAACAGGTTGTATAGAGTGGGTGCCGTGCACGAGCCCTGTGGGACTCCACAGTGAATGGTGGTGGGGCATCATGGGCTACGTCTGAGAATACTTAGAGCCCTGCCCTCGAGGAAGGATGTGGTCCACTGTGCAGCTTCTTTGGAGAAGTTGGCTGAGTGTGTAAGGTGTGATGTGGGTGTATTGTGATCTACAGTAGCACGAGGGCAGGCTTGCCTTTACCCATGATATGTGAGATCTGGTTTTTTAGGTCTACCAGTGCTGTTTCCGTGCCATGAACTTTGCGAAATCCAGATGTCTAGATACAAGAATTGGGTGGGTTTCAAGGAAATGTTGGATTTGGCAACGGGCAGCTTTATCCAGGATCTTAAGGAGGAAAGGCACCGTTGTTATGGGTCGGTAGTTGTTGGGCTGTGTTGGGTTGAGTGTGTTTTTTTTTTAATTTTATTTTTTATTTTTTTAAGAAGTGGACGTACCCACGCTTTAAGGCTAGCAGGGACGATACCGGTTCTGAATGATGCGCTAATGAACGCTGTTATAAGTGGGACAAGGAGGTTTGCGCAGTCCTGTATAAAGTTTGGGAGGACCGATGTCTCCTTTACACAGAGGGTTTTAGGTTTTTGAGGATGTTAGTGACTTCTAGTTCTTAAATGTCTTTAAATGTGAAAAGTGGTGGATATGAGTTTGTTGAAAATGGCAAAGATTTCTTTAGATTGCGATTTGGCATTAGTGAAACGGACATTGCAGGAATTGGCTTTGGCATCTTTATATAGCCAGGAGATTTGGTTAAAGCAGTTTGTGTCCTCGCTCGGGTGTGCTAGCCAGTTTTTTGAGCCTCCCTTTTACGGGAGCATAGGGACTGAAGTTCATCCGTGAACCACGAGTTACTCTGTAGAGATTTTCTGCCTGTTTTGGGTTCAAGAGGCGCTATGGCGTTAATGGCTTTGGATAGAGCATCTTTGTAGGTGTCAGCTAAGGCGTTTGGGTCGTTAGAAAAAGGTGGGGCTAGTGCAGGGATGTTGAGGCGTGATTGAAGGATGTGCTCTGAGTTTTTTGGAGCTTCTTGCTAGTGTTGAGGGGGCAGGGGTGAGGATTTTGGTGTTAGAGGAGGTAGGTATGGTGAACTCGACGCAGTTGTGATCGGTCCAGGGTAGCGGTGAGTTGGCGATGATGGAGTTGAGGCAGTTATGGTCAGCGACCCAGTGGAGGGTGCGGCCTTTGGTGTGTGTTGGGCCAGAGACTTTTTACTCCGAGAAGTAGGGTCTTAGTGGAGCCTTTGATGTGGTTGCTTGGTATATGCAGGAGGCGGCCCTTGAAGTCCCGTGGGAGGACGATATAGTATGTGGATGTTGATAGTGCTGTTGGGGGGGACAGGGGCTTAGGTTAGTGGGACAAACTAACTGAGACTAACTGCACCAGCGCAATCCCCGACTTGCTGTGCCTCTCCGTTGCTGCAGAAACCCAATGCCAGGGGTCGAGTGTCCATAACCGAAAGCAACATCTGCCGCGGAATGAATCCAGCCAAAAGCTCTAGGAGCCTCCCAAGGACACTCCAGAAGCAGGAAACCCTGATCCAGAGTCCCCTCACCAGAGTCCAGGACCAAGGAAAGTCCAGCCAGAGATATTCGATCTGCACCAGTGCTGTTTGCGAAGCGCTGAAATCGCGAAGTGCCACTGAATCAAAGAGAGCCCGTAGCTGCTGACGACCTTCCCGAGTACTGCTGCAAGAGCCCTCCAAGCGCCCCCCCTCTTGTCCCCACGACTGAGGCTCCGCAAACATGGCCTGCTTGGCTGTAGCAAGACGGAATCCAGCGGGACCACTTTTCTTCTAACCAAAAGGTACTTTTTTGGGCTTGGGGGTACTTACCTTCTTGCTCAACTTTCTAAGTCGATTTCAACTCCCCTTTGCACGGGCCTAACAGCTTGTGTGTCTTCAGTAGTTTCCTTTGAACTATCTGACTTTGTGAAAGAATCTGGAAGAAGTGCATCAGAACCATAGACTTTGTCCAAATGATTGGCTGTCCGGTCGCCCTAAAGGCACCTTTCTGAATTTGTTGACTTTGGCATCGTCTGTCCCTCCATAGGTTGGAGCTTGTTGAATACCGTTACTACTGCGAAAGTTTTACCTAGATCTCATTGGATTCAGTTGTCCACACACTATAAGAAACTGTTATAACCTTTCTATTTTTCCTTCTTGAAATTCCTAATCTAAAAAGTATATTGGTGCGATATAATAATGCAATACTATCCTTGTAATTTAAGTCACTTCAGGGTGTAGGAGAAGTGTATTGGGCATCTCCAAAGAGTATTCACAGCTTTATTGATTTTGAAAAGTAATTCCAAAGTTTACTTGAACTGTTACAAACCATTGCCTTTTTAAAGAACGCTTTCTTGAAACGGATGTTAAATATTTATAACTGAAACCGTGTGTACGTTTTACTTGCATTGACGGATTTCATCTGTACAGCTCATGTATACCCCTCTTGCGATGTGACTGAGCAGCCAGTCCTACTACCACCTTGTGTAGTACAAACCTGTACCAAAATGTGGGTTACCTAATACCAAGCAGATATTTATTGTGCAGTCTCACAGTGTGACTGCACCAATTCTGACCTAACATTGTTTTCAGATTATTCGCTGGTTTTAAGAAGTAAAAGGGGTGGGGGCCTCGTTTTTTCTGTATGGGGGGATGCAAAGCCGAACAATCAACACAGATTTTGTAAAGACTAGAAGTTAAAGAAACAAAAACACCTGCACCTAGAAAGATGTTTACGCAAAGCAGCGTTCAGACTTTACAGATGTGCAGCAGTTCTCAGGGACTTATCAAATGGTTTACTGATTAGAACCAGCTTTTAAAATATACTGGAATGGAGGGCTTTTGATTTGTTTCACAGCAGCATACCACGTGACCATGTGTCATTATTACTTATTTCAAGAGCGCGAATGAAAAGGAATAAAACAAACCAACAGCAGTCACATGTGCAGTGGAAGAGGGCGAGTATCATCAATGCAGAGTAAAAGTAAGAGCTAATTTTCAGAAAGGTTACACGCAAATCATAGCCACTGGCATTGTTCAAGGCAAGCATTCACTTATTTTTGAGCCTGCCACGCCATTACAGTATCAGAAAATCACATTGAAATGGTATTCAGTGTCACAACCTAAGAGGCAGTCGAGCCTGAGCTGCTAGGTTACATCTGTAAGGGTGCAGAAGTACGAGACTGACACACAGGTGGCATGGTTGTTGGCATAAACCTTTATTAATAGGAAAATAAAAGAGAAAACCTATCCTTGCCTCAACTAAAAAACTAAGGATTCGGTCAAAATGTCCATGAAATCAAGAGTCCACCATCCTGAGCCAAAAACCCTACTTCTATCCCTTACACTTGTAACTAAACTAAAGAGGTAGTGCATCTTCTAAGTCCAGAAGAATGGCGCCCTTCTGCTGACAACGGCTCCCAGTTCCACTTGTTAGGTCGGATCTTAGCCTGAGGAAATGGCTCCCTTTCCCAGGCTGCAATCCCGAAGGTACAAAGCTCCACGTTGAAATGTCAAATAAGCAGCAAAGTTCATAGTTCAACTCAAAAGTGTAAAAGTTCCACCTTAAACATCAACATTTCTTATTGCACAATGTTATTTCTTCACTGTTGGGTTCCTGTAGAATGCCTCTCTTCTCCAGGCCTCTTGCTCGCGCTGTTTTCACAATGCCAGGGGGATGACTGCCTTCCCCTGGCCTTCTCTCAGTGTTCTTTGCAGTTCACAACACCAGGGGGAACGTCTCACTTCCCCAGGCCTCCTTGAAGGCTTACCTTGCACTTCAGATCAACAGGGGGAATTAATCCCTCTCCCCTGGTCTGGACCAACTTGGTTCACTAACCTGTCAAGTATGGTTAGCTTTCCTTAGCTTTCAGTCTTCCACAATAATACTGACGAGGAAGATGTCTTCCACCTTCCTCTTGGTTTTCTCTCAATTCGGGTAGGGTCTCTCAACCAACCCTTTCTGGTGTGGTGTTCTTCCTGGAATCTCCTGCCAGTCTTGTACTGATGTTAGCTGCTCTCTGTGGCCCCTCCGTACTTTCCACAACCCTCTCGGATGCCCAACGCCTTTCCGGCAACTAGCGTACCTTTGTGCGTGGTCCGCGAGAGTTCAGGTTTCTCCTGTGCATCTGCTAACAGCCGTAGAGTTCCTGTGCCTTCCATGGATCTCTTCTATGCTGCGGCGGCTCCACAGCCTCTGACTTCTTCCTGGTCATGCAGTACTATTTCCCACCAGCTCCCAGGCTTTGGACCCGCTTCAGACCTCTCTACTCCCTCTCCTGCGTCCCGGTCTGCTTCCTCTTTCGCTGTGCCGAAGTGGCTAGACCACTATGGTTTTTATTGGAGAAGTCCACAAAAAGCTAGACTGCTCCATCATGGTCTTGTTGGCGATTGTCATTGTTCCACGCCTGTCCTAGTCCTCGTCTATGACAGTAGTCTCTATGTTTCCTCATCTCAGTAGTAATGAGAGGGGTAGACTGACAAACATGCATAGGAGTAGATGAAAAGGAACTGGGGTCTAAGGGAGGATTATTGGGGTTTGGGTCCCCACCCCTCCACCCTTCTGTAATAGCATTGCAGACTGGAAAGAAAAAAAACAAAGATGATGGTCTGGAGGTTTTATGCTGAGCAATGCCAGTGTTTCAGATTAATTAAAAAGGGGTAAAATGTCAAATTGCAAGCTACTAGCCAGCCATAAAAAGTCACTTGGCACCTCAATTGTATGCATACACCCAGCACGCCATTTCTTATTCATTAAGGGTTATCACTAGCCAATGTAGAGTGGCGAGTGCACATTTTGAGCCATGATCCAACACCTTCCAGCCACCACTTTTCTGTTGTGCTATTTTTTTATTATTAATGTTAAATAGTTGGTCAAGACACCGTACACGCATTAATACACCCGTTCCATTGCATAATACACAAAATCTTACAAAATATCATATTACTTCCCTTGTAAAGTACAACATTAACAATATCTTACACTTCATTAAAAATTATTTTAATAGCAGCTAAAATTAACATTCCGTTTTTCGGAACTGTGTTAAAAAAAAAAATATTCAACTGATTTAGATCAATTTTTGTTTTTGTAAGTACTAATGGAATTGTTAGACTTCATTTATTGCCTTCTAGTAATCCAATTTTCCCATGGGGTAAATCTGCTGAAGGAACGTGTGAGACTCGGGGAGGCCCTTACAATGAATCAAAAGAGCCACAGAGTCCCTGCACTGAACCACCATCGCACAATGAGCATTTCTCCGATACCAATTTAGCGGAACTCACAGACCTTTTATTTGATTTGTTAAAATTTCACCCAAATCGTAAAAATGTCTTTCTATAAAAAGAATTCTGAAATCTCTTGGGCATATTCCCAGAGGCTTATCCTAAAGGGACATACTTGCATGCATTTTCAATTTAACGCATTGATTCAATTGTCTTAACGCAGTCACTTTGGAATAACTGACTGGGTTTCCATATAGTTCTTTATCAGAAGCAATGAATCCTGAAATTTTCCCGACTCTACATGAGAAACTGGCGACGGGAGCAGAGCGCATTCTCTCAAGTTCTTTCTTAATTATTACATATAAAGTTCTCTCCTTTGCTATCAGGATATTTTTGTAGATGGCCAATGCTCTCCAAAAACAATCCCAGTTTACATCTTAGTGCTGTAATAGGTAAGGATATTGGCAAACCTAGTGCTTTCTTGCAGATGATCGATTCTACCATATTCCAAGGTATGCTTTAAGAAGAAATAAAAGCCTCTTTGAACATATAGCAGCAATGGTACCACTTCATTGTGAATCTACAGTATTTCATATTTATATACCTCAGTTGAGCTGCCAATTGGCTTGCTTCTAGTTTTAACCTATTCATCCGGCCAACAATGGACCTTTGGCTGCCTAGCACTAGGCCCAGGTAGGTGATATTACTAGAGGGAGCCACGGGTACAGTAGCTATATAGCTTCCCAGAGTACAGGGCAACAGTACTTTCTAGGTTGATTCCCAATGAGTTTATTATCGCATATTTCTCGTTAGCTTATTAGTTGCTGCAGCCCTTTGAGTACTAGCTAATAAAATGATATAATCTGCATATGACACCCACTGTATTGCTAAGCCCCCAATTTGCAGTGTGGCAAAACCTTCCGATAAAAGCACTTCTCCCAAATCTGCACGATATAGAGTGAACTGGAAGGGCCTTGAACCCGTTTTGCTAGGTTCACCCAGAGTGGGTCCGGTATATACTGATGTGGGTCCCTGGCCTGCTGGGTCTAGAGACCTAAGCTACACCAGTCTGATGATGCTCAGTGAGGCCGAAACATGTCTGGGGTTTCTCGAGTTCTTGTACAGAAGCAATGTGACATAGCAGTTCATTCTGGACTAGCAAGGCTGGATTCTATATAGTCTTTCCCCTTCTATAATTTATTTTTATTTTTATGCATAATGGCCAAGCAGACTAAAAAAAATGATGGGTTGGAGGGTTGCCCGGGGCAATGCTGTGGCTAGTCAAGACATTCCATCCAACACTCTTCACTTTCAATGCAAAGCAGTCAATGTTTACATTGTGCATACATGCCTGTAAAAAACCTCCACACACACTCTTGCCGTGATGGCGTCTTTCACATGTACCATCCCACACGTGTTCCGTAAGTCAAGCAGCAGGACCAGCAGAGTCGGGAGAGCAACTGGACCACTAGAAGCATTAACAGCCACTTGAGGAGACTGGGCTCTGAGGGGAGCGGATGAAGAATTCGACCCACTAACAACCTTACAGAGTCTCTTGGTTTTGCATGTATAGAAAGCGACTATAACTGAAGTTGGTCCAATAATTCTTCCATGGGCTTTGTGAAGGTGCCGTGAAGGAGACGCAGACAACAGGTTCACGTTTTGGCTTCTACTTTTTATCAACTTAAAATGTAGGATGGAGTAACGCCTAACTTGCCATGTGCTAAAGTGGGTTTTCCCTACCTAAAGAAAACCAAGAATAGTCTGAGTTAGACAGTCCAAAGAAAATGTATGTGTCCAAAACCTATACTTGCCCTCATATCTAACTGTACACAATCTGTAGGGATGTCAGCATCAAAAAGAAAAGTGTTCAAAGTTCTTGGCTTGTAAGCAGATTCCCCTTCCCCAAGTTGAAAACAGTTCACAGAGCATAGGGTTTCCCTGCCCCAAGAGGGCAAATCTTCCAGCTTTTCAAAACACCACAAGTCCTTGGGACACTTCACAACTCTTATACTAGTTGTATGTTTCACTAGTTCACATAGGCACTTCAGTTTCTGAATGGTTGTGGTATAAAAAACAATCTACACAGGGGTTCACTTGACCTAGGCGCAGTCGTCGGACCACACAGTCCACCCATTACAGGTCACGCAATCGGTCCCCCTTCCTTGCAGCTTTTCCATCAACAGTAGGCCAGTGTCAACTCGACAGTGCTCTGATGTCTCCACCTGTGTCACACTGTCCAGACACTGCACAGAGGCTTGACTGATCACAATACGCCAGTTGCACTTTCTCCTAGCTCTTGCCAATGTATATTCATAAAGTGCCCTTGCTTTAATCCTCCTTCTGGCTTTTGCTCGGGCCCGTTTTCTCATATCTTGCACTTCACTGGATTTAAGCAAGATCCCAAACTTTCTTTCACTCAGTTTAAGGTTCACGATTGCGCAAGACTTGCTTACATTGCGTTTGGTATTCAAAAGTGTTCACTTGGTTCAGCATTCAAAAGTACTTTGCTTTTACTTTGTTTGGCACTCACAAATGCTTATATTTACTTTCACTTTATTCGACATTCATATAAAGGCTTAGTTCCACTTAAAATCAATCTTCATTGCTTGCTTAACATATTTGCATGCCAACCCGGTGTTTCCCTGTCTGGATTCACTCACTGGTCGGAGCCAATGGCTTTGTTGAGAGGTCCTCGACCGCCACAGGGTTTCTCCTTCCTGTGCGGTACGTTGTCTCTGCTCCCAGCGGCTCGGCACACCCGGCGCTGCTCCTCCTGTAGATCGGGACTTGCTCGACCGCTGCTCAGCTGACTCTGCCTCCACAGTGTATTAAGAATATTAGGTTGACATGTGTTTGTCGCAACAAAATGAGGATGCATCTTCCTAGTTAGTCTCTTCCTCGTCCCAGTACTCAGCTTGGGGACTCTTTCAAGGGAAGAACAGTGAAAGGGCTGGCAAAAGCCCATGAAGGCTTGAGGGACAGAGGGTTCGGTATGAAAGGGAAATAGGGGATACCATGTCTCACCTAGGGACGTTCTCTCCCCACGTCTCCTTCACCCAGGTGATCCTCCCTCGCATCTCCGCTCCCAGGGTCGGGATCCAAGAGCAATGACCTTTCCCTGGCCCCCTGAGAGGACGACACAGGGTGAAAAGAAGTGAGGACGCCCTCAAGTTCTTCCCAGCTTCCAGCACAGGAAGTAGTGTTATAAAGGCTATGGGCGACTGGCTAAACAGCAATGCCAGTGCCAATCCTTAGTAGGAACCTCATTCATTATCATTAAATGAGCAGCACCAGCTGGCAAGTGACACCAGAGACTATAAACAAGTAAAAATACAGAATGTTTAAGCATATACAGACACACAAAGACAGCCAAACATATGTTACAAGAAATAGGGGAAAAAAAACTAATAGTAACGAAATTACAACCTAAAGAGTGCTCAAAACAATGCAAGTCCGAACTTTGACAGTGCTGCAACAATATCTTGAATAGATCAAAACAGTAATTACCCAACATAGTCCATACCTTAATGGCCTCGATGGCATATTCCACCTGGAACAAGCGTCCCTCGGGGGAGAAAGTGTTGACGCCCCTAAAGAATAAACACAAGGCAGTTAGCGGTGCGCTGGGGCAAGAGGTTCACTTTCATGCAGAAAATACTCCACTGCAAGAGAATTAGCAGGATTAAGAGAATATATGGCCCATTAATGAAAAAGATGAATCCATTTTAGATCACCTTAAATAGATGAGGTCTGAAGAAGAAGAGTGCAAGATACACCCTGATGAAACTACCTTCTCTGTCTGCCGAGGCCGGCACACACCTGCACTTGGATTCTAGCCCACCTGATCTTCCTGCACTTGGATTCTAGCCCACCTGATCTTCTTACCTTCTCTGCCTGCC
Organism: Ambystoma mexicanum; assembly: GCF_040938575.1. Taxonomy (NCBI): domain Eukaryota; kingdom Metazoa; phylum Chordata; class Amphibia; order Caudata; family Ambystomatidae; genus Ambystoma; species Ambystoma mexicanum. The sequence goes on along the minus strand of NC_090938.1, from coordinate 11,846,535 downwards.
GAGGCCAGGCACACACCTGCACTTGGATTCTAGCCCACCTGATCTTCTAACCTTTTCCGTCTGCCGAGGCCAGGCACACACCTGCACTTGGATTCTAACCCACATGCATGAAATATGTGGCATGTTTCTTAGTGCTCAAACTCTCAAAGCCTACACAAACTATCTTACTGCTTGCACGTGACACCAGACCTACATGGTCTCAAACTTTATGACTTTCTCTGCACTACTGCTTCCATTGGCTTATCCCAGCACACACTGCCAATCAAAGTATAAATGTATCAAAAATACTGGTAAAGACACAAACTATAAGGCTTGGCAGCACAGCGAGGTGAAAATTATGCAAAACTCTCGAAGCAGCCCTTTTTAGGCAGATTTGTAACCAGCCCATATGCATGTACCCTGGTCAAACATTTAAGAATTTGATTGGCAAAGTACCTAGCAAGAAAACATAGGCAATTGCCAGAGGTTACATTTCAAGTTCAAATCTACTAGCCAAGCATAAGTAATAAGTCATTACACCCTTTGTTTTCAACATGTACACACACAACATTTCTGGTTTCCCAAGCGTCATCACTCGCCAATGGCTAGTGGCGAGTGCAAATGGTCAGGCTTGTAATGACACGTTACTTCAGAAACTATAAGTAGATGACAGCTCTGGTGGAAGGAGTTTCCGAATAGGGCTGGTCAAAGGAGAGACCGGAGAGCCCAAGGACAAAACAGTGATTGTGGCAGGGAGAGAAGGAAGACGGGGGAAATAATCAATACAAAAGTTATAAGAATTCTGATACATTTGTTCCTATAAATTGTCCCATGTCAAAGTTGTTAGAGAAAGGGAAGTAAATGGACTTGTGGGTGCTTGGGTTGGGGGTGGGAACAGGTGTGCAGAACTGAAAACAGGGACAATTGGGAGAAATAGAAGAAAGACTACAATGTGGTAAAGTCAATAGTAAGACATGAAAGAAGGAAAGAAATTCACTCTGACGGGTCTAGAAAAGTGCACGGGGGAGGGGGGGGGGGCTAGTGCGTTGTGCTACTAGGTATATAGAGCCGGCCGGTTCCTCTCCTCCTGATCTATTTAGTGTCTTCCATTACCCACTCAGCCTTTTGATCTTTTTCATGGCCTTTCTCGGTCTAACAGAATTCCAATCACATGTATAAACCTACTGCAGTTTTTGTACATTTTCTTTCACATCTATTCTTTTTGCTTTGCTGTACATTTCCCCCCTGCAATCCTTTCACTCCCCCAATTTTTGACAACATCCTTACCCTGTGGAATTTTCAAAATTCTAGAATCCCTCAAGAGCCACTTAACAGATCTCTGAAAACGGAATATGCTTTTCACAGTAACAAGAGTAACTTTCTTATCATGTCTACAATGTATATACAGTGCCAGAAAATGAGGAGAGGGGTCAGAGGTCAGAGTGGTTTCGCCTGGGCGGAAACAAAGAACCAGGCCTTCTCGCTAGACTAGTCTGATACTAACCCACGAAAGAGCTGCACATTGAAAAGTACACCCCGACAAGAGGAACCCTTTGTTTGTTTATTGAACTTCATAAAAAGGGGCCTAGGCTTGGGGAAGGGAACCCTAAGAGGCAGAGACATTGTGAACTCTATAGATTTACGGCAAGAGCCCCGTGTGGAAGGTCCCAAGCGTAACCCTTTTGAGTTGAACTATACCTACTGGTAAGTCTATCTGAAACCAGCTGTGGTTTACATTACCTTTCTTTCTGTTTTTGTATTTTTTTTTTGGAGTCGACCATTTTTCCTTTAAGAAAATCCTCCAGCAGATTTGGTTTAAGAGTGAGGGCAAGCATAGGTTTGGACACACCCAAACTTTGGTTTTGAATTTCCAGCCCTTAGAAGCATCAGTTGAGGGAATAACCCCCTTTGAGTTAGGGCCAGGTAGGCATTACACCAACCCCACAAAGTTTGATAATAAAGGTTTTCAAACTGTTACTTTTGAGCCGGTGCCTCTCAATACCATGGATGTCTCACAGTTAGTAGTACAATTAATATAGCTTATTTTGCCAATAGACACCATTTTAATTTGCAAACGTCTTCCTTGGAAAAGATCAGATTAAAACGAATCATGTGTTTCTTTTTCTAACACCAATACACTGTTTCGTTTTGCGCACTGGCCACTGATTTGAGTGGTAGCGCTGCTGAACCTGTGCATTTGTTGTAGTATGCAGAGACATTAACAACCCCAAAAATAGAAAATTACAGACACTGTTGTAAGCCATAAAGCCTGCTCTGCTGGTCCCTTACACGGACGGCCAGAACCCTGCGTAATGCCTATAGCCTATCCAGGCCCCCCTCCCCACAACAGAAAATGTGGTCTCACATTCAATGACAAGACAGGTCTCCAAACACCAAGCTGGTCCCCACCCTGCACATGCCTCTGTCGACAATCGACAGAGAGCGAGTAGTAGTAGAATGGCATAGGCTATGCCTGGGACAGCCTCAAACCCACTCTTCATTTTCTAATCCTCACTCTCACGGAGTTCCCACTTCTTTCACTTTACATCACGTCCACACACTTGTCTTTTCTGGCCTTGTTGAGGTAATAAAGGAAGGCCTCGTTTTCAGTGTCTCCCCATAATCGCAGACTTTCCCTGCAGCAATAGCTTGCCCTGCGTGCATCGTTAGGCAGAGAAGTGCTCTGCGGGGTTCTACATTTCTGTGAGCCATTTAGCTTTTGCTTGTACCCCAAAAGAACCTGGTTAGCGAGCTACAGGGGAATGCATTTGATTCCTCAGTATTTGTATTGTATTTATTGTGTTTATATAGCGCTTTACTCCAAAGCGCTTTACATTATAACAACAAGATACATGGAAGACTATAACCGTAGAAACAATTTACAAAACATGAATCAAACCAACAAAACAGTGAGTAGAGCAATTAGCCTGTGAAGGTAAACAAGAGAAGGAGGGGGTGAGGAAGGGAAAGGAGGAGGGAGACAGAATAGGGATTAGGGTGAAGATACAAGGAGGGGGAGGTAAGGGTGAGAGGAAGAGGAGTGGATAGGGAGAGGTGAGTAGGGGGAGATGTGGGGAGTGAGAGAGGTGAAAGGAGGAAGAGATTTCAAGAAAGCACAGAAGGAGGAAAAGGTGGGGATGGAGCAGAGAGAGTGAGGTAGAGAGTTCCAGTGCAGGGGGGCCAGGAGCTGAAAGGAGAGGAAACGAGATGAGGCACATGGGGAAGGGGGAACAATGAGCAGGAAGAGAATGGCAGAGCGGAGGCAGCGGGAAGGGTTGTAGAATGAGAGGAGAGATAAGGGGGAGCAAGATCGTGAAGAGATTTAAAGACAAGACATGAAATTTAAGTTGGGGGTGAATGGGAAGCCAACAAAGGTAAGAAAGCGAAGAGGAAATTGAGTCGTGAGGAGCAAGGAGACAGAGGGTATGGACGGCTGAGTGATAGACAGATTTGAGGTGGGCGAGATGAGATACAGGGAGTCCAAAGAGGATAGAAGAGGCGAGAGAAGATGAGGGAGGAGATTATAAATTTAGTGGAGTGGAAGGTGAGAGAGGAGCAGACTTTGCAAATGTTGAAAAGGTGGCAGCGACAGGCACGAGAAATATGGTGGGAAAAGGAGAGGGAGGAGTCAAAGTGAATGTCTAGATTGCGAGCATGGGCAGAGATGGGAAGATTAGAGGGGAGAAAGTGAATAGGGGGAGGGGGAAGAGTGTTGGAGGGAAAGAATAGGACTCCAGTCTTATCAGTGTTGAGAGAAAGAAAGCAGAATGACATCCAGTTTTTAATGGCAATAAAACAGAGAGAGAGATGGGTGGAGGTCAGGAGTGAAGGAAGAGAAGGAAAGGAAGAGCTGGGTGTCATCAGCATAAAAATGGAAGAGATGATGGGGGGAAGAAGAGAGGTGTAAAGAGAAAATAGAAAAGGGCCAAGAACAGAGCCTTGGGGTACACCATAATCCATGGGGAGAGTAGAGGAGGTACAACCGCCCCTACAGACAGCAAAAGAGCGGGAGGAGAGGTAAGAGGAGAGCTAGTTGAGAAGAAACCAAAGGAGGAAAGAGTGTTGAGAAGTAAGGGGTGATCAACAGTGTCAAAAGGCAGCAGAGAGGTCAAGGAGGAGGAGGACAGAGGATTGCGTAAAGTAGCGAGCGGTCAGGAGGGAGTTGAGAACATAAGTTAAAGAAGTTTCAGGGGAGTGTTTAGGTTGGAAGCCAGAATGAGAGGGGGGTGGGGGGAAAGGTTAGTGACAAAAGCTGAGTGCTGGGAGTAGACTAGGCGTTCAAGTAATTTAGAGAGGAAGGGGAGAAGCAAGATTGGATGGAAGTTTGAAGCAAGAAGGGGATCGGCAGAAGGTTTCTTAAGAATAGGTATGAAAGTAGCATGCTTGAATGCGGAAGGCAAAGTACCACAGGGGAGACAGATGTTGAAAAAGGAGATTAAGTAAGGAATAAGAAGAGGGTAAATCTTCGGGATAAGGAGGGTGGGGAGAGGATCGTAAGGGGCCGCCGTAGGATGGGATTTGGACAGGAGGAGGGACACGTCAGAAGGGGAGACAGGCGAGAAGTCAGACATGCAAGGTGAAGGGGAGTGGGGGCATGTGGGGAAATAGGAAGGAGAGCAGTTAATGTTATGGCGAAGAGAGAATTCTGGAGGAGAAGAAGTCAGCGAAGTTAGAAGGAGAGAGGGAAGATGTAGCTGAGGGGCATGGGGTGGGCAGGGAGAGAAGACGAGAGGGTTTGAAAGATACGGCGAGGATGAGAGCCTTGGAAGTGGAGAAGGTTAGAATAGTAGGAACGTTTAGCAGAGGTAAGGCAGGAGTCATAAAGAGAGTGATCAGAGAAATAGGAGGTTTGATTAGGCAGAGAGGGAAATTTGAGCCAGTGTCGCTCGAGGCGACGACGCATGGAGAGAAGGTGAGGGGAAAGCCAGGGTTGAGACGGTTTGCGAGTATGTTGGAAAGGAGAGAGGGGGTAAAGTTATCGAGAGTGGAAGAGATAGGAGGACAGAGCATCATTGGCAGAGAGAGAAGAGAAGTCAGAAGGGGGGAGAGGAAGAGCAAGTCTCAGAAAAAAAGAGAAGGACTAAAGTTGCGCAGGTCACGTCGAGAGAAGGAAGTGGGGGAGGGTAGAGGAGAGGAAGGAGGGCAAATGGGAGTAAGGGAGAAGGAGGGTAAAGCATGGCCAGAGAGATAGTTGTTGGGTAAGGTGGAAGAGGAGGAGTAGGTTGAATTAAAGATAAGATCAAGAGTGGAGCCAGAAGAGTGAGTAGGAGAAGAAGGGAGAGGAGGTAGGAGTCAAGGATGGAAAGAAGAGGAGAAGGTTGAGGGGGAGGGGGTAGAAAGGTGAAGGTTGAAGTCGCAAAGTACAGTGAGGGGAGAGGGGAGGGAGAGATAAGAGGAGGTGGTTTAGGTCATCGTAGAAGGAGGAGAGGGGGCCAGGAGGTCGGTAGATGATTAGAAAGGAGATAGGGTGAGGGGAAGTAAAGTAAAGGATTTGTATAGGTATTCGAAGGAGGGGAAGGTAGGAAGAGGCAGTAAGGAGGTAGAAGAAAGGTATTTAGGGTGGAAGAGCAGGCCAATGCCACCACCACGACCAGAAGAACGAGAGATTTGAGAGGAGGAAGAGGTGGTGAGAGAAGCAGGGACAGTAGAGTTGTGAAGGGTGATCCAGGTTTTGGTTAAACAGAGGAAATGAAGGTTAAGACTGAAGAACATGTCCAAAACGGCTGCTGTCTTATTGCAGAGGGATCTGGCATTCCAGAGAGCAATGTTGATGAGGCTGGAGGGTTGGACAATAGAGGGGGTAGATGAGGTTAGGATGAAGAGGGGGGGGTTGGAAGGGGATGGGATGAATGTGGGACGGGTGGAGCAAGGGAATGGACATGAGAAAAAGGGGAAAGGAAAGTAGGAGGGGGGCGGGGAGTGGGGAGTCTGGCAATGCGCATGACAGGGGGAGGAGAGTGCTGTGATGAAGAGAGAGTAAAGGGGAAGGGAGTGGGTTATTGAAGGCGAGAGATAGTGAAAGGGAGAAGGAAGGCGTCAATGGGGAGAGGGATGGCGCTAGGAGCAGACCAGGGTGCCCAGGTTGTGGCGTCTGCAGTCTGCAAGGGCCCAGAATAAAGCAGTCAGGGGCCAGAGAAGGCCGGGGCCCAGGAGGGCAGGCGAACCTCAGATCAGAGGGCTCAGGTGGAAGCAGGGGGGACTGTGGGAAATGAAGAATCCTGGGAGGTGGCAGGGAGGCCAGCAGATAGGAAGGGCCCAAGAGGTGGCAGGTGGACCACAGAAACAAAATGGGCTCAGGTGGTCCACAGTTCAGAAAGACCCAGATGGCAGCAAGCAGTCTGTGGTAGATGAAGAATCATGGAGGTAGCAGGGGTCAGCAGACAGGAAGGGCCGAGGTGATAGCAGACGGACCACTGCACAAAAGGGCCCCGGTGGTAGCAGGCAGACCCTGGGGAGTAGGGGACAGGTGGAGGGAGGGGCAAGCAGATGAGGGGGGTCCAGGCGGCCTGTGGGAAATGAAGAATCCTGGAGGTGGTCCACAGTTCAGAGTCCCAGGTCGTAGCAGGCGGCCTCTGGGAAATGAAGATTCCTGGGATTGGCAGAGAGGCCAGCAGACAGGATGGCTCTAAGTGGTAGTAGGCGGACCACAGAACAAAATGGGCTCAGATGGTACACAGTCCAGAGAGTCCAGGCTGGTAGCGGGCGGTCCTTGGTAGATGAAAAACCCTGGAGGTAGCAGGGGGCCAGCAGACAGGCATGGCTCAGGTGGTAACAGGTGGTCCGTGGGGAGTAAGGCCCTGGTGGAGGCAGGGGCAAGCAGACAGGGAGGGTCCAGGTGGAAGCAGATGGACCGTAAATCAAAAAGGAGCCCCATGAGGAGGCATGGGTTTGTGGCTAACAGCAACATGTCAGGAGATTAATGCCAAGACATTCATTCTGTGTTTGGGATTGTATATAAAATCAGCATTTGGACATGTGTAAAATAACGTAAAGCACAATAGGCAAAAAGTTATACTTTCCATCTAATGCTAAAGTAGATATGTGACTTGATTGAGCCTGCTCAGTGGATGCTGCCTGACACCCAGCAGCTGCTTTTAGTTCCCCCAGTAGCGCCTGCTCAGTGGATGTTGCCTGGCACACAGCAGCTGCTTTTAGTTCCTATGGTAGCATCTGCTCAGTGGATGCTGCCTGACACCCAGCAGCTGTTTTAGCTCCTACGGTACAGCCTGCTGCCTGACACCCAGTAGCCGCTTTTAGCTCCTACGGTAGAGCCTGCTGAGTGGATGCTGCCTGCCACCCAGCAGCCGCTTTTAGCTCCTACAGTAGAACCTGCTCAGTGGATGCTGCCCGACACCCAGCAGCTGCTTTTAGTTCCTATGGTAGCGCCTGCTCAGTGGATGCTTCCTGACACCCAGCAGCTGTTTTTAGCTCATACGGCAGAGCCTGCCCGAGACTCACCAGCTGCTTTTAGCTCCTAAGGTAGCAACAGATCAGTGGATGCTGCCTGACACCCAGCAGCTGTTTTTAGCTCCTACGGTAGAGCCTGCTGCCCGACACCCAGTAGCCACTTTTAGCTCCTACGTTACAGCCTCCTCAGTGGATGCTGCCCGACACCCAGCAGCCGCTTTTAGCTCCTATGGTTGTGCCTGCTCAGTGGATGCTGCCCGACACCCAGCAGTCGCTTTTAGCTCCTACGGTTGTGTCTGCTCAGTGGATGCTGCCCGACACCCAGCAGTCGCTTTTAGCTCCTACGGTTGTGCCTGCTCAGTGGATGCTGCCCGACACCCAGCAGCTGCTTTTAGCTCCCAATTATGAAAATATTTAATCCAATCCCTGCATCAATACGCATCACTTTTGCAAATAATTGTGTCTTTGTTAAAATGTATTAAAAACATTCTTGTGACGGGGAGACCCCTTATTAAAACCTGAGAATGTACAAAAACAGGCAAAGTCCTGACTCCTGCAATACACCAAGGTTGATGCCAAGAGACCAAATGTAGAGGCACACCCCTGAATGCCCCAGCAAGCTAGAGCATAAATTGATGCCAGGTGGTGATACAGAAAACTGTCTCTGAATATGTACAATGAAGAGAAGGTGGTGGGGGGAATTGAAGGTCAGCCTCAGTTATTTACAATTTAAGCGGCCCTCAAAATGTTCACTCATCACCAGCCGTTGGTAAGAAATGGCACGCTGTATGCATCTGGAAAGCTAAGCTAGTATTCCTGTGTAACTAATGGTTTTCCCTGGATTTAAGGTTTCTTTATTTGATTGGTATTTTCCAACTCTCCTGCGCAGACAGTAAGCTTTGCTTTAGGCTCATCACAAGTCAGAGGGGACGAGGGTGGCACAGGGACTCGCTCACACGGAGGTCTAGCAATGGAAAGGGATGTAGCACCGAGAAGGCGATTGGGAGGGATTTGAATGCGGCAAGTCCTATAAGAAGTGGGAATGACTAAATTTGAAAGGAGAGGTTTATTTATGTATATACAGGGGGGGGACAATGCTCTTTTGATCACAAAAGAACGTACAATAGATAAGAAATCAGATTTGACAGAACTAGCGTACTTACTACAATGGGGTGAGTTTGAGGGGCATCCTGACCAGGTTGTTGGGTGGGGGAGGGGGGGGGGGGAGTAAATGGAACAGTCACTGAGGATAAGACACAAGTGAACATACATAGATTAATGAAAAAGAACATTGGAGATTTTTAAGTGCAGCTAGGCAGTACAGCCAGATGTGCTCAGGATGTGCCCAGAATGGGTGATGTGCTAGAGTGGAGGCAGAGGAAGTGAGGGACAGAGGCCGGTTAGAGGTGAGGGAAACATTTTATCTAGCAGGTAGGTAGGTTACGAGGGAAACTCATAGGCAAGGAAGTAAGCTTTTAGTTTGGGTTTGAACACATCTGTGTAGACTACTTCTCGGATGTCGGGAAACACAGGGATGCGAGGAGTCAAGGGTTGTTGAGGAGGCAGAGCACAGATTACAGGAAGGCTTGTAGAGTTGGATAGAGGAAGATGGATACATTGGTGCCTTACCGTGGCTAGATTTGTGAACCACGAGAAGGACTTTTAATCTGGTCCTGTTTTGCATCGTCAGCAATCCAGTCTGGTGACTGTTCGAACAAGTAGGTGTGAAAGGAGGGAATTCAAATACAGACCTGGTAGCAAAGTTAGTGATCTTGTTGAGAGGACAGACAGCATAGTTGGGGTGAACAAAGAGTGCTGGCATAGTAGTCCAGTTTAGATAAGACCAGTGTGTTTAAGAGATGCTTGCCAGTGTTAAAAAGGAAGGAGGTGCTGGATTTGCCTAATATTTAGGAGGTTGAGGCGAGCTGCATTTTCACTTTTAGAGATGAAATCAGAGAAGGGTCATAGATGCAAATGAGGTTTCTAGGTGAAGAAGAATAGAGGAGAGTGTCAGGTGGAACCGAATAGAAAGAGATGAGAGCTTTTGGCAAAGAAGAAGAGCACCTCTGTTTTGGTAGAGTTTAACATCAGGGAGTGCAAAGCCAGCCAATATCTAATGGCAGAGAGACAGTTGCAAATGTTGACTGAGATCAGCGGAGAGTTCAGGAAAAGAGAAGAAAACGTGGGTGTCGTTCTCAAACAGTGGTACGAGAAACCAAAGGAGGAGATTAGAGTTCCAAAGACAGATTTAGAGTGTAGAGGAGTGGACCAAAAGACAGAGCCTTGTGAAACACCAACAGTTAGAGGAGTGAGTTGAAAGGTGTTGATGCTCCAGGAGAGAAGGAATTGGTGAGGTGCATGGTAGGATTCACTCCAGGCAAGGGCTCAATCACGAATCCCAAGAAGAAAGAGTATAAAGGATATCGGAATGCTTGACAGTGTCAAAGGCAGCCGACAGGTCAAGGAGAATTAGGATAGGTTGGAGTGCTTAGCAGAGGCGTTGAAGTTGGACACATTCATGAGAGCACTTTCCGCGGAGTGACAGGAACGGAAACCTTTCGAGCACTATAGGGTAGCACGGAAGAGCTGTTAAAAAACAGTATGCTGTGTGAAACAATGACTACAAGAAGGTGAACATCATGTGCATTCTTTTATTGTGTGCAGGTGATCAAATGAGAGGATTTTTAAATCCACATTACTTATTATACTGCTACACTTTCATTCAGGATGGGGAAAATAAAGCTAGAAAACTTTTTTCTCAACATATTTCTATAAGTATTCATATACAGTGACGGTGGTTTATTATGTGTACTTTCAAGCCAGCCCTTGCGAATTGTAGTATTATTTTTGTTCTTGAAATCGATACCTCAATAAATACGTGTTCCAACTATAAGTGGGGACATCTGTGGTCATAATGAAGAGCCTGGGAGACAAAGTAGTGGCAATCTGCATTTTAACAAAAATTATGGTGCAACAAACTTTGGAGTCTCCTTGGTTTCAGATGCAGAGGTGGTACATTCATTAAAACGGCCACTAATGTGGTTTCAAGTGACTGTCCTAAGGATCCTACTGCAAACCTGCCAACTCTCGGGGATGTCCTCCACTACACCCAATAACTTGCACTCCTCTTTCAACCTGCTAGAGCTCCCCCCCCCACCCCCTCCCAAGTATTCAGCCACAGGAGAGGGCCTCCCACCCAAGACCTGTCGAGGGTCTGTGCACTTTACCCAGAGAGCCTCCCACCCAAGGACCTGTCCTGCCCCCCTGGAGCCTGTGCCAGGCCCTGCAATGCATGGGCTAAGACGAGGGTCTGTGCACTTTACCCAGAGAGCCTCCCACCCAAGGACCTATCCTCCCCCCCCCCCCCGGAGCCTGTGCCAGGCCCTGCAATGCATGGGCTAAGCCGAGGGTCTGTGCACTTTACCCAGAGAGCCTCCCACCCAAGGACCTGTCCTGCCCCCCCTGGAGCCTGTGCCAGGCCCTGCAATGCATGGGCTAAGCAGGGGATATGAGCACCTTATCCAGAGGGCTTCCTGTGCCCAGCCCTGCAATGCATGGGCTAAGCCAAGGGTCTGTGCACTTTACCCAGAGAGCCTCCCACCCAAGGACCTGTCCTGCCCCCCCTGGAGCCTGTGCCAGGCCCTGCAATGCATGGGCTAAGCCGAGGGTCTGTGCACTTTACCCAGAGAGCCTCCCACCCAAGGACCTGTCCTGCCCCCCCGGAGCCTGTGCCAGGCCCTGCAATGCATGTGCTAAGTCGAGGGTCTGTGCACTTTACCCAGAGAGCCTCCCACCCAAGGACCTGTCCTGCCCCCCCCCCTGGAGCCTGTGCCAGGCCCTGCAATGCAAGGGCTAAGCCGAGGGTCTGTGCACTTTACCCAGAGAGCCTCCCACCCAAGGACCTGTCCTGCCCCCCCTGGAGCATGTGCCAGGCCCTGCAATGCATGGGCTAAGCAGGGGATATGAGCACCTTATCCAGAGGGCTTCCTGTGCCCGGCCCTGCAATGCATGGGCTAAGCCGAGGGTCTATGCACTTTACCCAGAGAGCCTTCCACCCAAGGACCTGTCCTGCCCCCCCTGGAGCCTGTGCCAGGCCCTGCAGTGCATGGGCTAAGCCGAGGGTCTCTGCACTTCACCCAGAGAGCCTCCCACCCAAGGACCTGTCCTGCCCCCCTGGAGCCTGTGCCAGGCCCTGCAATGCATGGGCTAAGCAGGGGATATGAGCACCTTATCCAGAGGGCTTCCTGTGCCCGGCCCTGCAATGCATGGGCTAAGCCAAGGGTCTGTGCACTTTACCCAGAGAGCCTCCCACCCAAGGACCTGTCCTGCCCCCCCTGGAGCCTGTGCCGGGCCCTGCAATGCATGGGCTAAGCCGAGGGTCTATGCACTTTACCCAGAGAGCCTTCCACCCAAGGACCTGTCCTGCCCCCCCTGGCAGAAGGTTTCTTAAGAATAGGTATGAAAGTAGCATGCTTGAATGCGGAAGGCAAAGTACCACAGGGGAGACAGATGTTGAAAAAGGAGATTAAGTAAGGAATAAGAAGAGGGTAAATCTTCGGGATAAGGAGGGTGGGGAGAGGATCGTAAGGGGCCGCCGTAGGATGGGATTTGGACAGGAGGAGGGACACGTCAGAAGGGGAGACAGGCGAGAAGTCAGACATGCAAGGTGAAGGGGAGTGGGGGCATGTGGGGAAATAGGAAGGAGAGCAGTTAATGTTATGGCGAAGAGAGAATTCTGGAGGAGAAGAAGTCAGCGAAGTTAGAAGGAGAGAGGGAAGATGTAGCTGAGGGGCATGGGGTGGGCAGGGAGAGAAGACGAGAGGGTTTGAAAGATACGGCGAGGATGAGAGCCTTGGAAGTGGAGAAGGTTAGAATAGTAGGAACGTTTAGCAGAGGTAAGGCAGGAGTCATAAAGAGAGTGATCAGAGAAATAGGAGGTTTGATTAGGCAGAGAGGGAAATTTGAGCCAGTGTCGCTCGAGGCGACGACGCATGGAGAGAAGGTGAGGGGAAAGCCAGGGTTGAGACGGTTTGCGAGTATGTTGGAAAGGAGAGAGGGGGTAAAGTTATCGAGAGTGGAAGAGATAGGAGGACAGAGCATCATTGGCAGAGAGAGAAGAGAAGTCAGAAGGGGGGAGAGGAAGAGCAAGTCTCAGAAAAAAAGAGAAGGACTAAAGTTGCGCAGGTCACGTCGAGAGAAGGAAGTGGGGGAGGGTAGAGGAGAGGAAGGAGGGCAAATGGGAGTAAGGGAGAAGGAGGGTAAAGCATGGCCAGAGAGATAGTTGTTGGGTAAGGTGGAAGAGGAGGAGTAGGTTGAATTAAAGATAAGATCAAGAGTGGAGCCAGAAGAGTGAGTAGGAGAAGAAGGGAGAGGAGGTAGGAGTCAAGGATGGAAAGAAGAGGAGAAGGTTGAGGGGGAGGGGGTAGAAAGGTGAAGGTTGAAGTCGCAAAGTACAGTGAGGGGAGAGGGGAGGGAGAGATAAGAGGAGGTGGTTTAGGTCATCGTAGAAGGAGGAGAGGGGGCCAGGAGGTCGGTAGATGATTAGAAAGGAGATAGGGTGAGGGGAAGTAAAGTAAAGGATTTGTATAGGTATTCGAAGGAGGGGAAGGTAGGAAGAGGCAGTAAGGAGGTAGAAGAAAGGTATTTAGGGTGGAAGAGCAGGCCAATGCCACCACCACGACCAGAAGAACGAGAGATTTGAGAGGAGGAAGAGGTGGTGAGAGAAGCAGGGACAGTAGAGTTGTGAAGGGTGATCCAGGTTTTGGTTAAACAGAGGAAATGAAGGTTAAGACTGAAGAACATGTCCAAAACGGCTGCTGTCTTATTGCAGAGGGATCTGGCATTCCAGAGAGCAATGTTGATGAGGCTGGAGGGTTGGACAATAGAGGGGGTAGATGAGGTTAGGATGAAGAGGGGGGGGTTGGAAGGGGATGGGATGAATGTGGGACGGGTGGAGCAAGGGAATGGACATGAGAAAAAGGGGAAAGGAAAGTAGGAGGGGGCGGGGAGTGGGGAGTCTGGCAATGCGCATGACAGGGGGAGGAGAGTGCTGTGATGAAGAGAGAGTAAAGGGGAAGGGAGTGGGTTATTGAAGGCGAGAGATAGTGAAAGGGAGAAGGAAGGCGTCAATGGGGAGAGGGATGGCGCTAGGAGCAGACCAGGGTGCCCAGGTTGTGGCGTCTGCAGTCTGCAAGGGCCCAGAATAAAGCAGTCAGGGGCCAGAGAAGGCCGGGGCCCAGGAGGGCAGGCGAACCTCAGATCAGAGGGCTCAGGTGGAAGCAGGGGGGACTGTGGGAAATGAAGAATCCTGGGAGGTGGCAGGGAGGCCAGCAGATAGGAAGGGCCCAAGAGGTGGCAGGTGGACCACAGAAACAAAATGGGCTCAGGTGGTCCACAGTTCAGAAAGACCCAGATGGCAGCAAGCAGTCTGTGGTAGATGAAGAATCATGGAGGTAGCAGGGGTCAGCAGACAGGAAGGGCCGAGGTGATAGCAGACGGACCACTGCACAAAAGGGCCCCGGTGGTAGCAGGCAGACCCTGGGGAGTAGGGGCAAGCAGATGAGGGGGGTCCAGGCGGCCTGTGGGAAATGAAGAATCCTGGAGGTGGTCCACAGTTCAGAGTCCCAGGTCGTAGCAGGCGGCCTCTGGGAAATGAAGATTCCTGGGATTGGCAGAGAGGCCAGCAGACAGGATGGCTCTAAGTGGTAGTAGGCGGACCACAGAACAAAATGGGCTCAGATGGTACACAGTCCAGAGAGTCCAGGCTGGTAGCGGGCGGTCCTTGGTAGATGAAAAACCCTGGAGGTAGCAGGGGGCCAGCAGACAGGCATGGCTCAGGTGGTAACAGGTGGTCCGTGGGGAGTAAGGCCCTGGTGGAGGCAGGGGCAAGCAGACAGGGAGGGTCCAGGTGGAAGCAGATGGACCGTAAATCAAAAAGGAGCCCCATGAGGAGGCATGGGTTTGTGGCTAACAGCAACATGTCAGGAGATTAATGCCAAGACATTCATTCTGTGTTTGGGATTGTATATAAAATCAGCATTTGGACATGTGTAAAATAACGTAAAGCACAATAGGCAAAAAGTTATACTTTCCATCTAATGCTAAAGTAGATATGTGACTTGATTGAGCCTGCTCAGTGGATGCTGCCTGACACCCAGCAGCTGCTTTTAGTTCCCCCAGTAGCGCCTGCTCAGTGGATGTTGCCTGGCACACAGCAGCTGCTTTTAGTTCCTATGGTAGCATCTGCTCAGTGGATGCTGCCTGACACCCAGCAGCTGTTTTAGCTCCTACGGTACAGCCTGCTGCCTGACACCCAGTAGCCGCTTTTAGCTCCTACGGTAGAGCCTGCTGAGTGGATGCTGCCTGCCACCCAGCAGCCGCTTTTAGCTCCTACAGTAGAACCTGCTCAGTGGATGCTGCCCGACACCCAGCAGCTGCTTTTAGTTCCTATGGTAGCGCCTGCTCAGTGGATGCTTCCTGACACCCAGCAGCTGTTTTTAGCTCATACGGCAGAGCCTGCCCGAGACTCACCAGCTGCTTTTAGCTCCTAAGGTAGCAACAGATCAGTGGATGCTGCCTGACACCCAGCAGCTGTTTTTAGCTCCTACGGTAGAGCCTGCTGCCCGACACCCAGTAGCCACTTTTAGCTCCTACGTTACAGCCTCCTCAGTGGATGCTGCCCGACACCCAGCAGCCGCTTTTAGCTCCTATGGTTGTGCCTGCTCAGTGGATGCTGCCCGACACCCAGCAGTCGCTTTTAGCTCCTACGGTTGTGTCTGCTCAGTGGATGCTGCCCGACACCCAGCAGTCGCTTTTAGCTCCTACGGTTGTGCCTGCTCAGTGGATGCTGCCCGACACCCAGCAGCTGCTTTTAGCTCCCAATTATGAAAATATTTAATCCAATCCCTGCATCAATACGCATCACTTTTGCAAATAATTGTGTCTTTGTTAAAATGTATTAAAAACATTCTTGTGACGGGGAGACCCCTTATTAAAACCTGAGAATGTACAAAAACAGGCAAAGTCCTGACTCCTGCAATACACCAAGGTTGATGCCAAGAGACCAAATGTAGAGGCACACCCCTGAATGCCCCAGCAAGCTAGAGCATAAATTGATGCCAGGTGGTGATACAGAAAACTGTCTCTGAATATGTACAATGAAGAGAAGGTGGTGGGGGGAATTGAAGGTCAGCCTCAGTTATTTACAATTTAAGCGGCCCTCAAAATGTTCACTCATCACCAGCCGTTGGTAAGAAATGGCACGCTGTATGCATCTGGAAAGCTAAACTAGTATTCCTGTGTAACTAATGGTTTTCCCTGGATTTAAGGTTTCTTTATTTGATTGGTATTTTCCAACTCTCCTGCGCAGACAGTAAGCTTTGCTTTAGGCTCATCACAAGTCAGAGGGGACGAGGGTGGCACAGGGACTCGCTCACACGGAGGTCTAGCAATGGAAAGGGATGTAGCACCGAGAAGGCGATTGGGAGGGATTTGAATGCGGCAAGTCCTATAAGAAGTGGGAATGACTAAATTTGAAAGGAGAGGTTTATTTATGTATATACAGGGGGGGGACAATGCTCTTTTGATCACAAAAGAACGTACAATAGATAAGAAATCAGATTTGACAGAACTAGCGTACTTACTACAATGGGGTGAGTTTGAGGGGCATCCTGACCAGGTTGTTGGGTGGGGGAGGGGGGGGGGAGTAAATGGAACAGTCACTGAGGATAAGACACAAGTGAACATACATAGATTAATGAAAAAGAACATTGGAGATTTTTAAGTGCAGCTAGGCAGTACAGCCAGATGTGCTCAGGATGTGCCCAGAATGGGTGATGTGCTAGAGTGGAGGCAGAGGAAGTGAGGGACAGAGGCCGGTTAGAGGTGAGGGAAACATTTTATCTAGCAGGTAGGTAGGTTACGAGGGAAACTCATAGGCAAGGAAGTAAGCTTTTAGTTTGGGTTTGAACACATCTGTGTAGACTACTTCTCGGATGTCGGGAAACACAGGGATGCGAGGAGTCAAGGGTTGTTGAGGAGGCAGAGCACAGATTACAGGAAGGCTTGTAGAGTTGGATAGAGGAAGATGGATACATTGGTGCCTTACCGTGGCTAGATTTGTGAACCACGAGAAGGACTTTTAATCTGGTCCTGTTTTGCATCGTCAGCAATCCAGTCTGGTGACTGTTCGAACAAGTAGGTGTGAAAGGAGGGAATTCAAATACAGACCTGGTAGCAAAGTTAGTGATCTTGTTGAGAGGACAGACAGCATAGTTGGGGTGAACAAAGAGTGCTGGCATAGTAGTCCAGTTTAGATAAGACCAGTGTGTTTAAGAGATGCTTGCCAGTGTTAAAAAGGAAGGAGGTGCTGGATTTGCCTAATATTTAGGAGGTTGAGGCGAGCTGCATTTTCACTTTTAGAGATGAAATCAGAGAAGGGTCATAGATGCAAATGAGGTTTCTAGGTGAAGAAGAATAGAGGAGAGTGTCAGGTGGAACCGAATAGAAAGAGATGAGAGCTTTTGGCAAAGAAGAAGAGCACCTCTGTTTTGGTAGAGTTTAACATCAGGGAGTGCAAAGCCAGCCAATATCTAATGGCAGAGAGACAGTTGCAAATGTTGACTGAGATCAGCGGAGAGTTCAGGAAAAGAGAAGAAAACGTGGGTGTCGTTCTCAAACAGTGGTACGAGAAACCAAAGGAGGAGATTAGAGTTCCAAAGACAGATTTAGAGTGTAGAGGAGTGGACCAAAAGACAGAGCCTTGTGAAACACCAACAGTTAGAGGAGTGAGTTGAAAGGTGTTGATGCTCCAGGAGAGAAGGAATTGGTGAGGTGCATGGTAGGATTCACTCCAGGCAAGGGCTCAATCACGAATCCCAAGAAGAAAGAGTATAAAGGATATCGGAATGCTTGACAGTGTCAAAGGCAGCCGACAGGTCAAGGAGAATTAGGATAGGTTGGAGTGCTTAGCAGAGGCGTTGAAGTTGGACACATTCATGAGAGCACTTTCCGCGGAGTGACAGGAACGGAAACCTTTCGAGCACTATAGGGTAGCACGGAAGAGCTGTTAAAAAACAGTATGCTGTGTGAAACAATGACTACAAGAAGGTGAACATCATGTGCATTCTTTTATTGTGTGCAGGTGATCAAATGAGAGGATTTTTAAATCCACATTACTTATTATACTGCTACACTTTCATTCAGGATGGGGAAAATAAAGCTAGAAAACTTTTTTCTCAACATATTTCTATAAGTATTCATATACAGTGACGGTGGTTTATTATGTGTACTTTCAAGCCAGCCCTTGCGAATTGTAGTATTATTTTTGTTCTTGAAATCGATACCTCAATAAATACGTGTTCCAACTATAAGTGGGGACATCTGTGGTCATAATGAAGAGCCTGGGAGACAAAGTGGTGGCAATCTGCATTTTAACAAAAATTATGGTGCAACGAACTTTGGAGTCTCCTTGGTTTCAGATGCAGAGGTGGTACATTCATTAAAACGGCCACTAATGTGGTTTCAAGTGACTGTCCTAAGGATCCTACTGCAAACCTGCCAACTCTCGGGGATGTCCTCCACTACACCCAATAACTTGCACTCCTCTTTCAACCTGCTAGAGCTCCCCCCCCACCCCCTCCCAAGTATTCAGCCACAGGAGAGGGCCTCCCACCCAAGACCTGTCGAGGGTCTGTGCACTTTACCCAGAGAGCCTCCCACCCAAGGACCTGTCCTGCCCCCCTGGAGCCTGTGCCAGGCCCTGCAATGCATGGGCTAAGACGAGGGTCTGTGCACTTTACCCAGAGAGCCTCCCACCCAAGGACCTATCCTCCCCCCCCCCCCCGGAGCCTGTGCCAGGCCCTGCAATGCATGGGCTAAGCCGAGGGTCTGTGCACTTTACCCAGAGAGCCTCCCACCCAAGGACCTGTCCTGCCCCCCCTGGAGCCTGTGCCAGGCCCTGCAATGCATGGGCTAAGCAGGGGATATGAGCACCTTATCCAGAGGGCTTCCTGTGCCCAGCCCTGCAATGCATGGGCTAAGCCAAGGGTCTGTGCACTTTACCCAGAGAGCCTCCCACCCAAGGACCTGTCCTGCCCCCCCTGGAGCCTGTGCCAGGCCCTGCAATGCATGGGCTAAGCCGAGGGTCTGTGCACTTTACCCAGAGAGCCTCCCACCCAAGGACCTGTCCTGCCCCCCCGGAGCCTGTGCCAGGCCCTGCAATGCATGTGCTAAGTCGAGGGTCTGTGCACTTTACCCAGAGAGCCTCCCACCCAAGGACCTGTCCTGCCCCCCCCCCTGGAGCCTGTGCCAGGCCCTGCAATGCAAGGGCTAAGCCGAGGGTCTGTGCACTTTACCCAGAGAGCCTCCCACCCAAGGACCTGTCCTGCCCCCCCTGGAGCATGTGCCAGGCCCTGCAATGCATGGGCTAAGCAGGGGATATGAGCACCTTATCCAGAGGGCTTCCTGTGCCCGGCCCTGCAATGCATGGGCTAAGCCGAGGGTCTATGCACTTTACCCAGAGAGCCTTCCACCCAAGGACCTGTCCTGCCCCCCCTGGAGCCTGTGCCAGGCCCTGCAGTGCATGGGCTAAGCCGAGGGTCTCTGCACTTCACCCAGAGAGCCTCCCACCCAAGGACCTGTCCTGCCCCCCTGGAGCCTGTGCCAGGCCCTGCAATGCATGGGCTAAGCAGGGGATATGAGCACCTTATCCAGAGGGCTTCCTGTGCCCGGCCCTGCAATGCATGGGCTAAGCCAAGGGTCTGTGCACTTTACCCAGAGAGCCTCCCACCCAAGGACCTGTCCTGCCCCCCCTGGAGCCTGTGCCGGGCCCTGCAATGCATGGGCTAAGCCGAGGGTCTATGCACTTTACCCAGAGAGCCTTCCACCCAAGGACCTGTCCTGCCCCCCCTGGAGCCTGTGCCAGGCCCTGCAGTGCATGGGCTAAGCCGAGGGTCTATGCACTTCACCCAGAGAGCCTCCCACCCAAGGACCTGTCCTGCCCCCCCTGGAGCCTGTGCCAGGCCCTGCAATGCATGGGCTAAGCCGAGGGTCTGTGCATTTTACCCAGAGAGCCTCCCACCCAAGGACCTGTCCTGCCCCCCCCCCCCGGAGCCTGTGCCAGGCCCTGCAATGCATGGGCTAAGCAGGGGATATGAGCACCTTATCCAGAGGGCTTCCTGTGCCCGGCCCTGCAATGCATGGGCTAAGCCAAGGGTCTGTGCACTTTACCCAGAGAGCCTCCCACCCAAGGACCTGTCCTGCCCCCCCCTGGAGCCTGTGCCAGGCCCTGCAATGCATGGGCTAAGCCGAGGGTCTGTGCAATTTACCCAGAGAGCCTCCCGCCCAAGGACCTGTCCTGCCCCCCCTGGAACCTGTGCCAGGCCCTGCAATGCATGGGCTAAGCCGAGGGTCTATGCACTTTACCCAGAGAGCCTCCCACCCAAGGACCTGTCCTGCCCCCCTGGAGCCTGTGCCAGGCCCTGCAATGCATGGGCTAAGCAGGGGATATGAGCACCTTATCCAGAGGGCTTCCTGTGCCCGGCCCTGCAATGCATGGGCTAAGCCGAGTGTCTATGCACTTTACCCAGAGAGCCTCCCACCCAAGGACCTGTCCTGCCCCCCCTGGAGCCTGTGCCAGGCCCTGCAATGCAAGGGCTAAGCCGAGGATCTATGCACTTTACCCAGAGAGCCTCCCACCCAAGGACCTGTCCTGCCCCCCTGGAGCCTGTGCCAGGCCCTGCAATGCATGGGCTAAGCCGAGGGGATATGAGCACCTTATCCAGAGGGCTTCCTGTGCCCGGCCCTGCAATGCATGGGCTAAGCCGAGGGTCTATGCACTTTACCCAGAGAGCCTCCCACCCAAGGACCTGTCCTGGTCCTGCCCCCCCTGGAGCATGTGCCAGGCCCTGCAATGCAAGGGCTAAGCCGAGGGTCTATGCACTTTACCCAGAGAGCCTCCCACCCAAGGACCTGTCCTGCCCCCCTGGAGCCTGTGCCAGGCCCTGCAATGCATGGGCTAAGCCGAGGGTCTGTGCACTTTACCCAGAGAGCCTCCCACCCAAGGACCTGTCCTGCCCCCCCCCCGGAGCCTGTGCCAGGCCCTGCAATGCATGGGCTAAGCCGAGGGTCTATGCACTTTACCCAGAGAGCCTCTCACCCAAGGACCTGTCCTGCCCCCCTGGAGCCTGTGCCAGGCCCTGCAATGCATGGGCTAAGCCGAGGGTCTATGCACTTCACCCAGAGAGCCTCCCACCCAAGGACCTGTCCTGCCCCCCTGGAGCCTGTGCCAGGCCCTGCAATGCATGGGCTAAACCGAGGGGATATGAGCACCTTATCCAGAGGGCTTCCTGTGCCCGGCCCTG
The DNA here is from genome assembly GCF_040938575.1 of Ambystoma mexicanum. NCBI lineage: Eukaryota > Metazoa > Chordata > Amphibia > Caudata > Ambystomatidae > Ambystoma > Ambystoma mexicanum. Next base: position 11,825,788 of record NC_090938.1, on the reverse strand, counting down.
CAATGCATGGGCTAAGCCGAGGGTCTATGCACTTTACCCAGAGAGCCTCCCACCCAAGGACCTGTCCAGGACCTGCCCCCCCCTGGAGCCTGTGCCAGGCCCTGCAATGCAAGGGCTAAGCCGAGGGTCTATGCACTTTACCCAGAGAGCCTCCCACCCAAGGACCTGTCCCGCCCCCCTGGAGCCTGTGCCAGGCCCTGCAATGCATGGGCTAAGCCGAGGGTCTGTGCACCTTACCCAGAGGGCCTCCTGTGCCCGGCCCTGCACTCCAGGGCCTAAGCCCAGGACCTGTGCACGCTACCACCCACCGCCCCCTCAGGACGGGTCAGGCCCTCGCCACCAGAGGGGCCGTGCTGCCCGGATCACAAGGCCTGTGGCTGCTCTCTCCTCTCTGGGGAGCTGCATCTTCCGCGCCCCGGGCTCCACGCTCACCTGTCATACTCGGAGCGGGTGAGGAACATGGCTGGGGCCGGGCTTGAAGGGTCCTCGGGGGTCCTCGGGGATCACTCACACTGCACTCAGGACTACAGCCGGCTCTCCACACCACGCGCATGCGCCTTACGGACCCGCCCCACGGCGCATGCGCGCAGGCCCTGCCCGACCGTCAGCCATTGGACCGGCTAGCGCCATAAGTAAACACAAAAGAAAGACTACAATGACGAGGCAAACTCCCAGAGGGCTGGCGGGGCGGCGCCAGCGCGGCCGCCATCTTGGAGAGACTCGTCAGCAGGGAAGAGCAGGTATAGAAATGTGCATTTGTTCACATTGGAATCACTTTCTCACAAGGAAGCTCATAGGCCTGTTACTAACGAATTGATACTTTAATATCAGTCATAAAGTATCTCTGGGAGGCCAACCATCAAACGGAATCGTCGTGTGAATCTCCTAAAACTACTTAGTCATGGCCCCATAACGTTTCCATTCTTTTTAATTTCTGAAGCTGAAATGGAATGCTGCAATCTTCAGAGCAGCCTCTAACCTTTCTTCACTCACCCTGAGGTAATCATATGGCTACAAGTTACACACAAGTACTTGGTTCCAGTGAAAATAGAGACCTGCTCAAACCTGACACCTACACCACAAGCTTGGTATTCTATGTCAAGACTGGAGGCTCAGATTATGCTTTCTCTTCATCTTTACTCTCAGCCATAGCTCCCAACCTTTTTTGTCAGCATGGCGGGTGAAAACACCCGATTTTCTTTTTGGCGGGTGAGAGGCCCATAGAAGTGAATGGGCATACGAAGGACTTGGCGGGTGATTCATCTGCTTTCAAGGCGGGTGACACCCGCCAAAAGCGGATGAGTTGAGAGCTATGTCTCAGCAGCAAAGAAAACCAAATATGTAAATAACATACAAAAACCAAGAAAAAACTACAATAACCATGAGATTTTTCAGATTTTGTAGTCCATCACTATAGGTCCTCAAACTGACCACGTGTTCAAAATAACCAATAGAAAACATAAGTCCTCCAATAAAAACTCTTGTCCTTTCTCTATTCTCCCTCTTTCTTTGCTGCTGGGCAGCGAGTTAAGTACTTTTCTTCTTATTTATATAGAATGTTTGGTGTGTGTTTGTAACAGTGTATTGAACTTTAGGATTTCAACGTAACATGCCTGTAGGCGGAACATATCCGCTACATTTACACGGTTTCTCGAAGTTGCGGCCGCGACGGGGCTGGTGCACCGGCGGCCGCAGCTTCTCAGAACCGTCGGAGAGGGCACTGCGGTACGGAAGAAGGAGCACGACGGGACCGCGTATTTCCGGCGCTCACTTCCTCTGTGCCGAACTTATTGAGAGGAGTGTTTTCGGACAGGGTCGGTGTGATCATAGCTCTCAACCATTTATGTCGCAAAGGGGGGTGAAAACACCCGATTTTATTTTTGGCGGGTGAGAGGCCCATTGAAACGAATGGGCGTGAAGTTGGCTTGGCGGGTGAGTCAGCTGTTTACAAGGCGGGTGACACCCGCCAAAAGCGTGTGAGTTGAGAGCTATGTGTGATTTTGAACGATTAATCCGTTAAGGATTACAATTTCCTTACCATATCATTACGCATCGTTCATACAAACGTATCGTCCTGTTTTCAGGAGTACTACAGCGCCCCTGCAGGCAATCAGTGATACCGCAGCCATACGGGCACAGTCCCAGGTAAAACCTGTCATTGGATATTATTATATCTATTTATATATATTCAGAACCAGGGAATTTACTAATTCGGACAGATATTTTGGCTCTCTGTACTGAGAGGGTTGATTAATCCCTGGTATACACATATTTTATTCTTTTGAAATGTCCCCAGGGCCTGAGAATAATGAGTTCCTCCAGTGATGAGGGGAAGGCTAGTGTTAGCCAAAAGAGGAGCCAAACAGCCATGACGGATGTCCTTCACAAAGCCCTGGGGGCTTCATTGGGACATGATCCTCAGCAGAGAGCTCTGATGGAGGATTGACTCTGTTCTTCTCAGGGCCTGGAGGAGGTCAAGGGTCTGAAAGCTCGAATGAAGTCCAAAGGGGGCAGTAAAGCAGCCCGTAGGGCGGAGGAAGCCCACACCCCCCCGGGCACTCCACCAGGAAAGAAAGGTGGAAAGAGAAAAAGAAAAAGTAAAGCGGTGCCTAGCAGGGAACGAGAATCATCTCATACCTCAGATGAGAGTGAGATGGAGTGGGAAGAGGAGTACCCTGAAGAGGAGGAAGTACTATCGATATCCTCTTCAGGCGAAGAAAGCCATGAGGCGATAAAGAAAAGGAAAAATGAGGAGACAGAGGGGGACGGTGCGGATGATGAGGATTTCGATCCAGAAGCACTGATTCATCCCTGATCATCAGAATGGGAACCCCCCAAAAGGATTGCGACATATTTAAAGAAACGCCTGAGGGCGCCGCTAGCCAAAGAGGCTAGAAGCAAAATGAGGGCAGAATGCCCCAGACCACTCCTCCCTTAAGGGGCAGCTGATACGCCAGTAATTGACGAAAAAATGATTACCTTTATGGGTAAATTCACAAAAGATGTGAGGAAAGGCCTTGATAGATCCTGGCGATCCTGTCAGGATAAGATGCTGGATGTGACGGGACCCCTCACAAAGATCCTCCAGATGGGAGAGGACGCGAAAGTAAAAGGGGAGCCGATAAACCCGGCAATCCTCATAGGATGGGCCCAAAGGGCGATATGCATGTTGGGTAATGCTAATCATGCTATAACCACCGAAAGGAGGAGATCTTTGCTGGTTAAGATCGACCCAAAATTGAGTGAATTAGCATCCCCTACTCAGTTTCTTCAGCTAAAGGAAAGTTATTTGGAGACTCCTTCATCAAGGAGCTCGCCAGATTTGTGAACTCTTACGCAGCCTTGGATAAGGCGCAAGCATCTCTTAAGAGAGTTTTCGGGAGACAGATTTTTGGACGGGCCAGCAGAGGCAGGGGTCGCTCGGCTGGCCGGTACCAATTCCACCGATCCGTTCAAGATAGAGCAAATTGCCGCGATCAAGAAGAGCGCAGACAAACGCCTTTCTTCCCATCGAGGAGTAGAGGAAGAGGCAGAATCTGGCGAGGGGAGCATCAGCAAAATAACACAGGTGAGATTGCCATATGCAATTCCGGTTACCCCAGAGGTAGGGGGGAGGACTGCTCAATTTTTAGAGAATTTGTCATGTCACGCGGGAGACTGGGGTCTGCCGCTCCCATTTCCTCCTGGCGAGTCTACCCGCGCGTATGCTTTCAGGGACTCGCCGGGAGGGGAGCGACGGGCTACGGGGCTGGCGGCCTTCGGCGCATGCGCGGAAGACCTCTCTCTCGGTTCCGCGCATGCGCCGTGGACCGGACTCACCTCCTTGGTGGGGCTTGCTTTCCAAGCCTCGTTATGGGTCCGCCGGCGTCCGGAAACGGAACGGCCTGCGTCCCAGGCCTCTCGGGCGCCGGCGGCCCATAAAAGAGGCTGCGAGTTTCAGCGAGTCGCGTCTCAACGCGGTTCGCTTTGCTCGCCTCGTTGTTCCTGCTTCCACACTTACCTGTGGCCTGTCCTGGGCCAACCTGCTTCCACACTTACCTGTGGCCTGTCCTGGGCCAGCCTGCCTCCAGCCCTTACCTCTGGCCTGTCCTGGGTCAGCCTGCCTCCAGCCCTTACCTGTGGCCTGTCCTGGGTCAGCCTGCCTCCAGCCCTTACCTGTGGCCTGTCCTGGGTCAGCCTGCCTCCAGCCCTTACCTGTGGCCTGTCCTGGGTCAGCCTGCCTCCAGCCCTTACCTGTGGCCTGTCCTGGGTCAGCCTGCCTCCAGCCCTTACCTGTGGCCTGTCCTGGGTCAGCCTGCCTCCAGCCCTTACCTGTGGCCTGTCCTGGGTCAGCCTGCCTCCAGCCCTTACCTGCGGCCTGTCCTGGGCCAGCCTGCCTCCAGCCCTTATCTGTGGCCTACCTTGGGCCTGCCTGACTCCAGCCCTTACCTGTGGTCTGTCCTGGGTCTGCCAACCTCCAGTACTTACCTGGGTCTTGCCTGTCTCCGAACTTTATCCTGCAAACCTTTGGAACCATCTGCACCAATCGAACTCCTCTATCAACTGCAAATACCTCGCTGTTACACTGGACCTGGAAGATTCATGGTCTCGACAACCAACTCTACCTGGACTGTGGTGTCACCCAACTGAGCCTTCAATCCTCTTGTCACGCTTTTCTGGAGAGTATTTAACGTGACATTGGGGGTCGGTCCATCCTTCACCCAGTTCCTCTTTTGGGTGGTGGAGAGGCTGATTCCTCGTGCCGCCATTTCATCAGTTTCCGGACTCCAGACTGGCGGCCTCTGCAAGACCATCCACCAAGACTACAGGTACGCGGTCCTCTAGGGCCAATCAGCTTGACAGAATTGGTTGAACATTTCAGGGGATCCCTGGGTGATTCAGACTTCTCAAGGCTTTTATATAGATTTTATAGAAACTCCTTATCAGAGAGAACCGCCAAGAGGTTTAGAAAGGAACAGAGAAGACAAGGCTTTACTGGAAAGGGAGTTAAGGGGTTTGGAAAGCAAAAGAGCTATTTGACCCGCTGCGGTTCAGGTAGGAGGTTACATAAGCAATATGTTCATAGTAAAAGGAAGACACAAGACGAGACCGATCATAAATCTGAGAGGCCTAAACGGTTACGTGGTATACAGACATTTCAAGATGGAAGGGATACATCTGTTGAGAGATACCCTTATTCAGGGAGATTGGTTGGCCAGAATAGATTTGAAAGATGCATACCTTACCATTCCCATCGCAGAAGAGCACTGCAGATTTCTAAGGTTCTTTTGGGAGAGAACGATTTGGGAATTTCGATGTCTACCCTTCGGCCTGGCATCAGCACCGTGGTGTTTTACCAAAATGATGAAACCCGTGATATCTCATCTCAGAGCTCAGGGGATAAGACTGATAATTTATCTGGACGACATATGTCTAATGTGTCAAGAGAAGGAAATGTTGATAGAGCAGATTCAGATAACAATAGAGGTGTTAGAGAGTCTGGGGTTCCTGATAAATTGGGAGAAGTCCAGTATAGTTCCTATTCAGTCAATAGAGTTTCTGGGTTTCATAGTGGACTCGATTCAGGGAACTCTCAGTTTACCTATTCTCAAGGTGAACGACATCAAGAAACAACTGAGACATACTCTAGCGAAAGGAGAAATGTCGTTGAGGGACATGGCGAGATTGGTGGGCTGGCTAGCGGCATCAATTCAAGCGATTTTTCCAGGGCCTCTGCATTACAGGGCACTCCAGAGGTTGAAGATATCTCACCTCAGGAGGGGCGTTTCTTACTAATCAAAGGTGAATATTTCACAGGAATTGAGAGAGGAGCTAGAATGGTGGCTCATTCATATGGATGGATGGAACGGGAGAGCCATATTTGGTTCATCCCCGGACCTCATTATCGAGTCCGACGCCAGCAAATGGGGCTGGGGAGCCCGATGTGGGAACGTGGCCACAGGAGGCAGGTGGTCGGACCAGGAGACGAGACTCCACATAAACTGCCTGGAGTTGTTGGCGTGGGTCCTTTGCAGTGAGATGCTGGACTCAGGAGAAAGCACATTGTTGCGTTTTGTTAAAGATGGACAATGTCTCCGCAGTCAGGTACATCAACAGACTGGGGGGGACGAGGTCCAAGCTATTGGCAGAATTGGCGAAAGAATTTTGGGAACTCTGTCTGGAGAGAAGAGTTTCAGTGACGGCGGAATATCTGCCGGGGCAGATGAACGAGGTGGCCGATTGGAACTCGAGATACCTCAGAGACGCCAGCAATTGGAAGCTGGACGAGGTAGTATTCCAGGAAATTATGAGACAGTGGGGTCCTTGCCAGGTCGATCTGTTTGCTTCGAGGCTAAACAGACAGCTTCCTCGGTTCTTCAGCTGGAGACCGGATCCGGAAGCGGAGGCGACAGATGCCTTCCTCCAATCCTGGGAACACCAGAAAAATTACGTGTTTCCTCCTTTCTCAATGATAGCGAGGACGCTAGCGCCGGTGAGACGTCAAAAAGCATCCATATTTCTAATCACGCCAGACTGGAAGGGACAGGCGTGGTTTCCCAGTTTATTGGAACTGACATATCACAACCCAGTACTTCTACCAGACACAGAATTTATCATTCGAGATCCCAGAGAGGGCAGTCATCCACTGGTGAGGTCAGGAGGACTCAAGTTAGTGGCTTGGGCGATTTCAGGAGATCTTGGGCTAGGCCAGGATTATCGAATGAGGCTGCGAACATCATTAATGAATCATGGGCCCCAGGGACTCACAAAGCTTATAGATCAGCGTGGGATAAATGGTATAGCTGGTGTATGGAAAGGGATTTTCATCCCGATAGAGCAGACGTAGTGCATGTAGCCAATTTTTTAGCTCAATTGGCAGGCAGGGCAAGGCATACAGGACGATCAATACAGCCAGGTCTGCGATATCTGCGGGGCACCCTAGAGTAGAGGGTTTAGCGATTGGAGAACACCCTTTGATCTGTAGATTGTTAAGGGGAATAAAGATGTTGAGACCGCCTAGTGTTAAATATAATCAGTTGTGGGATGTAGGTATGGTTTTGAAACTGTTTTTATCTTGGCCGGATAATCAAGATTTGTCCCGGAAAGCGATTTCGGGCAAATTATCTATGCTTTTATGTCTTTTAGCATTCAAGAGATCATCTGATGTTAGAGTGTTGGGGGTTGATAGGAAGAGTTTATCTCCGAATGGGGTGACTTTTCTTATAACAAAAAGGACCAAAACAGGTTTGAGATCTATTTCCTATGAGACTTTTCCGGCCCAACCAAAATTGTGTCCAGTCAGGTGTATAGAGGCTTACGAGGAGATGACGAGGGATGTTAGACCCCCGGGAGTGTCTCAATTGTTGATAGCGATTTGCAAACCCTATAAAGCAATTGTACCGGCCACTATTGCTAGATGGTTTAGATGGGTGATGGTTCAAGCGGGCATAGATGTTGAGAGGTATAGCGCCCATTCAGCGAGAGGAGCAATGGCTACTAAAGCTTATAACATAGGAGCTAGGGTAGAAGATATTATGAGAGCTGCAGATTGGTAGAATGAATCGACATTTAAAACTTTCTATTTTAAACCCATGGAAAGTGCGACATCGTTGGTGGTAAGTAAGCTTTGAACAAGCATAATCCAAGCCTCCGGTCTTGACATAGAATTCAGATTTTCGACACATTTGTTACAGAAAGTCATAATTCTATTAAAGACACGGAGGCGAAGGATAATCCCACCCTATCAATCGTATGAATGTGTAATTGATATTTATCATGTTATGTTGATCTATGTTCTGCTTATGAAGAGATATTTGCACTATTGATAATATTCCTTGAATATATGGTTTATAGTGTTTATGTATACGATTGCCCACCCTTATATCGGTCTATAGTCACCTTTGGTAAATTTATTTTTTCTGTAGGAGGAGCGTCGGATAACAAGCAAACCGGGGTCTGAGGCAAGACGTGGTTGAAATTTCGAAGGAGTACTGAACACACCCTCGCAGGATCAAAGAAAGAGGGAGAATAGAGAAAGGACAAGAGTTTTTATTGGAGGACTTATGTTTTCTATTAGTTATTTTGAACACGTGGTCAGTTTGAGGACCTATAATGATGGACTACAAAATCCGAAAAATCTCATGATTATTGTAGTTTTTTCTTGGTTTTTGTATGTTATTTACATATTTGGTTTTCTTTGCTGCTGAGAGTAAAGATGAAGAGAAAGCATAATCCTTCACCTCCGTGTCTTTAATAGAATTATGACTTTCTGTAACAAATGTGTGGAAAATCTGAATTCTATATCAAGACTCAAGACTCACTATCAATAAACAATTATGAACAACATTAAACATAAAAAACTACAAATCCCAAAACTTGCAGTGAATTTCTAGTCCGTTTTTCATAAACTCACAAACCATGTGTTTTTTCCAGTCCAATCATATCTCACTATCTCCTATAAACACTGCTTAAACCACAGTCCTTCCTCTTTCTTTGCTGCTCAAGCAGCCCAGATGAGTACATTGCTTTATTATCACAATTTGAATGTTTATTATGACTGAATGTGTATAATGTTTAACATATATGCAGGCGCACGTAGATAGTGGATAATAAAGCATGCGGCGCGGCAGGGTACATTGGCGGCACATATCCGCATAGGAGTGAACACAACGGGATTTTAGTTCCGGTGTCTTATCTCCATACATGCCAATCCTCCCGATTTAGGCGGGAGACTCCCGATTTTCGAGTGAAAAATACTGCTATTTTTCACGTTCTCCCGCCTAAAATAATTATTTCCCAATGCATTCCAATGGCGAAATTGTTGTCTCCCGATTTCGCTGTAGAAATCTCCCTCTCAGCCACTTCGGAATGTTGGCATGTATGTATCTCGCCTTGTTAGGAGGTACTATGATACGGAAGTTCGCAACGGCGCAACACGACTTTTAGGTTCGGGCACCATTGCGAACATCCATAGACAGATAGTAGGAGTTTTTCTGTCAGAGACGAGCGTGTTATAAATGCAGAATTAATTCAGAACATACATGTTAACCCTCCCGATTTTTCAATTAAAAAGTTTGATATTTTTTACTGTCTCCCGCCTAAAATAATTATAAATAATTTCTGAGGTGAAATCTCCCACTCAGGGGCTCCAGAATGTTGGCATGTCTGTCAGAATCATAATAATTACAACCTTGCTCAATGCATGATACACGGGGGAGGAGAGCATAGAGAAGCTCAGTCAACAGACTGCAGACGCCACCTCGTGGCCAAAAAGCAGCACTGCAGGCTTGATTAGCCGTTGCTGCAAATTAAGTGACGGGCTCAGTCCCAAGTGAAACTACGAGCAGAGCCCTCATTAACTGCCTGTTTTAGGAGGTAATACCTTTTAAGGTACTGAATAATAATTAACTCTCTCAATCAGACAGGCTTAGTCCCAGGAAAAACTATAATATTACCAGAGAACCGCCTAGCTACGAACAAAAGTTAAGCAAAATTGACGGGGGCAACCCAAGAAAACTGTGCATTAATTACACGGCACAAATTTAAGATGAGTGGTTACTCTGATGACTCAGAGGGACCGCATGTTATCGGTCTACGCATGAGTGAAGCAGTGCAGAGAATGAATAGAAAGACCCATACAGAAAGGGGCATAATGCAGGACCTGGCTGCTTTGTCAGAGAGGAACAAAGCGCTGAGGGTTATAGGGGGAAGAAAGAAAAAGACCTGCAGGGATTGTAGCTCCCAGACCCCCCCTGGGTTCAACATGCAGGTCCAGAGCAGACAAGATAAAGGCGAGGTCTCGTGAGAGACATAACTTCGGTTCAAGCGAATCAGCTGATGAAAACTGCAGAAGCAGTTCTAAATCTGACAAGGTAGGTCGTTAGAAAGTCAGACCACCTCAGAAAACGAAAAGTGCGAGCCGAAGAACAAAAAAGGCAGGAGGGAAGACGATGAGTCCCATAAGGACGAATTTGACCCAGACGAATTGGTGCACCCAAGGTCAAATGAGTGGGAACCCCCTGAAAGAATTACAGAAAATATAAAGAAGAGACTGAGAACACCCCTGAGCAAGCAAGCTATAAACAAATTAAGAGCTGAATGCCCCAGGCCTAGAGTGCCGGACGGGGTGGCTGATACCCCAGATATCGATGAGAGAATAATCACGTTCCTGGGGAGATACAGCAGGGACGTCAAGAAAGGAATTGACAGATCCTGGAGATCCTGTCAGGATAAACTGTTAGACATGCTGGGTCCTATCACTAGGATATGGCAACTCGCTGAAGAAGCCAAGGGTTTATAGTCAATTGTTCGACAGTCATAGTGTTGAAATAGAAAAGTTTCAACACAAAAGGATCCCATTTTTTTTTTCGAATGCATGATTTTTTTTTGTTGCTCTTTTTTTTGGGGGTTCCCCCCCAAACTCCTGTTTTTGGGGAAAAACCACTCATTTTACTATACGAACGAAACAAAAAAACATTTACATTAAAAAAAATGCATTCGAAATTTTTTTTCCCGATCCTTTTGTTTCGAAATTATTGTATTTCGAAACTATGTTTTCGAAACTTTGACGGGACACCGAAGCCAAGGTGAAGAAGGAACCAATCAATCTGGAGATAGTGGCTGGATGGGCGCAAAGAACCCTATGCCTGATGGGGAATGCCAACACAGCGTTGGCAACAGAAAGGAGGAGATCTATACTAATGAAGTTGGACTCTAGACTGGGAGAGCTGGCTTCTTCTGAGCAAGCAGCAGCAGCGAAAGGCAAACTGTTTGGGAATCTATTCATAAAAGATATGGCAAAATTCGCCAACACTTAAGCATCCATGGACAAGGCACAATCATCCCTTAAGAAAATCTTTGGAAGAAAGTTTTTTGACAGGGCTGGAGGAGGAAATGGCGGCTCGTCCAGCCGTTATTAATACAGAATGTCCTATAATGACAGAGCCAACTGGAAGCAAGAGGACAGGAGGTCAAACCCTTTCTTAACTTCCAGAGGAAGAAGAAGGGGTAGAGGCTGGAGAGGAAATGGTAGACAGCAACACCAGAATAACACAGGTGAGAGATATGAAAGCGCTGGCGGAAAAGATGGAAACACACATTCCTCCAGTAGGAGGGAGAGTGAAGTTGCATGTAGAAAAATGGGAGGAGATATCCTCAGATGCATGTGTGATGCAGACAGTTCGAGGTTTTCAATTAGAATTTTGTCTGGAACCGCCACAGGTAACCACACCAAGGCAGATAAGGTTCAGCAAACAAGACGAGGATCTGTTAGACAGAGAAGTAGAATTACTCAAAATAAAAAAGCCAATCGGCCCAGCCTCAGAAGGACAGGGAGGTTTCATAGGCAACCTGCTTCTAGTGAAAGGCAACCACAAGGTAAGACCAGTACCAGTACATCTCAAGGGTCTGAACTATTTTATAATATACAGACACTTCAAAATGGAAGAGATTCACCTTTTAAGGGACATCCTCCAGAGAGGCGATTGGTTAGCATGGATAGACCTCAGAGATGCATATCTAATGATTCCGATTCAACAGAATCAGAGAAAGCTGTTACAATTCCTCTGGAAAGGAGAGAAGTGGGAGTTCAAATGTCTTTGGTTTGGTCTGGCTTCAGCTCCATGGAGCTTCACCAAACTATTGAAACCGGTAGTAAGTCACCTCAGAGAACAGGGAATCAAAATGAATATTTACCTGGATGACATTTGTCTGATGTGCCAGGACAGAGAGATTCTTGTAGAACACATTAGGAAAACAACAGATTTATTGCAACAACTGGGATTTCTAATAAATTGAGAAAAGTCAGAATTAGAACCAGCATAGGAGATTGAATTTCCAGGTTTCATCTTAGAGACAGCTCAGGGTTCACTCAGACTACCCTTGGGGAAGGTGAATTCCATAAAGAAGGAAATAAAGAGTATGATGACAAGACAGGTAATTTCTTTGAGGGAGATAGCGAGACTGGTAGGTCGTCTGTCATTGTCGATACAGGCAATCTTTCCAGGGCCTCTGCACTACAGAGCATTACAGAGATTGAAGATAGATCAGCTCATAAAGGGTCTATCTTACCAACAGAAAGTGCCCATATCTCAAGAAACGAGAACGGAGCTGCAATGGTGGTATTGCCACATGGAGGCATGGAATGGCAGGGCGATATTTGGCTCCTCCCCGGACCTGGTAATAGAATTGGACACCACTCGATGGGGATGGGGTACTAGATGTGGCGATCAATCAACCGGGGGGAGATGGTTGAGTGAGGAATTGGGATTACACATCAATTGCCTCGAACCTCTAGCGGGATCCTTCACAGTCCGCTGTTGGACACAGGAAGGAGTGAAATGTGGCATTCTACTAAAAATGGACAATGTCACGGCAGTCAGATACATAAAGCGACAGCGACAGATGCATGTCTCCAGGTATGGGGACCAGCGAAGGAATGCGCTTTCCCTCCGTTTGCAATGATAGCACGCACTGTGGTGGAGGTCAGGAGACAGGAAGCAACAGTAGTTTTAGTGACACCCGATTGGAGAGGTCAAGCATGGTTCCCGGACCTGCTGGAAATGTCGTACGGTTTTCCAATTCTGTTGCCACACAGAGAGGACATAATATTAAATCCAATAGGAGAAATGCACCCCTTGGTACAATCAGGGAATTTGAACCTGTGGCATGGACGATTTCAGGAAGGTCTGGGCCAAGCCAGGACTTTCAGGGACGGCTCAAGAATTTATAAGAGTCACCGGCCCCAGCAACTGGGAAGGCCTACAGAGTGGCATGGCGAAGATGGAATAATTGGTGTATGAAGAGAGAAGTTAATCCCATACAAACTGATGTAATTCACATAGTGAATTTTCTGGCAGCTCAGGCTAAAGCTTACAGAACCATTAACAATTACAGATCTGCAACATCGGCAGTTTGTGAGTACATTGAGGGAAGACCAGCGGGAGAACATCCTTTAATATGCAGATTACTGAAAGGTGTCAAGTGCATGAGACCACCGGTTCCTACATATTCGCATCTTTGGGACGTGAGTGTGGTCTTGAGGATGTTTGAGACCTGGCCGGACAATGGGAATCTTTCTAGGAAAGCTCTATGGGCTAAATGAACTACTCTGTTATGTTCAATTTCATGCAAAAGAGTGTCAGATGTCAAGGCGTTAGAGACAAACAGGAAATCTTTCTCGCCTACAGGGGTAATATTTTACATTGAGAAAAGGACAAAAACAAATATTAAAACTGTAGAGTACATGGCATTCCCGGGTAAGCCCAGGTTATGTCCTGTTAGGTGTTTGAAAGTTTATGAGAATAGGGCAAATATGGTGAGGCCCATTGGGGAATATCAATTGCTGATAGCTATCAGGAAACCTTTTAAAGTGGTAACATTGGCTAGATGGGTGAGATGGTGCTTGGCAGAGGCAGGCATAGACGTAGGACAGTTTGGAGCTAATTCGCCGAGAGGTACTATGGCGTCGTCAGCCTTTATGTCAGGAGTTCGCCTGGAAGACATTTGGAAGGCGACAGATTGCTCTAATGAGGTGACGTTTAAGAATTTTTATTTTAGACCAGTGGATCAAATAGCGTTGTTGGTGGTGAGTAAGCTTTAAACGAGCATAATCTGAGCCTCTGAGTCTTGACACAGAACACAGATTTTCCATACATTTGTTACAGAAAGTCATGATTCTATTAAAGACTCTGGGGCGAAAGATTATTCCACCCAATTCAATTGCTACAATGAATGAATATAGTGCCAATATGGTTTTGAAGAGTAATATAATTGTGTAAATGGTAATGTAATGTGGTTATTATGCGATTGCCAATCCGTTCAGGAGGGGATGAGTCATGATATATACATTTTTTGGACAGGAACAGAGCAGAAGACAACAACGCCGTGAAGTGGTAACCAAGTAAAGATTAAGAAGTCGTCTGCCGGTTGGGGCGCAAGTTTTAAGTTGTTCGATCAGCAGCAGAAAGAGGAAGGACTGTGGTTTAAGTAGTGTTTATAGGAGATACTGAGAAAAGATTGGACTGGAAAAAACACATGGTTTTGTGAGCTTATGAAAAACAGACTACAAATTCACTGCAACTTTTGGGAATTGTAGTTTTTTATGTTTAATGTTTTTCATAATTGTTTATTGATACATTGCTGCTGGAGAAGTAAAGGAAAGTTCAGAGCATAATCTTTTGCCTCCAAGTCTTTAATAGAATCATGACTTTCTGTAACGAATAAATGGAAAATCTGTATTGCTCTCTATTATTCTTTATACATTATCGATTTAAATCTGCATTCCTGTGCTCTCATAAACGCTGTTGCTGAATTTATTCATCCAACAATGAGTGAACATAATTATTCTCCTTTAATGGAACTATCCTCCATTAATTTGGGAATGGACAAAACATTTGATGAACTATCCACTATTCCATGTTCAATTTCTAAGCTAGACTCCAGTTCCTTGGCAATACAAGATGATATCGGGGTATTTAAAAATGAGATAAAAATTACCAATGAAACAGAAGAGCGCATTTCCACTGCTTTAAAAAAAAATCAACATTTATTTAGATTTTATACTAGAATAAACACATCAAACGTAAATTCTGGAAAAAAGACAAACAATAACTCCTCATATAATACAGCTCGAAAATATATACAAGCACAGTATAATATAAACCTTTTCCTCTGCTGAGGATAGAGTGGAAGGCTTAGAACATATGTAGCACAAATTACTTCAAATGGAATCAGAAATCACCAACCTAGAAAACAGGAACAGAAGAGATAACATTAGAATTTATAGAATTCCTAAAAATTCTGAACTCAATGACCCTATTAAGTTCCTATATCAGTGGATTCCTGAATTTTAAAAAATCTATTTCACTCAAGCTCTGGAATTCAAAGGAGCACACAGAATCAGGCTTCCATTCACTAACAATGATTCTCCTAGACCTTTCACTGCCTGTCTCGTACGTCATCAGCAAGCACGTTTCATTCTTCAGACAGCTAAGAAGCTTTCTCCTCTTACCTTTCAGTGTAATACGATTTACTTTTCTCCAAACTTCTCAAAATGAACTCAGGATAAAAGAAAACGGTTCCTTGAACTGATGCGAGCAATGAAGAAATTGGATATTAAATACAGACTCCTGGAGCCTGCTAGGATGATCCTTACCCCCCACATAGCATCACCAAAGAATATTCTGATCCCGAGGAACTTTTTGCCCTGATCAAATCACTTGAATCTTTGCAGATGGATACCTTGCCTGCTTCGTTTCATTCTTCATTGCCAAGCTCCAATATACTCCAGCCTATATATGCATCCACCTCTACTAACCACTATAAACTCAAGAATAGTAAATCGGATCATTCTAGAAGTAGATCAGACTCAAAACTGTCAGCAATTTTTCACGATTCCAGCAGTTTACAAAATGTACATTGCAGGCATGGAGCTTAAAAGAAAGATGAAACTAGGTAGGTAAGGATAGATAGACTAGGATTGGGAAGCGGGTGAGTAGGGATATAAGAGAGTGGTGAGCCAATACAGGCAGAGATGATGCAGAATGGGAGGGAGGTGACACTAGTAGAGGGCGGACTGTGGGTTAGTGGTCATTTTCCTTTATCAAGTGAATGTAGTTGCACCTGAAGTGTTGGTATGTTTGGTCTACCCTTAAGGTGGGAGGCAGGGAGTTCCAAAGTTGGGCGGCATTCACCGGGAAACTGTTTACTCCGGTTTTGGAGCGTTTGAATCTGGGCACCGCGAGGAGGCTGGAATTGGCGGTTCTGGTCGGTCGGTTGGATGAATGTCTCTTAAATCTGTCAATGAGATATCTTGGGGCAGCGTTGTTAAGGCATTTGTGCGTGAGAGAAGCTACTTTGAGTGAGATCTTGTCCGTTGTGGTGAGCCAGTTGTTGGATCTCCTTGTGTTGGAGAAATGTTCTTTTTTTAGGGATGCTTAGTGCAGCTCTGAGAGCGTTATTTTGTAAGATCTCGATTCTATTTGTAATGTATTTGTTAGCCCCTAGGTAGAGGGCATTACAATAATCCAGTTTTGAAAGAATTAAGGCTCTAGCCAAGGTGGTGCAGCTGTTAGTGGACAGGAATGGCTTGGCAGCTCTAATTAATTTACACGTGTAGGCTGTAGAGGAGGCCATGGAATTGACCTGTTTGTTTAAGGAGAGGGTGGCGTCTAAGTAAAAGCCTAGAGTTTTGACTTTGACTACGTTGATGGTGTTTCCATCTATGATAAAACTAGTGTAGTTATGACCAAGTTTGTTGATATTTTGGGTGGTGCCAAGGATTATAAGTTTGGTTTTGTCATCATTCAGGCATAGACCGTGAGAGGCCATCCATGCCTGGAAGATGAGGTACACACTATTTACCAAGGCCAAATCCTTGTCATAATCTCCCATCAGCGGTACGAGGATCTGGGTATCATCAGCATAGCTGGTGTAGGTGATACCAAGACCATCGAGATCATTGAAAAGGGGCTTCGTGAAGACGTTGTATGCAGTGGGGGAAACACATGAGCCCTGAGGCACCCCGCAGGTGATGGGAATGGGGTCAGCAGATGCTGAGGCAGAGAAGACGTGCATAGTCCTATTGTTAAGGAATGAATGGATCCAACCTATCGCTTCATGTGAGAAATCGGCTGCTCAGTCCAGGTGGTTGCAGAAGATTTTATAGTCTACTAAATCAAATGCTGCTGAAAGATCGAGGAGTAGTAGAAGAGCGGCTTTACCATTGTCTCTAAGAATATCAATTTGTGCCTTAAGGTCGATCAGCGCTGTTTCAGTGCCGCGTTGTGGTCTAAAGCCAGACTGGCAGACTCCCAGGTGGTGGTGTTGCTGTAAGTATCGCTGTATTTGAAGGTATGCTACCTTGTCTAAGATTTTAAGCAGGAAGGGGACTGTGGTGATAGGTCTGTAGTTGGTCGTTATAGAAGGGTCCAATGATGGCTTTTGAAGTAGTGGGAGAACCCAGGACTCTTTGATGTTGCTAGGGATAGTCCCAGTAGAGAAGGATGAGTTAATAAGCTTAGAGATAAAGGGTGATAGATCTCTGGCTGCATCTTTGATGATTTGCAAAGGGCAAGGATCACCTTGGCAGTTAGACAGTTTGAGGGTCAGTATGACTTTTTCGACCTCTAGGGGAGATACTTTAGAGAAGCTAAAGCAGAGTGCAGGTTTATATGTGGGTTTTTGAGTGGCGAAGGGATGTTAGCTGTGGGAGTAGGAGGAGGGAGAAGAGCTTCTTTTCTGTTAGTAATCTTGACCTGGAGGGCTGCTACTTTGTTGGAGAGGGTGTTTTGGATGCTGGAGCACCAGTGTTTGTCCTTCACGCACGTGTCAGGGACTGTTATGGGTGTTTCTAGATCTTTAAGGATGGTGAACAGTTCTTTTATGCTGGAATTGGCTTGAGAGATTCTTTGCTTGTAGGAATCTTGCTTGGCTAGAATGATTTCGTTTTTTATAGAGGGAGGTTATTTTGTTGAGGTTGATCTTATTATTGTCTGAGGGTGATTGTCTCCATGTCTGTTTACTTTTTCGTTTTTCGAGTCTGAGTGATTTCAGGTATGGGGAGAACCATGTGTTCAGGTGTCTTTTGAGTTTGCTCTTTCTAAGTTTGAGTGGGGCGATGGAGTCTAGTGCTGACGTCATAGTTTTATTGCATTCATCGACAAGGGGGGAGGGGGTTGGTAGATTCTGAAAGTGAATTCAGGGTGGAAGAATAAGAGGGACACGTTTTTCCACTGTGATATTTATTTTATTCCTAGTGGGAATGGCGGGGGTCATAGAGTTGTTGGGGGGAGTCAGAGTTAAGGATTCGAGGGAGAACGTTAGGAGGTGGTGGTGGGACCATGGATGAGGAGAGATGGAGGTAATGGAGGCAAGGCAGTTGTGGTCAGCCACCCAATCACGGGTCCTGCCCTTGTTGTGGGTAGGCTGGGTCACTTTCTGGTTGACGCCTAATTCTGTCAGGGTACCAGAGATTAGTGTGGCATGCTGGTCTTTGGGGTCTTCGAATCCCAAGTTGAAGGCACCTAAAAGAAAGCTATGGGATGTGTTTTTTAGATTGTCGGAGAGGATGGTGGTTAGATCCTCCTCGAATGATCCCAAAGGAACGGGGGTCTGTAAAGAAGATGGATAGTGAGGGTTTGGAAGTTAGCAGTGGGCAGTTTGGCCCTGAGGGATTCGCAGGATTCGAATGTGTCAGATGGAGCAAGCCTCATGTTTAGAGTGGTTTTGGCAATTATGGCGAAGCCTCTGCCTCGGGATTCAGTTCTGTCAACTCTGAGTATCGTATAGTCCTCAGGAATTGCTTACATGAGAGCAGGGCCTGCTGCAGTGTGGAGCCAGGATTCGGTGACTGCTAGGAAGTCTAATTTTTCTAGCTGTAAAAGGTCTGCTATTTCTGTGGAGTGGGCTACTATGGATCGGGCATTTGTTAGGGCGCATCTGATATGTGGGGATTAGTCACGATGGGTGTTTACAATGAGGCTTGGTTGTTGAGAATGTGTTTGGGGGGCGTATTATCTAGTTTGTCCAGTTGGATGTTCTTTGCAACAGGTGCAGCAAGGGAGTGTGGGATGTTAATGGGAGAATTGGTCAGTTTGACAGGTGGGCATGGTATCCTGGTATTTCTTGTTTTGGTGGGAAACGTAGAGCTGACGGGTGTCTCGAACAGTTTAGGGAGTCTGGGCCGGAGTCTGAGGTTTCTGGAAGAGGGGCTGCATGGGCTGGTCTCCAGTGCATTTGGTAGGATTTGGGTGTAGGCGTTGGGTGTGAGGGGGGTGAGCAGGAGTCATGTTGTTAGGTAGTGGTGCAGGGGCGGTGCACATGTGTGGCCTAAAGTGACTGGTCAGGCGGATCAGGTGAAGAATGCTCCTGAGTAGGACTGTGTAGATGCCTGCTATAAACATAATGTGGAGGTGTGGAGATAGTGCACAGGCAGTCAATGGGTGAGAATCCAGCACCTTCAGAAGCGAGTGAGATTGAGTAGAGTAGTGAGTGGTAGTGGTGAATAGTGAGCGCGAGTCGAGTGGGTTCAGTGTGGGAATTCGAAGGTGGAAAGGATAGTGTCTAAGGTAGGCACGTTCAGTGTGCGTTCCGCAGCAGAGGTGGGCCTGTTCAAGTGCACAAGGCAGAGATAAACACAGTGGTATTATCTGGGGGGTTGGAGTGCAGTTCAATTTCCAGAAAAGACAAAAAGGTTGCAGAATCCACAGTCAGAGTATGTGCAAATGTGGAGAAGAGCAGCAGTAGTCGTGAGGTGGATGAAGTTGTAGTGTTGCCAGGGTTGGCTATGAGGGCAACACTGATAAGAGGCTGCAGTTAATGGCCTTGTTGTGTGCACTGTTAGTTGAAAGCACAAAGACAATACAGAGCGGTGTGGGTTGGGTTTCAGAAAAACAAGCAGTAATGGTTGTGGGAGAGTGCTATTAAAAGGCATGTGTGGTTTCCAGAATAGTCATCCTGGTCGCAAGTGCATGCGTTGCAGAAGCATATGCAGTTTCCAAAAATAATTAAGAATGGAAGCAGCGTGCATGCAGGAGTAAAAATCAGAAGCAAGTGTAAGTTCAAGATGGGTCATGCAGAAGCTAAATAGGATATGGGAGGTATTGGGATGAGACTTGCAGTGAGCAACGTTAACCGGGCGGTGCACAGCGAATACAGTCGGCGGTAAAATCAGATCAGCCTGTCCTTTTCTTCTATCCTTTTTTTCCTTAAATGTACCTTTCCCCCCATGTATTTCCCCTTGCCAAGTTTCATTATATTGCACTATTTGAAAATGTAACCATTGCATTGCTTCACACTATTTATCAAGCTATCATTTTTTACTCTAAAAAAACACGTTTTGACTATGCACGGTTCAACATTTCAATTGTAATTTTTAGTCATTTAGGTAAGAGTAAGGCTGATATTGCTTGTATACAGAAAACGTATTTAGACTCTAGTGAAGAAAATAATTCATTTAAAAAACTTTGGGTTGGGTTAGGTGTGCCTTTTATGCACCTGCTGTAGGGAAAAAAGGAGGAGTTAGCATACTTATTAGAAAAAAAGTTGATTTTCAACTAATCAAAGAAGAGCATGATGTGGCAGGCCGTTGATCCATCATTGAAGCAGTGTTAATAAGTTACTATTGTCAATATTTATGGTCCTAATATCCCAGACCCAAAATTCTGGTTGAACTTTAAACTACATGTGGTCCAATTGAATTATGAGCGTATCTGTCATGGCCACAGGCCCCAGAACACAAAAACCCCACCATCTACTGATTTCGGCAATGGGTCACTTGACTCACTTATGTCCCTTTGGGACCCATAAACACAGGGGCCCTGGCTGGTCTCAGTCCTTGGCACCAGGCTCATATAGAGATGGGAGCAGGAACACTTTATTTCAGTGCAGGAGTGTTTTTACTTTATTTCCCTGCAGGAGTGCTTTTATTTTACAAGAACTTTCCAGGAGCTGAAAGCCTTTATTCCAGAGAATATCCTCATGTGCTGACTCATCAGGTGTGGCTCCCTAGGCCTGGTCTTCATGTGCTGACTCATTGGGTGTGACAGGGTGTGGCAGGCAGGCTGAACCTGGTGGGCGTGACTTCAGAAGCTCAGCTATATAAGCTGCTCCATCCTTAAGGCCGGTGATTTGCGTTACTGTGCACTTGTGTGCAACGTGACGAACACCGCCACTTGGACCAGTTTACTTACCTTTGAAACCAGGCGTTCTCCTGCATACTCACCTCCAGGAAACCGGTGCTTCATCGCTTCATCTGCAGACTCATCTCCTGACATTCAATGATCTTGATCTCGACGCCGCAGCACTGCACTCCGCATCCACGAACTCTGACCCTGTGAAGAAGAAGAAAGACAAGGTTAGAACATCCATCCTAGGGCCGCACCACATTTGAACCAAGCACACCACCTAGTTAACAACTTATCAGCTACTGCACCGCTGCAGCTTCGTTCCTCGTTCCCTCCGGCTGCCGCCTCGAGCTCTGCAGCTTCTGCCGGGCCGGCAACATCACCTGCAAGGGAAGAAAGCAAAAGAGCAAACATCAAAAGTGGAACGGACAGAAATACAAGACAACAAACTTTACAATACAACAAAAACAGACGAGGAAAGACAAAGGCAAACAGGAACACTTACCTGAAGTATAGCGGCTTAGTCGCAGCAGGACTGGACTACCACATGCAAGGGACTATTGAAGGAACTCGGTCCAGAACATACAAGTGCCCCTGCCAGAAGCAGCAGGACAGAATGCTCGCCAAAACTAATCAACAGGTGAGCTTTCCAGGGACAGCGCATTCCACGGGTACCACGGTTTGGGAGAGGGGATCTGGAAGGGGATCAGACGCACAGGCTGGCATACTCACGCCCCCTATTCTCCACGCAGGAGCAGTCCCGAGCAGCATCACCTATTACCACCAGTTACCACATAAGCGCAGAGGGCGAAGTCGGACCCGAGCGACATCACCCCCGTGAGGGCTGCAACCAAACCCAACGCCTCTGCAGAGACAAGGTGAGCGTAACAGTATCATAATTTGTTGGGATTGCAATCAAATATGTGATTTTGTTCTTGATCGCAAATCAGACACCAAGTTTATTAATTCTAGATCTCACAAGCAATTTATTAATTTCAAAGATGACTTGAACCCAATTGATTCATGGTGTTATTGTCACCCAGACTTACTAGAATTCACATTTTACTCTCCCCCTCACAAACCACTTTCAAGAATTGATCACATTTGTATCAATGCTTCCACTGCCTCCACGTGTTATGCAACAACCACGGAAGATATGGTATCGATGGAAATACGCCTAACATGGATGCCATTAGTTCATGGTAACGGTCTAGTCTTCTACCAAGATGGCGTCCGAAACGTATATGCATCATACGCACCGTAACATTGGTGCGTTGTATTTATTTATTTATTTATATTTATATAGCGCGCAAGCAGCCCAGGGGCATTGAGGCGCTGTTACTTGCAATAACTTAGTTACATGGTACAGGCATGATAGCGATTGTTGACACATTATGAATACTACAAGACATCATACTGTTGTTACAGATATTGCATTTGGTCGTATATTACAACATATATGATAAGTATTCGTGCTGATGTGTCGGGACTTAAGTGAAGAGGGTAGTTTTCAGAATTTTGCGGAAGGTGGTGAGGGAGGCCTCTCCATGGATAGTGGGAGGTAGGGCATTCCAGTGAGTGGGCGCTTCCATACGAGTGTATGATCGTTTCCTCAGAACTTTGGTCGCTGCCGTTGTTGCTTGTTTTTCTCTGTGTTACAGAAGCCTTTTTCTTGAGCCTTACCCTTCGCATTTCTATCTGAGTCACTCGCGGTGCCGTTTACTTACAGGGTTTTCTTTGTTTAGCGGTGTCTATCTGGTAAGGTCACGGAGGTGTAAGCTCATCTCCTTCTTCGGTACATTTCCTCTCTCTTTCTGTTCTATTAGCTTCTTTCCCTGTCTTTCGGGTCTATGCCCTTCATTCTTTTTCTCGCTATCTGATTTCTGCCTGACCTACTCCAACCTTTCTTACGTTTCTTTTTCTTTCTTCCGTGTATCTGAGGCAGTAACCTTCTTTCTGTCAGGGCTCTCCGACCAGTATTCCTTCTGGTAAACCTCCTGCCAAGCCCTCGGTGACGCCAGTCTTCGGTGCCACCATGCTTCAGTGCCGCCAGTCTTACGGTGTCGCAGAACCTACGGTGCCGCCAGTCCTGCAGTGCATGCTGGATCCTGCAGTCCCCACCTATACCACTAAGACTGTTCTTGTCTTCCTATTCACATCGTAACTCTTCCAGCAGATCCAGCCAGCTGACTACAGCTCTCAGACTCCTTTTCTTCACAAGCTGGAACCACTTGTTCACAAACGGAGCTACGTTTATTAGACTGAATCTTACTGGAACTTTCTCTCAAAGTCCCATCCGGCTGATCCAAGGACTACATCTGCTACACAGGGTTTTTTCAGCCAACAGCTTTTTCACTGGAGTTTGGGACTGGCTCCTGGGAGGCCCCCGGATTTGGTACCCATCCGGTCATGGTGGCCTCCGGTGACCCACATCCTTATTTACATCAAAAGAAATCCAAAAAGAAGAAGGAGCCAAAGAAATACCGAAGGAGACGAGATTGGGTGACTTCTACAAGCTCAACAGGAGATTCAGGTGAGGAGGAGTTGGGTGAAGTAAAAGGGCAAGTTGTGAGTTTTGACACCACGTTTCTTCATTTAGAAATCAGTCCAATTGTCTTCTCTGATCATGACCTTGTCTCCACTGTCCTAGGATGGGACCTTCAACCCACCCTTTCGTCCAGATGGAGATTTAATTTTTTCCTATTAAATGATCTCACTTTTATCCAACAAATTAAAGCTTCTTGTTCTGAATTTTTTATTATAAACAAACAGAAAGACACATCTATTCAGAATAATTTAGGATGCGTTCAAAGCAATGCTACGTGGTTTCATAATACAATATGGCGCTTCTAGAAAGAAGCAAAATTAGAAAATATCTAATAAATTACTTAAGTCTATTAAGCTATTAGAATCCTCAAATTTTAACTACCCTTCCATTACTAACTTCAAATCCCTATTAGCCAAACACATTGAATTCAATAAAGTTCCAAAAAAGCTTGCTCCTCCCTATTAAGATCCAAAGCTAAATATTATGGAGGGTCCAATAAAGCCGGTAAATTATTAGCTGCACATCTGAAAAAGAAAAAAGAAAGAACTAGTATTACATCTATTGTTAATCACCAAGGCATTAGAATAACAAACACTAATAAAATCAATAGTTCCTTCGTCAATTTTTGTTCTGACCTTGATAAACATGATGACACCATTCTTAATAATAATATTATACATTTTTGCATGAAAACAAAAAAACTTTTACAATGCTACTGACCTATCCCTGTTAGATTCTCCCATTACCCTGCAAGAAATTCAAAATGCTATTATCTGTCTCAAAATTGACAATGCCCGGGCCCTGATGGGTTTTCTGATGGATTTTTATCACACCTTTTCGGGTGTACTCTCTCCTATACTTCTTCAATTGTTTGACAATTTTTTTTATCTCAAGATTCTAGTTCTGGTACCTTTGGAGAAGCTTTATTAATTTTATTTCCAAAGCCAGAAAAATACCCCTGCTCTGTTAAAGATTATCGCCCAATTTCTCTTATGTCTCTGAATCAAAGATTTTTGCCAAAATAATCGCAAATAGACTAGAAGAAATAATGCCCAATGTATTAATGTGGACCAATCCGGCTTTATCAAAGGCAGATTCGCTCCCTCTAACACTAGACTTTTCTTTAACGTCCTCTCCTATGCTCAAAGGTCCTCTGAACCTCTTATCCTTCTTTCACTTGATGCAGAAAAAGCCTTTGATCATGTCTCATGGTCGTTCATGTTCGAGGTCTTAAAATGGCATGGATTCAGTTTTACTTTTGCTAAGTTTACTAAGCTTCTTTATTCATCACCCTCTACTAGACTTTTTATTAATGGTACTTTCTCACAACCTCTTACAATTTCTCATGGTACTAGACAGGGATGCCACTCACCTCACTATTGTTTTCTTTGGCCCTAGAACCCCTATTACAAATTATTAATTGAAATGATAACATCGAAGGTATCACTATAAATAATGTTACTACAAAATTCTCACTGTATGCAGACAATGTTCTCTTATATATTTCTGAGCCATCCACATCCATCCCAACACTGATGAATGTCATTAATACATTCTCCCCAGTTTCCAGCTATAAATTACATTTTGATAAGTCTGACATTTTACTCTTAAGTAATTCTTGCGCTGTTGCTGACTTACCTCTATTTGGCATGACATGGTTCACCTCCTCTATTAAATACGTAGGCATCCACATATCAAAAGATATTCCTTCCACTTTAATTGTGAATAAAAATACTGTCTTCGATTAACATTCATACTTTAATAAATCAACGGTCCCCTCTTTTTCTCTCTTGTTGGGGCCGCCTTGATTCCATCAAGATGATGCTTGGGCCTATTATTTTATAGCATCTCTCAATGATCCCAATTATCCTAGCCTCTACATTCTTTATAAATAGTGACAAATTATTATCCAAATTTCTTTGGAATAATACAAATCCCAAATCGGCTCTTAATAAGCTTAAGGCCAATAAAGATAATGGTGGTGTAGAGTTTCCATATTTCCTGAACTATCAAAAAGCCTGCTAATAGCGACATATCATTATGCTTCTACATAATGAACCTTACATGACAAAGGCCCCTACTTGGATTACGATAGAAGCTAGATTAATTGCGCCTGTTTCACGTGTTCACTTCTTTCAGACTTCATTGTGGCCTGGTATTAAAAAAACGTCCTCTTTTACACTCCATGAAAAATACCTGGCACTGCTTGCTAAATTATTCCAATACTATTCAGGATATCGCCAACGCCTTCTTATGGTATAATAGATCCTTGCCTTTTAAACCCAAATTTACATTAGTACAAAAATAGTACACTTCAGGTATCTGTCTGTTTAAAATATATATTTCATAATGAAGCTGCTATTACATTTCCTCAGCTATGCATCCTTTTAAATCTCACTAACTCTGATTACAAAACAAATTATGCTCTTGTAAATCTAATTCTAAAAGTATCTCCTCATTATAGCCTAAAAGAGCCATCATAATTTATAAAAGGATTAATTCATGCTCATGCACCAAAGCATCTAAACTATACTCAGTTCTCAATCAACCTGTAGACGATAATAATCTCACCTCCAAAATTTGCAAACTATGGGAATTAAATTGGAATTTACAATTGGTGTGTGTTTTTGTGTTCCTGGCCTAGTCTCCGGGTCGCGCTATGTGCGGCTCTTCTCCCTCATCCTCAGGTGAGTGCTTCTGCTCCACTGACCCTCCTAAATTTGGTGGCATAATTTCCATCTGTGCCCCCCAAGGCCCGTGTGCAGTGTTGCTGCTTTCCCCTCCGTTCTCTCTCTCTCCCCATTCCTCTGCCTCCTCTCTCCTCCCAGCCCTCCCCCTTCCCTGATTGGTCTGATCACTGGTCATTACTGATTCTCCCTGAGCAGCCTTCCACCTGGCAGCCCTTGCGGCTAAAGGCCCCCAATGCAAATGGCGGCTCCAACATAGGCGGCTCCAACTAGTGTCTGCAGGTGTCAGTAGGGGAAGTCGGTGGCCAGCCGTCAACCAGCAGCGACTAAGTAAGGTAGGAGTGGCCTGGGTTAGGGGTTGAGCCTTCACTCTATCCTAATTACCTTACAACATAGCAGACTCTCAGAATTAGGTCTTTGTTTCTCCAGTTTTTAAAATTGCACTGTGGAAGCATTTAAAATTGCACTGTGAAAGTATTAAAATTGCATGTTAAAACTATTTAAAATTGCATTGTGAAAGTATTTAAAATTGCATTGTGAAAGTATTTAAAATTGCACTCTGAAAGTATCTCAAATTGCACTGTGAGACCTAGGCCATTTCCCCACTTTACAGGACTCACAGACTTAGGTGTGTGTTTCTCCAGTTTTTAAAAATGCATTGTGAAAGTATTTACAATTGAATTGTGAATGTATTTAAAATTGCATTGTGAAAGTATTTAAAATTGTACTTTGAAAGTATTTAAAATTGCATTGTGAAAGTATTTAAAATTGCACTGTGATACCTAGGCCCTTTCCCCATTTTACAGACTCACAGACTTAGGTGTGTGTTCCTCCAGTTTTTAAAATTGCATTGTGAAAGTATTTAAAATTGCATTGTGAAAGTATTTAAAATTGCACTCTGAAAGTATAAAAAATTGCATTGTGAAAGTATTTAAAATTGCACTGTGAGTCCTAGGCCATTTCCCCACTTTACAGGACTTACAGACTTAGGTGTGTGTTTCTCCAGTTTTTAAAATTGCATTGTGAAAGTATTTAAAATTGTACTCTGAAAGTATTTAAAATTGCATTGTGAAAGTATTTAAAATTGCACTCTGAAAGTATCTCAAATTGCACTGTGAGACCTAGGCCTTTTTCCTGCTTTACAGGACTCAGACGTAGGTGTGTGTTTCTCCAGTATTTAAAATTGCACTGTGAAAGTATTTAAAATTGCACTGTGAAACCTAGGCCTTTTTCCCTACTGTGCAGGACTCTCAGACCTAGGTGTGTTTTCTCTGCTATTCACATTGCATTCCGAAAGGAGTGCCGTCCTGTGGTTTTTGCCTCCCAGTAAGGCAGTCAACTAGCAAACTTTCTTCCATTATCTAAGCTCCTGCCGTCTTGTCCAACTGTTCACTTGTCACGTCTCTCTCTGTCTAATCTGCCTGCGCTCCTCCCTGTGTCCTTTCCTAGTCTTCTCCCTCGCCCCCACACCCCACACCCTTCCCACTCCCTTCCTCTTCTCTCCTCTCCCCACCTACTCTATGGTGCTCTTAATCTCTCCTAATTTTTCTAACTGCTTGTCTATCGCCTATCTTGCTCTCCTCACTAAATCTGGTAGGAAGAAGTTTAAAAAGGACATCCTGGTCTCCAACCCAGGCCTCCCTATCACTGATACCAATACCAGTGCCTCCTCCATGCAAACCGACATCCTCTTTGTCGTTCCCTTGCCAGACCTATGGACTCCTGGCCTCCGTCAACTCCTCCAAGGTCATCATTAATGTTTAGTTGAATGGTACCGTCTTGGTCCAAGGCCCTTAAGCCAACCTTCTCCTCTTTTATAGATGCTTCCCGTCCCTCATCAATTTCCTTTCTTCTCCTGCTGTCCCCTCTCTTCTCTCCATGGCTTCCTTGCCTCCCTCAGTCCTCCTTGGCTACCTTGCCCTCTCCTCCTTCCTCTTCTGCCCCCCCTCAGGCTCCTTCTACACCTCTGCAGGGCGTACCTCTGATCTGTACCCCTCCCTGGAAGTCTTTCAAGGACGGCAACCTTCTCCATATTGCCACTCTCAACTGTCGCTCTGCTGTCAAACACTCCTGTGACATCTGCCGCCTCCTTGAGGAACTTGACCTCGATGTCCTCAGTCTCACCGAGACATGGTACATGGCCAGCTCTGTCACGAGCTTTGACACTCTCCTTCCTGATGGCTATAAGATCCTCTCCGTGTCCAGGTCCAATCGTTCCGGAGGGGTTGTAGCCCTGATCTTCCCTGAGTGGATTCCTGCCTCTGTCATTCCCACGCAGGCCTACTCCTCTTTTGAATGCCTTGTCTGCAGGCTCTCTCTCTCTCTCCTGGCCATTCTCTTACTGTGGCTACTATCTATCGGCCACCTGGTCAGATCTCCTCCTTCCTCTCTGAGTGGGCCAACCTCTCCTCTTCCCTCCTGGTCTTGACCACTCAACTCCTCCTTCTTGGTTTAACATCCACCTGGATGTTTCCTGTCCTTCCTCTGGACTCTTTTGAGACCTCTGTGACTCTCTCTCTCTTTCTATTCTCCCCTCTGGCCCGACTCCCTCTGCAGGGCATACTCTAGATGTTCTGATCTCCTCAGACCTTCCCCTTGCTATCCCTCTTACGACTCCTCTCTCCTGCAGTGATCAGTTTCTCCTTTCCACCCAGCTCACTCTCTCCACCCCTCAGGCCAAGCCAACCCCAGCACTGCCACCTACCTTCTCGGTTATCCGACCCATGAACTGTGTGTCAGTTGAGGCTTTCGCCGCCACATTCTCCCCCCTGTTCCTCCTTCGGCTGACTCACACCATGACACAGCCCCCTCTATGTTCCACTCTGCTATCTCTGATACTCATGATGTTCTTGCTCCTGTCATGAGGATCTGCTTGAAGCCCAAAGCCAAGTGCAACTCCTGGTATGACTCAGACCTCGTCTCCCTTAAATGCAAGTGCAGGGTGGCTGAGAGGAAATGGCGTGCTTCCTGTACATCCTCTCACAAACTGTCCTGCCGCCTTCTCCAAAGGCAATAACGGCTCTCTGTCCGCACCAAGAAGAGAGCCCACATCCAAGCCTGCATCTCTGCGGCATCCAACAACTCGGCCAAACTCTTTAAAATCTGCAAGGAGCTGGCCAATCCTGCTGCAGTCTCCACCTGTCCTGTCCCCTCCCAGGCCCTCTGCACAGCCCTGGCTTCTTATTTAATCTCTAAAACTCAGGACATCCCGTCCTCTCTCTTTTCCTCTCCTCCTTCTCCCACTAGTCCCACCTCTTCCTCTGGCCCTTCTGTGGCCACCCCCCCTTCTTTACATTTCCCCTGTTCTCCCCTGACAAAGTTTCTAGACATGTCCGATCTATGAAAGTCTCATCAAAACAGATTCTCCCCTGTTCCTCTAAAACCATCAGGGACCACATTGACACCCTGGCTCCTGCTTTGGCCGACTTCTGCAACCACTCCTTTGCCACCTGTGTTTTCCCTTTCCCCTGAAGTACTCCCTCATGCACCCTCTTCTTAAGAAACCCTCTGCCGACTCGTCCAGTCCAGCTAACTATCGCCCAATCTCCATCACTACTTTCCTGGGCAAACTCCTGGAAAAGCTGGCCATCTCCCAGCTAAATCTCCACTCTGAATCTGTTGGTTGTCTCTATGACCATCAGTCTGGCTTCAGAGCTGCCAGAAGCATGGAAAATGCTCTCCTGAAAATCCATGAAGAACTTCTCTCCAACCTCCATTCTAACACCCCCTGTGTTCTCATCTTACTTGATCTTTCTTCTGCCTTTGTGTCAAGCGCTTTCCTCCTTGGCGTCTATGGAGCATGTGGAAACTAGGGTGTCATTGATTGTTCCGTTCTTTCCTTTTTCTACTTCCTGGTGTGTGGGTCTAGTATTTTTCCTCACAAGTGTTTTGTTTTCCTTAAAGCCACGCCCCGCCTTCTCTGTGGTGCATTGCAACCCTACGCTTTCTCCTGGATTTACACGCTGCCTTCTAGTGCTTTCCTTCTCTTTCACCCGTCCTTAACTCCTCTTCCACCTACCTGTATTGCTCTCCTCTGAAAAGTGCACGGAACTACCATAAATCACCAAAGCAATTATAGAGCAAATACTTCAACCCAAAAACAGACACAATAATTCACAGCCACGCACACTTTAGAAGATAATCAGCTCTTTACGGCTATTTATTCAAAGCTTACAGATACATAGAAATAACTCATACATCTAACATGGACATAGATCACAGAAAACATAAAGAAGTCAAAGAAAGAAATACATCACTGTGGGCGTAACTTAATGAAACTTCATCTCGCCAGAAGTGGCTGAAAGACCCCGATAACAGCCAGGCCGAGAGCACAACAGCCCACAGGAGTGTCGGACCGAAGCGTCCCCCCTCTGACTGAGGTCTTTGTGCTTATCCCGTCTGACTGTTGAGGGGTTCCGCATATATGCCCTTCTCAACAAGGGGTGGCAACTTCTTGAACCTTCTGGCAATGCGCTTGCGCATTGATGGGTGACCGTTGGTTGCCAGCTGGGTCAACCGACGGTAACCTCAAGGAGCAAAGCGATTCCCTCTCCTAAACGCCCCGGAAAACAATTCCATAACTCATCTCAAAACCTTGGCACAGGCATAGCAAACCAAAACAAACTTCGCTATCAGGTACCAGCCGGCACCTGCGGATTTTAGCTTTCCCAGTGCCGTGTCCTTGGCTGGGAAGGCCTGCATTCCAAGCCCATCAGCGAATAACGTTGAAAACATGTTGTTTCACAAAGCAAGTGCAGCTTTCCACTGAGGCATGGATAAATATCCATTATGGCTCTGAGTGCCCCCAGAATGCACTGCGCACCAGCGCCATGTTTTAGCTCAACCATCACACTACCACTCCCTTGTTCACCTCCCCCCCCTACACCCTTCTCTCCGCTGTAATATTATAAGTTGTTCTTCATGCTGTTTTCAGGTTGTGGTTCAACTGTCATCTTATGCTTGCTGTGTGTTTACTTGTTCTCATGTAAAGCACTTCGGAGTAAAGGGCTATATAAATTCAATAAAATACAAATACAAATACAAATATTGCTTCCTTCCATGTTTGCTTTTGCTCTACTTGACTCGCATTCTTGCCTACGGAATCGTACCAAAATGTCAACCTGGCAATTGCAAAGGCCGAAAATGCCGACTTTTTATTTTACCCCCCTTACACCACATATATAGGTGGGGAGGTATAGAATATAATAGTAATATGGGAGGGGCTGCAGGGGGTCTCCCCCGCATACATATATGTGGTGTAAAGGGTTAAAAAAAAAGTCGCATTTTCGGCCGTCGCAATAATCACATAGATCCTTGCCTACTACCTCCTTGCCTTTGTTACTGTCTTCCTTCCTGGGGTTTTTGTTTCTTACCGTGGCTTCCTGAGCGGGGCTCCCCTTACGCCGGTGGTCGCGGTTCTTCCCTGCTCCTCTTCCGGGTCTCGTCCTGCCTCCGCTTTTCCTGACTACGTTCTGCCACCCGTTAGTGGGAACACCCGTCTTGCTTCTGTTTCTGCCTTTCTCTCTCTCTTCTCCGACCCTTGGTTGTACTCCTCTTTCTCCATCGCTGCTTCTTCCTTCCTCAGCCAATCCACTCACCTTATATACCTTTGGGTCTTCTTACCCACGAATATCCCTCCACGTTGCTCCATCGGTGGTTGCTCTAATACCATTGTTGTACCTTGGGATTCCTTTGGTTCTTTTTGCCGACTACAGACAGTTCCTTTACAGTGAACCTGCTGGTCCCTTCCTCATTTGTGATGGATCTCCAACGAGCCAGAAACAACTCTGCCTTGCTACCACAACCAGCCAAGCTCAACAGCATACCTGAGAGGTTTTTTATGCCTTTGGCTTTTTCCTCTCACTGGCTTGCTCGGGTCAGGGTCCTCTACCTGTCAGTTCAGAAAAGGCGGCAGAGTGCCTTCTACCCGAGGGAGACCATATCTCTACAAGAAAAAACACCAGTCTCGAAGGAAGAAAGGGAAACTACGGACAAACTCATCAGAAGATACAGGTGAGGAGGAGTGGGGAAAATGAACTAAGTGTTGACCAAGAGGTCATTAAGCCTGACGAGTGTGACACTTTGACATGGTAAACCATGCCATCCTGCTCAACCGTCTCCGTGATACCTGGGTACCACTGATCAGGCCCTGGCGTGGCTGACTTCTTTCCTCTCCAATCGACCCTCCCATGTCCAAGTTGGGTATTTCCTCTTCTCTATCTCTATCTCTAACTGTGGTGTTCCCCAGGGTTCCTACCTCTCTCCCTGGCTGTTCAACCAATACCTGGAACTTCTTGCCCACCGTATTGCCGCTCTCTGCCCCAACTTTCAGTGCTATGGGGATGATACTCAACTCATTTTCATGCCCCCTTCAGCCACCTCTTCTCCTTCTCTCATCTCTGACTGCCTGTCTGCCATCCAGAAGTGGTGTGCCTCCAATGATCTCTGCCTTAAGGCCAGTAAGACTAAGATTCGCCTCATTGGCACACCTGCTCCTTCCTTTCCTGTCACTCTCTGGCTAGCCTCTCTTGGCCCTCCTCCTGCTCCCACCTGTAAAGATAAAAACCTTGGGGTCATCTTCGACTCCACACTCTCCTTCTCTCCTCACATCTCTGATGTATCTAAGAAGTCACACTACCAGCTGCACCTCCTCAGAGGTATTCTTCCTTTCCTCTCCTTCCTCTCCTTTCCAAAGAAGATCACTGTCTCCAGAGCTCTGGTTCTCTCTAGGCTGGACTACTGCAACAGCCTCCTTCTAAATCTACCTGCATCTACACTCTGCCCTCTGCAACGCATCCAAAACAGGACTGCAAGACTTGTCCTTGGACTCAAGCCCAGGGATCGTATCTCCCCAGGACTGAAATCTCTGCACGGCTCCCGGTGGCTGCGAGGATTAAGTTCAAAGCCCTCTGCATTGTCCACAAGGCCTTCTGGGGCCGAAATACCTTCAACACTCTCTTCCTAAATAACTTCCTTCTCGAGCTCTTCGCTCATCCGCCTCCAACTCCCTCAGGGTCAGTTGCTTCTCCAAGCAGCAAGTTGGTGGTAGATCTCTTTCCTCGGCTGGGGCCTCCCTCTGGAATATCCTCCCTGCCTCACTGAAACCATCTCTGGTTCCGGAAGCACCTCAAGACCTTCCTGTTTGCTACTGCTTTCTCTCCTCTTCCCTGCTGAACTCCTGGCTGAAACTGAAACTGCACTGGTCACCTGCCACCCTCTGATCTCGGGCCCAGGCCACCTCCCCTGCCAGTTGCACACCTGCACTGCCTACTGCACTCGGGGGCTGTCCTCTGTATCTCTACAGCCCCCTACCAGCACCTGACAACTGGTGTCTGCACTTACCCCGGCACTTGCCACCCCCGGCTGCACTTCTTATTTATTGAATTTATTGGTTTTTATTTATTTTTCTGTTATCCTATGTACTGCCCCTCACACTTTTTCCCTTTCCTCCCTCCCCTGCACTTGCGCGATCTCAATGTCACCTGGCCCAGTAGATCGTTTTCTCTGTCTTCCCCTTGTTCCCCCCCCTTGGCTCGTCACGCCTTGAAACACCTGTGTGTAGGCGCGTTATAAATGCCATACCATATCATATCATAACCTTATTCAGACATATGGATTAAAATTTTGAACCAATCCTTTACCTTATCCGTTGCTGCTAATCTTACGCAGACAGACTACTTTATTTTACTGAGAGGTTATTTAATACCAGCTAGATTGGCAAACATGTCTAGTGTTGTCTCTAATCTAATCTATGCTGGTCCTGTCAGTCCTCACTGGCTGATTTTACCCATTCCATATAAAAGTTTAAATGTGTCTATTCTTTTTGGGGACATTTTGTGGGATTGTATGCAACATATTTTTTCGTTTCATGAGCCTCTCGTCGAAATAGAAAGTATACCGTGCCTTATATTGTAAAGAAAAAAAAGAAATCTGTGTTGCAAGGTCCTGACCTTAAATCCATGTGGGAGTGGGGAAGGCGTTAATTACGCCACCGTAAATTACGGTGGCGTAATTAACAACAAGGTCCCTTAGCGCCATGGATTTTAACACCTGCTAAAAGCAGGTGTTAAATCCTCCATGGCGCTAAGGGACCTCGGAATCAGGCGGTAAGGGTCGGCGCTGTTTACGCTGCCGTAAACCCCTTACCGCCTGGGTCGTAATGAGGCCCCCTGTGAGCTAAAATGGTGGACGATGTCATTCCAGAATACAACATGTCCGTCTTGACCTCTGTACATAGCTAATATGTAATTTGCCTGCAGGCCACTTGTTGAGGTCATGAACTGAGACCTTGTCCTTCACTGACCTATGTGTAGAAGGATTACTCGTACAATGAAACTAATCCACGAGCATATGTTGAGACAATGTATTCAAATACTGAACGAAGAACATCTGTTTAAACTACATTGTATTAATGTTTAAGAAGGCCTGCATGGAAAACTTTAGAATACACAGTTATTGCATACGCTTGTTCATACATGTATTAAAGGCAAACCAGTTATATGCGGTTATTTGAGACTTGGCACAAACCCTAAATCGGTGATGTATTAAAAGGAATATTAACCCGAAGTGAGGCTGGACATCGCACCCACTAAATGTATAAAAAGCAAATGCATTCTAATGTACAGCGTCTCTCACTGAACACACTGAACCACGCTGGAGTTCGTTGTGTTGTACTGAGGGCCGATAGCTATCCGATTTTGCTCTGTTTTTGTAACTGGATTCAGTATAAAATAAAGTACTTTGTATGTTCCTTTCTAACCCTTGGTCGGTGCATTTCCTTTTCGGGTACTCAGCCTCGATATTCTTTTTCTGTTTTCACAGTTGGCGCCCGAATAGGGACCCTCAAGATTGATGCCGGATTGTTGAAGATTGACGCACGCTATCGGACCGGGATCGGACGGTGTGACATAAGGGGCTCCCTGAATGAGACGCGACACCTCAACAGCGCTACACAACCCGATCCTTGGACGATAAGTGTGTGGTCCGAGACGGCATCTTGACGAGGGTCCACTTATCGAGGCGGGCAGATTTGCCAAAATCACCATACACAAGGTAAGATTAGATAGGTAAGATTCTTAGAAATACCGATCGGTTCTCCTTAGGTTTGGTCAGGTGAGTCGTGACCCGATTCTTAATTTAACCCTGACAATTTGAATTTTGGGGCATTGTATCTGCAGACACAATTATTGACCAGGTAACACCAAGAATTTGAGATATGCCTGGGAAATTGTCTACCTGCTTTAGGGCATTATTCCGCAGTGAAAGACAATCTTTGGAATGTAGCCATACCGCACCACAGGAGGAGTCGCCGACATGTACTATGTACCTTAAGTACGGCATTGGAAGTATAGTATTTAATGATATTTGGCACAGACAAACCAGACATGCCTCCGAACTTCAGTGGCCAATCAATGGTAGTTTTGAGATCCCTCGTATTGAATATTTGGAGTCAGTCTTGTTAAAGAAGAAGGCTATAACTGCAGCATTTGATGTTTTGCAGAATTGGAAAAAAGAAGCGTTGCAACAACTTAAAGGTAGAGAGAAACATGCACGTCGTCATAAAACGAGCGCTGAAAAAGCATTGTTATATGACCAAAACAAACAGTCTGAGGCGACTAAAAATATGTATAGGGCTTTCTCACTTGGAATTCAGAAAATCTATCCTTCTAAAGATCTTCGTGTTTCTGATGAGTTTATTGACAAAATATTAAATGAACAAAGGCCTGGTGCCTCTGCGCCACCTCCGTATGTTCCTCCTCCCACTGCTGTACCTCTTCCTGCTCTTGCTGCTCAACCTGTTGTTCCTATTTCTCTGGTTTTTGTCCCTTCACCTGCTCCTCCGCCTCTTTTTATTGCACCAGTTATAGTACCTCCATCGAATTTGCCTGCTCCCTCTCTTCCAAGTGGTCCTGAGCCGCTTGTAATCGATCGAGGTACAGGAACAAAGGTTGTCACTCGCAATACCATACCACCGGAGAAGAAACATTAGTTAATTGCATGGGCTAAGCATTGTATGGAGAAGGATGATCAAGCTAGCTTTTTTGCCACACTTTGTAATACGGGTAATTTTCCTGAGAAAAATGTTTTTATTGAAGGTTTAGGGATTCAGTTAAGTATAATGTGGGGAAGATTAAATAATGCGGATGTTCCGCAAGGGTTAAGGGATCTAAATACTCTAGCGCTTTCTAGAGACACTGTGGAGAAGGTAAATGAGCATGTTGAGAGGTTATTTGGGTATAGAAAGGAGTTAGAAAAGTTACAAAATGAGGATGATGAAGAGGAGAATATGTATGTACAGAAACGGTTCCTTCCGTGTCGTAAACCGATATCGGAGGAAATGCGAATTTGTAAGAAAGACGCGATTAGATGGATTTCAGACATATCGATAACTCCAGTTGAAGTATATGACACATATAGTCAATATAGGTTGGAAATGCAGAGGAAAGTGATACAGGTAATGGTAGAATACCTGCAGGATGAATGTGTAAAAAGGAAGATTAGTTGTCCCACAGAGTTATTGAGCATTTATAAGAGAGCTTTTTCACTTGACACTTCTTCGACTGCTTTAGCGCTCGACTTGGCTCTGTTGCTTAGTAAGCGTTCGGAGTCGCCTATTTCTCAGTTGCCTATGAGAGAGGTTCCTCCGACATTTGTCCCGAAGGTTGAGGTTGCAGCCGATGCTGTAAATAATATAGTCGCTGTGAACATTCCTGCACATTATGTATCACAGTTTGTTCACGTCCCGTTCTCAAGACAGGAAGTGAATACTATTAGGCAATCTATCCCCGATATTAGGAAAAATCCGACAGGGTTCTATAAAGAGATGGAATCCATTTTTCAGTCCTCAGTGTTCACCTTAGGTGACATTGATTTGTTGTTTCTTGTACTCCTGCCTGTAGATTTATGGAAACAAGTTAGAACTATTGACGATGTACCCGGGTTGGGAGATACATGGGCGAATATAACTAGACTCGATGGGGAAAGGCCAGCTGGTGAAAGACCGCAACAGGTGATATTAACTCTGCCTGATAGAATCATTGCTAAATTAAAAACCATAATTCCCACAATAAGAATTATTTGGGACAAGCTTACGGCCTGTGTCCAAGGAAAGCCTGAAGGTGCTACCGAGTTCTTTAATCGGTTCAAACAGGTATTCTCGGATTTCAGTGGACAAGACTTAGGAACAGAGTCTGGGAAAAGATTATTTGGGGACAAATTTGTACGTGGATTGCTGCCTGACATCCAGTCACAAATTATGTCTTCTGAGAGCACTTGGCAGGCGAAATCACAATCAGAAGTAGTGCACATGGCTCAGTACTATGAGAACCGTGTCAATAATGAAAAAGATAGGATTAAAAAACGGAAAGGCGATTTAAAAACTAAAGTGCTATTGCAGCAAATTGTTAGGGGCCCCAGAGGGGGTAGTTCTCAGGTTAGAGGTCAGCATGTCCCGCAGGGGAATGTGCCCTTGGGTCCTGTGAATATTAACCAGTGTGCTTATTTTCGTCGAGAGGGTCATTGGCGAGCACAATGCCCCGTCCTTCAACAAAGGTTGAATAATATATTTGGTAAAATGGGTAGGCGATCCAGAGGTCACCCGGGCGTAGGGGGCCCTGGTAGAGGTCAGTTTACACAGGACCCTCAGCAACCTTTTTCGTAGGACAATCAGACTCCGAGTGCGGACACTAGGAATATATTTGATAATCCTTCTGCTGCATATTTATCTGAAGAGCTTCCTTTTGATGATATTCTATTTCGTTAGGATTGCCCGAAGCAGGGTTTGGAACCTACACCTATTCCCGTCAATCAGAAAGGTCCCTACGTTGAAATGGTGGTGGGAAATAGAAAACATCAGTTTTTGATAGACACTGGAGCACAGAAGTGCTCCATTGATCATTCGCGGGTTCCAAACATTCCACTGTCAGGGCAAACCAATGTTTCTGTAGGGTTTTCCGGTACACCAGTTGTTTGTCCGGTTTCTGTGCCAGTACCTATTTCTTTGGGTCCCTTTACAGACAAGTGTCCATTTCTGTTGACTTCGGATTTCGGAGAGAACTTGCTGGGGTTGAATTTGTTAAAAGAATTAAATGCAGTGATTTTACTGTTCTTCTGATGGAGTGCGCTTGACGATTTCACCACAGCAATTTTCTGCCTCGCAATTTTTGACTAGACCTTTGCCTCCAGAATTCATTGATGTACCAGAGAGCTTGTGGGCTGTCGACGACAATGATGTCGGTGTTTTACAGATTGAGTCTGTTAAGATAGTTTTGAAACATGGAATTGAGCTTCCACGCATTCCCCAGTATAAAATTTCGGTTGAGCTTTGAAATGTATTGTTTCCGATTTTGTGCATCGCGGTGTGATTGAAGAAATTTCAGGAGGTTTGTGTAATAGTCCGATTTTACCCGTGTACAAGAAAGGCGATAATGTAATTCCATTCTGTTTTATAATTGATTTACGTGCCATTAATAAAGTTGTGGCACCACAATTTCCAATTGTGCCTGATGTAACGACCATCTTAACCATGATTCCAGCTACAGCTACTTACTTTAGTGTTGTGGACTTAAAGAATGCGTTCTTTAGTATTCCTATACACAAGGATAGTAAATATTTGTTCGCGTTCACCTTAGGGGGACGTTTGTTTACATTTACTCGTGCACCTCAAGGGTACACAGAGAGTCCTAGTGTTTATATTAGGTCTTTGAAAGAACAACTTGATACCCTTGAATTGCCCTCTACCTGTACTTTGCTTCAGTACGTTGACGATTTGCTTCTAGCTGCTGACTCTGAGAGTGCCTGTAAGGAGGGCACTGTGTTATTACTTATTCATCTAGCTAAGCATGGTCATAAAGCTTCGCTTAAAAAATTTCAATATTGTTGTCAGGAGGTCGCCTATTTAGGCTATCTCCTGTCAAAGTAGGGAAGAAGATTGACATCTGAAAGAATAAAACACATTTCTGGCATGTCTGTCCCAAATACACAGAAGGAAGTTAGGGCCTTGATAGGTATGGCTTCTTACTGTAGGTTGTGGATCCCGAATTTCTCACTAGTGATCAAACCGATGGTGGCTTTGACAAAGAAGGGCATTTCTTCGCCATTGCCATGGAACGCGGTACACCAGCAGTCGTTTGACTTGCTTAAGACTATATTATGCTCTGCACCAGTTTTGGGCACACCAAACTATGAAAAGGCCTTTGTGTTGTTTGTGCATGAATGTGATGGATGTGCTTTGGCTGTATTAACGCAGGAACGTGGAGGGAAGAATAGGCCGTGCGGCTACTTTTCTTCCGCCCTTGATCCTGTAGCATGCGCTTTGCCAAGATGTTTGTGCGCTGTCGCTGCTGCTACCGCGTCTGTAAAACAGAGTGAGGGAATGGTCCTAGGCCATGATCTAACCCTGATGGTGCCTCACTCTGTAGATGTTCTATTGAACCGAACTCAAACGCAACACCTCACTTCTGCACGGTTGACAAGATATGAATTGATCTTGTTTGCTCCTCACATTCAAATTAAGAGGTGTTGTGTCCTTAATCCGGCTGAACTCCTACCTTTTCCGCAGGATACTACTTGCGGCGATGAAGAGTCACATGATTGTTTGTATACGACCGAACAAGAAACAAAGGGCAGAATTGATTTGAAAGATACTCCTTTGGATAATCCGCAAGGAGAGCTGTTTTGTGACGGCTCCTGCTTTAAACTTCCGGATGGTACATCCACAGCCGCTTATGCAATCACTACATTGAGCACGGTTGTGGAAAATAAGAGAATTACGCATAATTCTGCGCAGGCTGCAGAGATTATAGCATTGACCCAAGCTTGTGAACTTTCCGAAGGGCTTGCAGTAAATATATATACTGATAGTCAGTATACCTTTTGGGGTGGTTCACAACTTTGGGAGGCTTTGGCCAGAAAGAGGGTTCCTAACTTCGCATGGCACCAAGATTCAACATGGCTCCCTAATAGTGCAAATACTCTCAGTGCTTGCAATCCCTACTCAGTTAGCAGTTATGAAATGTGCAGCACATTGAAAGATTGTAGATGATATTGGAAAAGGGAATGCTTTCGCTGATCAGCTAGCTAGACAAACTTCCACAGATCTCTTCACAGAGATGTATGTTTCAAGGGAGACTGTAGATGCCTATGTAATGGATGAGGGTGTTGGGTCTGTACGAGATATCCAAGCTGATGCCACAATGGAAGATTCTAAGAGGTGGGCTGAAGGCTTGGGAAAACTTGATGATGATGGGTGTTGTGTGGACATGGTCGAAGGAAAATGATTGTTACCTGACGCCTATGTCATGATGATGGTTGTCATGGCACACGGCTCTACACATGTTTGTGCCCGACAGGTTACGAAAATGTTAGAAAAAGTTTGGGCAAATGACAAGATTTCGAAAATTGCCCAGCACTATGTCCAGAACTGCATGATTTGCCTACAACATAATGTGGGAAAGGGGACATCAACTCCAAGGGGAAGTTTTGGCCCACCTTCTGTCCCCTTCGAAGTTATTCACTTTGATTTCATTGAAATGGAACGATGCAACAATTTAAAGTATGTCCTTGTGGTAATTTGTGCCTTTAGTAAATGGATTGAGGCTTTCCCTGTTAAAGATGCTACAGCCACGACCACTGCGAAAACCATGTTAAAGGAGTACTTCCCCCGGTTCGGTTTGCAGAGAGTTATCTGGTCGGACAATGGTCCACATTTTGTTGCCGCTGTTATTCTACAGATATGTACAGCATTACGAATCGACAAACGGTTCCATTCGGCCAGACATCCTGAGAGCGCCGGACTAGTAGAAAGACACAACGGTATCATCAAGAACAAGCTGGCTAAGACGTGTGCCGGCACCAAACTAAAATGGCCGGACGCCTTACCGATCGTGTTACTAGCCATGCGTACTACCCCTCAAACTAAGACTGGGCTCTCTCCATTTGAGGTGGTAATGGGGAGACCTGCCAATATCTGGAATCTTCCAAAATGTCGAACTTTAAAGAATGTTGAAAATGTATTACTTTCAGATTACTGTAGCCAATTGACTAAAAACCTGTATTTGATTTATCACCAGGTACGAGAAGCTTTACCTGTACGATACGAGAGCCCGGGCCACGGCATACGGTCTGTTAGTTGGGTGCTCGTCAAATCATTTGAGCGCACCTCCTGCCTCGCGCCTCGCTGGCGTGGGCATTCCAGGTCCTGTTGGTCACCCAGACAGCGGTGTGGGTAGCTGGACGAAAGAACTGGATCCACTCGTCACACATCAAGAAACTTCCTCGCCGTGTGCCACACGCTACAGAAGAAACAGAACCCCTCGCTGGTACTGCAACCAATGATCCCAAAGCAGTAAGCAGCACTGAGAGTGTGTCGGAGAATATCTCTGA
Source organism: Ambystoma mexicanum (assembly GCF_040938575.1). Classification (NCBI taxonomy): domain Eukaryota; kingdom Metazoa; phylum Chordata; class Amphibia; order Caudata; family Ambystomatidae; genus Ambystoma; species Ambystoma mexicanum. The sequence continues at coordinate 11,784,569 of NC_090938.1, read as the reverse complement.
GCCCGGGAGGCTTGGGGAAGCTGCCATTTTGTCTCCACACTCTCCACAAATTTTGCACCTGGAAACGGCTGTTTCAGATTCAGCCTCTTCACTTGCCTCCGACACGTTGCTTCCAGCAGGAAGTGACGACATATTGTTTCCGGATGAATCAGTACCAGGAAAAGTATGATATAATTTGCGACCATGAAGATAGACTTACGGCACGGTTCAACTGTGCATTCGGAGAAGGAAAAGAGTCATTGAGGGCTTGCTTTTGCCCAAAATTTGAGGAAAAAAGGGATTCTGTTGGCTAGGGTTGTGGAAGGACTAAGAAAACGCGCGACCGGGGGGGTCACCAGCAACAAACATTGGGGTTTCCATCCGAAGACTACAATGCCTGCCACCACCACCGCCCGTATTGGACTTATAAATAAGGGGGTGACCAACAGGGACAATGAACAAAATGCCTTGGCCCCGAAAACGTATTGCTTTATTCTTATAATGATATATGGTTTTTTAATAGTCGCTGCCATAGGATTATGGTACCTCAAGGAAACTCACTCTTTAGAACTTTTGTTGCCTACTGAAAGTGCACCCATTGTTCCTACTCCCTTTGTACATTTGCACACTTTATCCGCTCGGGATTCCAAGCACAGACAAAGGTACCACAATAACACTCTACTACTTATCATGAATGCTACACATGCCATTTTTAATAAATCCAACTGCTGGGTCTGCTCACATTTACCACAATACGGGGATAAGGGGCTAGGTTGGTATATTCATCCTTTACTGTTGACAACTGCCTGCTATGCTTCTCTTAGAGCACTGTTCTTTGGCCGATGGAATGATAGAATCTCAGGGAACTTTGATGGCACCAATTTGAATAGTTTTGAGAAACGTGTTTTGACTCCCCTGGGATGCTCGCTTTTTGCAAATAGGAGTAAACCGAATGTTGCTTCTATTAGGCCTTCTGACAAACTGTCTCGTCCTTTCCAATCTTTGATTTCCTTTAAAATGGCTCCAATAGGCAATAAGGATGCCATGCCTCCTTCTTACACTGTTAACCATAGCCCCGATTCAGTTTCTTTTTGCATACAGAGGAATGGGACTCAGTCAATGGACATTTTTTAGGTTGTGCCAACGTTGCAAATTTGACTGAGGAGAACAGACCTTTGTATGTAGGCGAACCTATCTACTTTGTCTGCGGTAATGTAGCATTTCCATGGTTGCCTAGGGATTGGCAGGGAACCTGTTATTTAGGGATCCTGTTACCTGGGGTGTTTATAGCTAGTACAAAAGATATTTTGAAGGCTCGCCCACGGCGGGATGGGAATGGTGACACCCCAGCACAAGTCTTGGGAGATATAGCTAAATCAGTTGTGCCATTTTGGGGGCAGATAGCAAATTCAGAAGATATCAGAAAACTAGCGAGAGTACTGGAGAGAACCATCAACCGGACCAGGGACATACTCTATAATATGACGTTAGAACAAAAGGCGATAAGATTAGTAGCACTTCAAAATCGAATGGCATTAGATGTCATTCTAGCTGAGGGTGGTGGAGTATGAAAATTAGTGGGGTCCGCTTGCTGTGTTTTCGTACCAGATTCCTCCCCAACTATCTTCAAGGCAATACAGAATCTTCACGTCCTTAGTTCCGAAGTGCATGTTCCCAAGGGAAACTGGGATCTGAGCGCTTGGTTCTGGGACTTCTTGCGGTCTTGGGGTTGGAAGGTGCTTTCGGTCTTATTGATTATTTTGGGAATACTGTTGTTTCTTTGTTGCTGTATTCAGTGTCTTCCTGGTATGTGTTCGATACTAGGGGGATGTTGCGCACAAGCGATAGGTTCGATGGGACATAAAGTGTATGCCCCAGATAAGACTTCCAAAGAATACGTATTGAAGGATATTTTAGCAAAAGACCTAACGGCAATAGATATTTCTGATAGTGATTCAGGGTGCTTGGACAATGATACATGGAGTTATATTCAAGGAGATCCAAAGTAGTTTTTAGCACTTGGCATAGGCCAAAAGGAGGGTTTGTCGAAATAGAAAGTATACCGTGCCTCCTATTGTAATAAATATATTTAATATTGGCCTACGCCAAGCTGCTCGAATGTTGCACAGAAATCTGTGTTGCAAGGTCCTGACCTTAAATCCATGTAGTCCGCCCTTTTAGGTCAAGCCGCCATTTTAGGATTCGTTGTGTAAAAGTCACCCTGTGAGCTAAAATGGTGGACGATGTCATTCCAGAATACAACATGGCCGTCTTGACCTCTGTACATAGCTAATATGTAATTTGCCTGCAGGCCACTTGTTGAGGTCATGAACTGAGACCTTGTCCTTCACTGACCTATGTGTAGAAGGATTACTTGTACAATGAAACTAATCCACGAGCATATGTTGAGACAATGTATTCAAATACTGAATGAAGAACATCTGTTTAAATTACATTGTATTAGTGTTTAAGAAGGCCTGCATGGAAAACTTTAGAATACACAGTTATTGCATACGCTTGTTCCTACATGTATTAAAGGCAAACCAGTTATATGTGGTTATTTGAGACTTGGCACGAACCCTAGATCGGTGATGTATTAAAAGGAATATTAACCCAAAGTGAGGCTGGACATCGCACCCACTAAATGTATAAAAAGCAAATGCATTCTAATGTACAGCGTCTCTCACTGAACACACTGAACCGCGCTGGAGTTCGTTGTGTTGTACTGAGGGCTGATAGCTATCCGATTTTGCTCTGTTTTTGTAACTGGATTCAGTATAAAATAAAGTACTTTGTATGTTCCTTTGTAACCCGTGTTCGGTGCATTTCCTTTTGGGGTACTCAGCCTCGATATTCTTTTTCTGTTTTCACACTCTGACACTGGGTAATTTGTTGGTAGGTGTCCTAGTGGACCCATATATGATCACCATCCAACCCCCTGATTGTTCTGTTGTTTCACCTTTATTGCTTTTCACCATATTGCATCCAACTGGAAAATAGATCAGAAGTTGTCCTACAATCTCTGGTGGAACTCAATTTGTTCTTTTCAAAGTATTGAGGGAATGAATGCCTTTTCTTCGCAAGACTGTGCCTAAATTCAAAAGTAAATGGGTTTTTTGTCATACCTTCTGCTCATTCCACCAGTGAACCCAAGTCCCCTTCAGCCCGACTGACCCCACAACCCCCACAACTCACTTCACCCAACTCTCACGGTTTCCGGGGCTCATGTTGGCAATCTGGTTTGGCCCGCGGATGGGCGCAACATCGGGCCAAGGTTTGCACCCTGCATTGACGCCTACGACCTTTTCTTCATTGGCAGTTGCTCTGGAGACTAGGAAGCAGCACGCTTCGAGGAACGCATCCTCGTCGCGTTGCCGTTTCCATCCATTCACGTGACCCAGAGTCTCGGTCACGTTACACGTTCTCACGTCACGTGACCAGGAAGCGTTCAGCACAAAGGCTGTAATTCGCTTTCGTACCGCGCTTCACAGCTGTTTTTTTTTCTTTCGGAAACTCTGTTTGGCTCTTGTGATTCCTGTGTTTACTCTTGGAACCTGTACCCGGCTTCGTCTCACGGATTGTGTTTGGATTACCCTTGGCTTTGAATTGGAACTTCGAATTGTTACTTGTCTGCCGACCTCGGACCATTTTATGGACTTGCTTTTGGATTGCCCCTGGCCTTCGTCCTACTGACTCGGAATTCTACAGACTCTCCTGCTATCACGTACTCTTGCCAAGTACTAAGTAACCCGCTCAAGGAACGACCCCAGGTGGGGTTTCTTGGGTCTGCAGTTGGCTTTCCTGCTGCTTCCGTGGCATCTTGAACCTGTCCGCGTGAGTCCTGGAACCCTTCCACACCCCTAGGTTTCCCTCAGTGCTTCTGACAACACTTGGTAAGGTCTCTTGTTTTACCTACCTTTGCACAAGTTATTCCTGCTTGCCTGGTATTTAACCTACGTTTCTTTTCAGCTTCCTTGGGGTTTCCAGCACTCGGCGACGTCGGACATCTCCACCTGTGGCCTCAAGGGTTATACAGGGAGTAGAATTATATCTCCCTGTGTGACAGTTGGGGACGGAGGTCTCACATATCTGCACGACGATCAAGGTCTAACATTTTTACAGCATATTTGTCATAACGTTTTTTTTCCAGCTAATAATCCCCTTTCCTCTCTCCTATCGTTTCACTTGTATGTCTAGTCTGTCACCCTGTGAGTCCTCATTTGTGTAGTTTACAGTTATTAGTATCAATTTTGCAAAATATTTTATTTACATTTGCATTACTTTCATATGTATTACTTAATATTTATTCTATTTAATAATTCTTACATGTTACAAATTATTCATCAACAATTTGTATGTTTATCAATGTCTACTGTTCTCCTAATCATTAATAAAAATAAATGAACACAGTAAAGTATCTCTGATCTTTAATACCCGGTTGGTGTGGACGGAGCAGTGCGCTCCCTCTCTGCAAGCAGGAGAGCGGTGAAGGTGCGACCTCTCTGTAGCTTGGGCTTTCTGTGCTGCGCCATGCAACGCCCCCTCGCAGCATGCCCTTGTGATGCGGGGTGGAGCGACGTGGCCAACACAGAGCACATCACAAAACCAGCGTGGGACAGTTTTCCGAACCAATGTGTTCTTCTTTAATACCATAGTGTGCAGATAGTTGTTTGAAACCCTTTTACTTCAAAAATGTGCTTTAAACGGCACATTTGCCTACACAAGATGTGCATGTAGAAACTACACAAATACTGTACTGTGAAAATATGCTTGTATTCATTTGAAGAACAGGGATGTCAATTTCGATCAGAAATGACTTGCAATAACAGATTGACAGATAGCAGCAGCATTCCCTGTACAATAGTATAGGCCAGTGGTCGAAGTGTACAAAAAGAAGTAGTGGAGCTATGTTCCCTACTAGCCTTCCCCCACTCCCCACAACCCCCTCCCATGCACAATGCAAACACCCAAACACATGCGCCTGACTTTTAAGGGAATGTTCAGTGCAGTGCACTGAAAGTGCAAGTTACAACTTCTTCCTACACTTTTATTTTAAAATGAAAACAATCCGGAACCGTTTCTTTTTAAAATAAAAGTATAGGAACAGTACAACTTAATTAAAAAAAGGAGAGGAGCACAGCTCCCAACCGCTCCCGCCCACTTTGACCACTGGTATAGGCACGTTATAAATGCCATATCATATCATATAATATCATAAAGATGAGAAAAAGTACTCAGACAGTTTATTAGGATGTAAAATATTAGGACATGTAGCAGGGACAAAACAAATTGCATACAAGAAAACCGGTGGCTTGCAAAGGACCAACTGATATGTTAGTTGTTTAGAAAACCAACTGACAGCAATGCGGTCTCCATTAACGAAGCTTTCATCCACGTAATTCAGATTTTCTACACATTCATTCCAGAAAGTAATAATTCTATTAAAGACACGGAGGTGAAGGATTATGCTTCTCTTCCATATTTACTGTTCAGCAGCAAAGTACAAACCAATAAAACATGAAAACACAAAACTGAATAAAAACTACAATAACCATGGTTTTAGAGTCTTTGTAGTTCTGTTCTTATTGGTCCTCAAACTGACCATGTGATAACTTCAAACAATCACAGTGTTCCTTGTCCATAAATCACCTTGTGCTTCTACTATTCCTCCTCTTTCTTTGTTCAGCCGAGGATGCGTCCAGTGAACTTTGTAATCCCGTCCGTTCCATGCTGATAAGAATTCAATTTCTGGATTGTTTGTTGTCCGCCACCGTACCTATAGAAACCTAAAGTAAATGGTGACTATAAACCGAAAGAGGGTGGGACAATCATAAAGCCAACCACAATTTATCTATATTATCCTTTTGTGCATTTAACAAAACTGTACCATTTTAATGTACTAATCATGCACCATTTCAGTAATTGCAGAAACATGTAAAACATTTCAGTACTTTTACATTCCATTCCATTATTACGATTGATAGGGTTGGATAATCCTTCGCCTCCGTGTCTTTTATAGAATTATGACTTTCTGGAATGAATGTGTTGAAAATCTGAATTCTATGTCAAGGCCGGAGGCTCGGGTTATGCTTGTTCAAAGCTTACTCACCACTAACGATGCCACACTTTCCGTTGGTTTGAAATAGAAAGTTTTAAAAGTCGATTCATTCGACCAATCTGACGACCTCATAATGTCCTCTATTCTGGCCACTATGTTGAATGTTTTGGTAGCCATCGCTCCTCTAGCTGAGTGAGCGTTATCTTTCACTAAGTCAATGCCTGCCTGTTCCCTTACCCATCTAAGCCATCTGTATATGGTAGCCGGTGTTATGGCCTTAAAGGGTTTACAAATTGCTATCAGTAATTGGGATACTCCTGGAGGTCTTACTTCCCTTGCCATATTCTCATATGCTGCTACGCATTTGACTGTGACTGGGCATAATTTTGGTTGTCCTGGAAAAGATTAATAAGATATGGATCTCAAACCTGTCTTGGTCCTTCTCGTTATGAGAAAGGTCACTCTGTTAGTTGATACACCCTTCCTGTTGAGCTCTAACATCTGAAGATCACTTACAAGCTTATAGACATAGTAGCACGGCTAGTTTGCCTGAAATAGCCTTCCTGGATACATCCTGATTATCTGGCCATGATAGAAATAATCTCAAAACTGTGTCTACATCCCACAATTGAGTATATTTTTCGCTAGGAGGTCTAGTCATTTTTACTCCTTTTACTAATCTACAGATCAAGGGATGTTCACCTATCGCTATATATTCGATCCTAGGGTGTCCTGCCGATATCGCAGACCTGCCATGTTGATAGTTCTGTATGCCTTACCTTGTGTTGCCAACTGTGCTAAGAAATTGGCTATGTGTACTACAGCCGTTCCATCGGGATGAATATTCCTCTCCAAACACCAGCTACTCCATCTAGCTCATGCAGCTTTATAAACCCTATGTGTTCCTGGAGCACAGGATTCGCTAATGATGTTTTCAGCCTCATTCGATAGTCCTGGCCTAACCCAAGATCTCCTGAAATTACCCATGCGATTAGGTTGAATCTGCCTGACCTCACTAGCAGATGGGTGAGATCCCTGGGGCCTCGAACAATTAATTTGTCGTTGGGTAGCGCCACTGGGTTGTGGTATGATAACTCCAGTAAACTGGGGAACCACACTTGCCCCCTCCAGTCCGGCGTAACAAGTACTAGGGATGCTTTCTGGCATTTCACCTGGGCTAGCGTCCTCGATATCATAGAGAAAGGATGGAACGCATAGTTTGTCTGGTAGCCCCATGCCCGTAGGAAGGCAACTGTCACCTCTGCCTTTGGGTCCGGTCTCCAGCTGAAGAACAGGGGTAACTGTTTGTTTAGTCTCGATGCAAATAAGTCAACCTGGCATGGTCCCCATCAAGTCATTAGATTTTGAAACACTTCCTCGTCCAGCTTTCAATCGCTGGCATCCCTGAGGTATCTGGAGTTCCAATCGGCCACCTCATTGTGATGGCCCGGCAGGTACTCCACAGTCACTGACACTTCCCTCTGAAGACAGAGTATCCAGAAATCTTTTGCCAGTTCTGCCAGTAGTCTGGTCTTGTCCCGCTCTTACTCACCACTCCGAAATAGGCCCAAGATGAGGATGAGTGACCTTGGAGATGATGGTTGTACAAGAATCGATATTCAGCCTTCCATCCCAGCTCCCCTGAGTACAAGACTCAGGCTTCCTCAAAGAGGGGCTCTTTTCCACAATGTACCTCTCTGCTGTTTCGATTGGGACAGAGGTGTCAATTGAATAAAAGAGCGGGGAGAACACACACCGCCAATACCAATGCTGCAAAGGAATACAAAGATATTAGACAGTGTTGAAAATAAACCAAGTAATCAGAACAGCAGTATTTTACAGGAATATACCTAGGTAAGAATTGGAGTGGAGCTTTCCCGGGGTGAATCTACAAACATATGAATAAGCACAATGAGTGGGAATAATTCTAAAGAGACTTCCTAAAGTATCGAACCAATAACAACTAACCTGAAATATGGATATTTTGAGGATGGAAAGTAGTCCATGAAACAGAAGACAACGAAAGGAGAAAATAACAAACAGGAATGTTAGTATAGGGAAATAGCCCTGAACGGCACGAGGGTCGCACTAGTGCCGGGTTGGTGCACTATCAGCAAAGCGTTTATATGCACTTGAAGACAAGTTCACAATATAGTCACTCAATGTCCCAGAATCCAACAAAAGGCGAAGATCCAAACAAGGCCGTGGAGAAAATTAATAGCAGGGATGGTATTGCCAATACAAGTATGTACCTGAGCACACACGCATCCAGATAAGGGGTAGAAAAGTTCTGGATGGTTGATAGCAAGTCACCTGCGAGGAAGGTAAAGTGGTTCCGCGTCTAGTAGCAGTTAGCTGGAATGAAGTACCGCAAGAGACAGCAGGAAGCAGGATCCAATAATGTTCCAGGTCAAAAGCCAGGCGAGTACGACAGGAATAAAAAAGGAGGCAAGCCAATCCAGAAGCCAGGCAAGGGTCAAAACCAGGTAAGCAGATTAGGAATTCGTGCGGAGAAGACACGAAGGAGTAAACAGACGTAACTGCTGTAGCTTGTAACGCTAATTAGCAGCAACGAGCCCCTTGAAAGACGGTGGTTGTAAAGCCGTGTGGGGGCGTGTCTTGCCGTACGTCTTCCACGTACAGGATGTGTCAGCTGACACGGACTCCGTCGTAGTTTGTACAGGTGCCATGGCAACCTGTATCTGGTCCACAGAGGAGCTTGTAAAGGAGTCGTATTCTGCAAGGTATTCTGCAAGGAAGCCCAAAGTGTAACAGCATCATCCCCCAAAGACACTGGCAACCCCCTGGCGGAATGGAAACTCCTCAGAAGCTCGGGACACACCAGTCCAGGATGCGCGAAACCTTGTACTCCTCCTCTCCATCCACCAAGATCGTCGAGGGACGTGTAGGTAGATGAGTTCCCTGGATGAAAGGCTTGATCAGGGAGACGTGAAAAACTGGATGTATAAGCCATGAGCGTGGCAGGGAGAGCTTGACCGCCACAGGATTAATAACATCAGTAATGGCATAGGGTCCCACGTATTTAGGCAAAAGCGAACGTTTGCCCACAATTTGTAAATTACAGGACGACAACCACACCTTCATGCCGCTCCGATAGACTGGTGCCAGGGATCGATGCACATCAGCATATTTTTTGGCACGGTCTTGAGCTCGGAGCAAATGACAGCGTACATCCCGATGAATCTTATCGAGATCTCTCACGCAGTCTCTTGCTGCTGGATTGACAGCCGGCAATACCGGATCAAGTGGGAGTGCCCTAGGATGACCACCATACAGGGCAAAAAAGGGAGACACCCCTGTTGACGTATGCATAGAGTTTTTATATGCAAACTCCGCGTAAGGCAGAGAAGTAAACCAGGACTGTTGGAACTGAAGGCATAAACAGCGTAGGTACTGTTCGATAGTAGCGTTGGTTCTCTCAGTCTGCCCATCCGTCTGAGGATGGTATGCCGAGGAATACCTGTCCTCAATGCCCAGGGAAGCTGTAAGAGCCTGTCAAGTATGGCACTCTGTCAAGAGTGGCACAGGGCCCCCAGGTAGGGTTTGGGTGGCTGTGTTGATGTAAGGTACCAGATAAGTACACACACAGCAGGAAACTCATCAAGAACTAAAACTAGGCACTGTAGTTGTGAACAGAAAGGGGCAGGAAATACAAAGATACAAACAAACTGGATTCCCTCTTGGGGTGTATGCAGATATGGAAAAAGAGTGTTCCACGGACCTTTGGAAACTCCAGCCTTCTGCACGGATTACTATTACAGAGGCCCACTCTGTCTGCTCATGGCTGGGAACAACAGCTGTGGGTATCTGTTAAACAGCAAACGCGACAAGGGAAGGGGCAGAGGTTACCTGCCGGAAACCAACAGTCAAGCTCTGTACAAAGGATCAACATAAGACACAAGAGAGACAAGAACAGAAATAACCAGGGACAAGGAAGTCTAAGAGAAATCTAGCAGAGGGGAATGAAGGAAGAAACAGTACAATAGAAATGGGTAAACTAAAGGGGAGGACAGAGGATTCAAGGAAGAGGACAGGGATCAAGAACAAGGGGTTGCAAACAGGGAAGAGAGCAAGGGAGCAGCAGCCAGGAAAGAGGGGGGCTGCAAACAAGGAAGCAGGGCTGCAGTACCAAATGGTACAAGGTACAGAAAAACTGTAGTGGATTGCAGAGGACTGTAGTAGGCTGCTAGGCAGAGAGTCCAGAGGAGCAGGACTGAAAGCTGTAGTAGGCGGCAGACAGAGACCCCAGGGGAGTAGGGCAGCAAGGAGTGAACCCAAAGGAACATGACGTAGAGGTAGAGAGACCCGAGGGTCAGGGCTGAAAGCAGAAGGGAGTAGCAGGCTGCAAGGCAGGGAGCCCAGCGGAGCAGAGCTGCAAGGAGCGAGCTCAGAGGAGCAGAGCAGCGAGGCAGGGAGCCTGGAAGGCTATGGCTGTAGGCAGCGGAGTGTAACAGGCTGCAAGACAAGAAGCCCAGAGGAGCAGGGCTGTGAGGCAGGGAGCCCAAAAGGTTAGGGCTGTAGGCAGCAGGGTGTAGCAGGCAGCAAGGCAGGAAGCCCAGAGGAGCAGGGCTGTAAGGCAGGGAGCCCAAAAGGGTAGGGCTGTAGGCAGCATGGTGTGGCAGGCTGCAAGGCAGGAAGCCCAGCGAAGTAGGGCTGTGAGGCAGGGAGCCCAAAAGGCTAGGGCTGTAGGCAGCAGGGTGTAGCAGGCTGCAATACAGGAAGCCCAGAAAGAGCACTGGAACAAAATCAGGAAAATACAGCAGCAGGAACAGCATACACATTCGAGACAAAAGGCAAAAAGGGGCTGGGAGGACTCCTGATGCAAGAGACTGAGCTCTTGCAGGCAGCTGCATAAATACCACCCTGCCCTGTACTGAGGCAGGCTAATTGGCAGCACCTGGAGCAGCACACCTGAATACATTCTGCCTCCTCCCTCTCTGGTCCTGAGATGGTGGAAGCAGCACTGATCCCTAGGGCTTCTGGGGATTGTGGTTCCAATGCTGAAGAATGGGAATGGCCAGAAATTGATAGCTGTAGCAAGGTGCATTGTGGTACATGTAGTTAGTTGAGTTATATAAGAAGGCACCAAAGTCACGCAAATGGGAATTAAGTACCAAAGTGTGAATAGGGGTTGTTCCAAAGAGTATTCTGAAGATAAATGAATAACAAATAGTCCATGATGGTTGCCAATGTGTGCGCCCATGGCGCGGGTATGACAGAGCCTTCCAGAATCGTGAAGTAAATTGTGTACCACGGTCGGAAACAATGACCGAGGGTAAGCCAAAGAAGCAAAACACATTCGTCATGAACAGTCTCACCAATTCCGGAGCTGAAGGCAAGCTGGAACAAGGTATGAACAGTGCATATTTTGTGAAATAATCCACAATCACCCAAATGGTGTCATGACCCTGGACGTCGGGGAGTTCCACAATGAAATCCATTGACACCATCTGCCAGGGTTTGCACGGAACAGGCAGAGGTTGTAATAAGCCTACTGGTTTGGCTCTAGAGGTCTTACATTGAGTGCATATGGAACAGGTCAAAATGTAGTCCTTTACATCGCGAGCCATGGAAGGCCACCAAGCCCAACGCCATAAGGCCTCAAGAGTTTTTTGACTTCCTGGATGTGCTGCAACCAAAGAATCGTGGGACCACTGGAGAGCTAAGGTTCTAGCTTGACCTGAGGGTACATAGACGCGCCCTTGGATAAATGGCATACCCTGAATTACTTCTAGGTTGAAATCAGCGATTTCTTTTGGATGGGTTGAGACCCAATCAAGGATGATTGAACGCAAAGAGGGCTGAACCAAACACCCGCAAACAACTTTGTTCGGTAGGAGAGGAAGTGCTTCGACCTGTTGGGACTGGCCACCCGCATGGAGGCGAGAGAGAATGTCAGCCGAAACTTGAGCTTTAGCAGGACGGTATGTGATAACAAATTGGTACTGTGAAAAGAATAAATGCCACCCCGCCTGTCTAGCTGTAAGGCATTTCATAGATTTGAAGGCTAACAGACTAAGATGATCCGAGTATACCGTTACAGGGTGTTTGGCCCCCAGAAGGTGATGTCTCCATTCCAAGAATGCGTCTCTGATGGCTAAGAGTTCGCGTTCCGTGATGGAATAGTTCCTTTCGTAAGGTGTCAATTTACGAGAGAAGTAGGCAACAGGATGAATCTCGCCCGAATGAGGACAGGTTTGTGATAACACTTCCCCAAGAGCATAACCCGAAGCGTCAGCCTCAACAAAAAAAGGAAGATCGGGATTGGGATGTTTGAGGACAGGGGCGGAAGTGAAGGCGGATTTTAATTGATCAAAAGCCTTCTGAGCTTCAGAAGACCAAACAAATGACACCTCGGCACTTGTCAGGGAGGTTAGAGGTGCAGAGATTTCAGAAAAGCCATTGATGAAGCGTCTATAGAAATTTGCAAATCCCAGGAATGATTGCAAAGATTTGACTGAATTGGGCACAGGCAATTCCAGGATAGCACTAATTTTGGACTGGCTCATTCGCACCCCATTGTTAGTAAGGTCATACCCCAAACATTCCACCTCTGAGGCGTCAAATATGCACTTTTCGGCTTTTACAAACAATTTGTGATCCCTCAGAGGTTGGAGCACTGTTTTGACATGCATTTCATGGTCTTCCTGGTTTCGTGAATAGATCAAAATGTCATCCAGGTAGACTACAACAAACTGGTCAAGGATGTCATAAAACAAATCGTTCATGAATGCCTGAAAGGTGGCCGGGGCATTACATAGCCCAAAGGGCATAACAAGGTATTCAAATAGACCGTAACGTGTTTTAAAAGCGGTCTTCCATTCGTCCCCCTGTCTCATACGGACCAGATTATATGATCCTCTGAGATGGAGCTTAGTAAATACTTTGGAGGATCCCAACTGATCAAGGAGGACAGAGATCAGGGGAAGAGGATACTGTTTTTTTATGGTAGCTGCATTCAATGCACGATAATCAATACAGGGATGTAAATCCCCTTCCTTCTTAGGAACAAAGAAAAGCAGTGATGCAATTGGTGATTTGGATGGACAAACAAATCCCATGGCCAAGGCCTTGTCTATGTACTCTTTAAGTACTTCGTCTTCTTTGAGAGTGAGTGAATACACCCTGCCGGATGGTATCTTTACCCCCGGTATTAGGTCTATTGGGCAATCATAGACTCTCTGTGGAGGTAGGGTCTCTGCCATCCCTTTGTCGACAACATCTGCGTAGTCTGCATATTGAGAGGGTACCATAGAGACAACGTTGTTAGAAACAGCTCCAATATGCATAGTAGGGGAAACCAGTGCCTTGACAGGACTATCCTGGGTAATTCCAAGCAATGTAGTGCATCGGGTATTGCATATATTAGAAGGGAACTGAATCTGAGATGTCGACCAGTCGATGGCAGGGTTATGAAGCGTCAGCCATGGAATACCAAGAATGACTCTGTAGGCCGGCGCTTTGATGATATCGAATGATATCTCTTCAGTATGGCCTTCGTCGGTACTCTTATGTGATGGAACCGTCTGGTGAGTTACCATTCCAGATACAAGGATTGAACCGTCCACTGCATTCACCGTTTCAGGAATAGCTTTGCGAATCAGTGGTATCCCTGACATAGAGGCAAAGCATTGATCAACATAATTACCCTTTGCTCCTGAATCAATCACTGCTGTTGTCTGAAATAAAACACCATGATTCAGGGAAAACGTAACAGGTAGGCGAACTAGATGGCTCGGGTTCTGTACTGTAGAGTGCAAAGGTGAACTTCCCGACGTAGGGACTCCGTCTACTGTCGAGATTTGGCATTTTCCGCCTTTCTTTTGGGTTTTTTGGGACATTCGGGAAGTAAATGGTCAGAGGCCCCACAATACATGCAGAGATTGTGCGATCTACGATATTCTAGTTGAGCAGGGGTGAGTGGCCCCCTAACCACACCAATCTGCATAGGTTCTGGTGCAGGAAGTGAAGAAGACGAGGCCTCTGCTGGAACCGTGCTGAACAAAGCAGGTTTCTTTTCACCCCGTCTTTCAGATTTACGGGCATCAATCTGAACGACTAGATCTAGCAGTTCCCCAAATGCCATGGGGACTACAGGAACAGTGGAGAGGATGTCCTTTAATTCATCTGAGAGGCTTTGATAGTAGACTGCAGTTTTCTTTTCTTCGGGCCAGTCAGTTTCTGCTACCAACTGATTGAAACGGGCCAAATAAACCAATAGGGAGTTGTTCCCTTGTCGATGCTTTAAGAGTTCCAGGTCAGTAGCTTGAGTAGTATAACGTGTATCAAATACTTTACTCATCATAGCAAGAAGGGCATCACAATTGTAGAAAACATGACTTTTGGATTCTAACAATGGGTTAGCCTATGTGGCTGCAGTGCCTCCCAATTGTGACAAAACAAAAGCCGCTTTAGTAGTAGAAGTTGGAAATGAAGCGGGACGGCACAAAAAATGCAGTTTGCATTGGTTGATGAAAGTTCGGTATTGTTTAGGATCGCCTAGAAAGCATTCAGGAGGAGCTGGAGGGAACTGGGTTGTAAGCATAATAGGGTTTGATTCCTGCTGTGGAGGTGGAAACCCTGATCCTGAAGCTGCAGCACCAGCACCGGCCATCTTTGGCGCTGGTGTGGTAACCAAGGCCTGAATGGCGTCCATACATTGGTGCAGTGCCTCTTGTGCATTGGTCAAGTCAGTTCGTAGATCCGTGACCATTTGCACGTTTTGAGTCACAGCATCACTGGCCTCCGTGGACATTGTTCGAGGCTGCTAATTCTGTTACTCACCACTCCGAAATAGGCCCAAGATGAGGATGAGTGACCTTGGAGATGATGGTTGTTCACGAATCGATATTCAGCCTTCCATCCCAGCTCCCCTGAGTACAAGACTCGGGCTTCCTCAAAGAGAGGCTCTTTTCTACAATGTACCTCTCTGCTGTTTCGATTGGGACTGACAGAGGTGTCAATTGAATAAAAGAGCGGAGAGAACACACACCGCCAATACCAATGCTGCAAAGGAATAAAAAGATATTAGACAGTGTTGAAAATAAACCAAGTAATCAGAACAGCGGTATTTTACAGGAATATACCTAGGTAAGCATTGGAGTGGAGCTTCCCCGGGGTGAATCTACAAAAATATGAATAAGTACAATGAGTGGGAATAATTCTAAAGAGACTCCCTAAAGTATCGAACCAATAACAACTAACCTGAAATATGGATATTTTGAGGATGGAAAGTAGTCCATGGAACAGAAGACAACGAAAGGAGAAAATAACAAACAGGAATGTTAGTATAGGGAAATAGCCCCGAACGGCACGAGGGTCGCACTAGTGCCGGGTTGGTGCAGTATCAGCAAAGCGTTTATATGCACTTGAAGACAAGTTCACAATATAGTCACTCAATGGGCCTCATTACACGGAGGGCGGTAAGGGTTAACGGTGACCGTTAATGGTAACGGTGACCGTTAACCCTTACCGCAGTACTACGAGGTCCCTTTGCGGGTTGGGGAATTTAACGCCTGCTTTTTGCAGGCGTTAAAACCCAACCCGCAAAGGGACCTTGGTGCTATTACGGCACCGCAAATTTGCGGTACCATAATTAGCACCTTCCCCATTCCCATTATGCCCTATGGGGCAAAAATGGGAATGAGGAATGGCAATGGTGGAAAGGGGAATTACCGCCCCACCAACCTTGGAGTAGGGCGGTAATTCCCCTTTCCGCCAAGGCGGTGCCGGTAATTTACCGGCATGGACCAAGGTGCTAATAGCACCTTGGTCCACTGCCTACTGTGTAATGAGGCCCAATGTCCCAGAATCCAACAAAAGGCGAAGATCCAAACAAGGCCGTGGAGAAAATTAATAGCAGGGATGGTATTGCCAATACAAGTATGTACCTGAGCACACACGCATCCAGATAAGGCATAGAAAAGTTCCGGATGGTTGATAGCAAGTCACCTGCGAGGAAGGTAAAGTGGTTCCGCGTCTAGTAGCAGTTAGCTGGAATGAAGTACCGCAAGAGACAGCAGGAAGCAGGACGCAATAATGTTCCAGGTCAAAAGCCAGGCGAGTACGACAGGAATAAAGAAGGAGGCAAGCCAATCCAGAAGCCAGGCAAGGGTCAAAACCAGGTAAGCAGATTAGGAATTAGTGCAGAGAAGACACGAAGGAGTAAACGGACGTAACCGCTGTAGCTTGTAACGCTAATTAGCAGCAACGAGCCCCTTGAAAGACGGTAGTTTTAAAGCCGTATGGAGGCGTGTCTTGCCGTATGTCTTCCACGTACAGGATGTGTCAGCTGACACGGACTCCGTCGTAGTTTGTACAGGCGCCATGGCAACCTGTATCTGGTCCACAAAGGAGCTTGTAAAGGAGTCGTATTTCTGCAAGGTATTCTGCAAGAAAGCCCGAAGTGTGACACCCGCCCAGTCTGTTTATATACCTGACTGCCGAGACATTGTCCATCTTTAGCAGGACACAACATTGTGCCCTCTCTTGAGTCCAGCATTTCACTGAGAAGGACCTTGCTAGCAACTCGAGGCAGTTGATATGTAGAGTCGTCTCCTGATCAGACCACCTGCCCCCTGTCGACAGGTTCCCCCATCGGGCTCCCCAGCCCCATCTGCTGGCGTCGGATTCGATGACCAGGTCCGGGGATGAGCCATATATGGCCCTCCCTTTCCATGCATCCATGTGGTGTAGCCACCATTCCAACTCGTCCCTCACTTCTTGGGAGATGGTAACATTTGTTTCATAAGAAGCGTCCCTCCTGAAGTGTTTGATCTTTAACCTTTGGATTGCCCTGTAATGTAGTGGTCCTGGAAATATTGCTTGGTTTGATGACGCTAGGCAGCCTCAGTGACATTTCTCCCCTCGCTAGAGTGTGTTTTAGCTGCTTTTTGATATCGTTCACTTTGGGAATGGGTAGACTGAGAGATCCCTGAATAGAGTCCACTATGAACCCCAGAAATTCCATTGCCTGTTACGGTACTATTTTGGATTTCTCCCAATTTATCTGGAAACCCAGGTCTTCTAACAATTTTATTGTTGCCTGTATTTTGTACTTGCAGTGTTTCTTTCTCTTGGCACATCAAACATATATCGTCTAGGTACATTATGAGTCTTATTCCCTGATTCCTGAGGTGCGTCACTACTGGCTTCATCATCTTGGTGAAACACCATGGCGCGGATGCCAGGCCGAAGGGCAGACATCGAAACTCCCATGTCGACTCTCCCCAGATGAACCTTAGGAATCTGCAATGTTCCTCTGCTATGGGTATGGTTAGATATGCATCCTTTAAATCTATTCTGGCTAGCCGATCCCCTTGAATTAGGGTAGCTCTTAACAGGTGTAACCCTTCCATCTTGAAGTGCCTGTACACCACATATTCGTTTAAACTTTCAAGTTTATAATTGGTTTTACCTTGTGTTTCCCCTTCACAAGAAACATGTTGCTTATATATCCCTTTGAGTAATCTGTTACTAGTCTTATGGCCTTTTTGCTTTGTAGCCCTCTCAGCTCTTCTTTCAGCAATAGTTTGTCTTCCCTGTTTAGTCTTAAACCCCTTGGCGGTTCTCTTGATGAGATGTCTCTAGAAAGTCTATGTGAAAACCTTGTATGGTTTCTATTATCCAGGTATCCCCCGACATAGTGAGCCAATTTTGTATAAACTCTGCTATTCTTCCCCCTACTGCTGGGGTAATTAAGTGTGGGTAGTTCGCTCTCACTTGAGTTGTTTTGTTGACGCTCTCCATGCCGCCAGCTTCTACCCCTTCCTCTGCCCTTAGATGGGAAGAAGGGGTCTGACTTCGATCCTCTTGTTCTCGCCACTGTGTTCTGTCCTGGAAGGATCTGTTAAAGTGGAATCGGCCAGCCTAGCGACCCCTGCCTCTGCTGGCCCGTCCAAAAATGTGTCTCCCAAACACTTTCTTGAGAGAGGCCTGTGCCTTATCCAGCGCCGCATAGGAGTTAGCGAACTTAGTCAACTCTTTAATGAAGCAATCTCCAAAGAGTTTTCCCTTTGCGGTCGACGCTGACTCCGAAGAAGCTAGTTCACTTAGCTTCGGGTCTATCTTTACCAGCAGAGACCTCCTTCTCTCTGTGGTGATTGCGTGGTTGGTGTTGCCCAACATACATATTGCCCTCTGGGCCCACCCGATCAGGATGGTCGGGTCCACTGGCTCCTCCTTTTCTCTGGCCTCTTCACCAATCTGTAGAATCTTAGTGAGGGGCCCTGTCGTGTCCAGCATTTCGTCCTGGCAGGAACGCTAGGACCTATCTAGTCCTTTCCTCACGTCCTTGGTGTACTTGCTCATGAACGTGATCATTTTGTCATCGATCTTGGGTGAACCTGCAGCACCCTCGGGGTGGTGAGGTCTAGGGCATTCTACCCTCATTTTACTCCTAGCCTCCTTAGCTAGGGGCGCCCTCAGGCTCTTTCTTAAATAGGCTGCTATTTTCTTCGGCGGCTCCCATTCGGAAGACCTTGGGTGGATTAGTGCCTCAGGATCAAAATCATTACCTGCACCCTCCTCCTCTGTCTCCTCCTTCCTCTTTTTCTTTGGCGCTTTGTGGCCTTCTTCTTCTGAAGAAGATATGGAATATACTTCTTCTTCCTCTGAGTATTCTTCCTCCCAGTCTTCCTCTCCCTCATCAGAGGTGTCTGAGAATTTATCCTGCCACCTGCTAGGCCCCACCTTTACTCTTACTCTCCTTCTCTTACCACCCTTCTTATTTGGTGGTGTGCCCGGGGGGGCTTCTTCTGCCTTGCAGGCTGCTTTTCTGCCCCCTTTTGTTTTCCTCTGTGCTTTTAGCCCTTTGATCTCCTCCAGGCCCTGTGAGAACTTGAGCCAGTCCTCCATCAGAGATATCTGCTGAGGCCCTTGTCCCAACGAGGCCCCCAGGGCTTTTTTCAGGCCCTGAGTCATCTCCGCATGGCTCCTCTTCTGCCTAATATTAGCCTTTCCCTCATCACTAGAGGAGCTCATGTCTGCACACTGGGGATTTTTTACTATAAACCAGGAGTTATATGATCTCTTGGAGATTGCCAATATATATTTTATAATGTTTTGCTTGCCTGTCCTGTTTTTGGATATATATATATCAGGTTTTACCTGGGACTGTGCCCGTCACTGTTTTATTGCAGTATCTCCCTCTGGCCTGCAGGGGCCCTGTGATCAGTATTTGCGTAGTGCGATCAAATAGAATGTTGCGTTCCGAAGCAAACGCGTGTATTATATCTCCTGATAAGAAGAGTTCAAAGCTTGTGTATGCTCTCAGAGTGCTCTCAGTACGTAACTCTCACTCTCCTAATGGTCCACGCAATGTGGGAGTGCCGGAACTATGTGGTCCCGTTGCGCTCCCCCTTCTGTGACCGTAGTGCCCTCTGTGGCTTTCCTCAGAAGTTGCAGTCGCCGGAGCACTAGCGCCGTCGCGACCCCAACTTCCCAATCATCAACCCTTGATGTGGATATGCTCCGCCACTAATCTAGATTGCGCATGTGCATGTAAGTCTGCCTAAGTAAACACACACTGTCACCATAACATACACATTCATACGAATAATAAAAAGGGCACTTAACTCGCTGCAGAGCAGCAAAGAAAGAGGAGGAACAGTAGAAGGACAGGGTGATTTATGGACAAGGAACACTATGATTGGTTGAAGTTATCACATGGTCAGTTTGAGGACCAATAAGAACAGAACTACAAAGACTCTAAAACCATGGTTATTGTAGTTTTTATTGAGTTATGTGTTTTCATGTTTTATTGGTTTGCACTTTTCTTCTGAACAGTAAATATGGAAGAGAAGCATAATCCGAGCCTCCGGTCTTGAGATAGAATCAAAGAGACAGCCTAGCATGTGGGCAGCACCTTATAGGATTGTGAAACACGCCAAAAAGGGAACGCGTTTTACCAATAGAGAAACACTACTTACAAAAGAAGCAAACACACCGAAAAAAAGATAGAATTACCTATGTTTCAACCTTTTGCTCAAACACACAAGATATCAAAAGGAGTGTAAAAAGGTTTTGGCCCTTGGTCCAGCAGACCTTTCCAGGTATGGAGTTACCTCTATTTGAATTAAAGAAACCTAGACATACAAAAGACCATCTCGTACATTCTAAATATTCAGTCACACTTAAAAGACAATATGGGCATCATTAGGACCCTGGCGCTAAGTGTTTAACGGCGCCGTAAAAGGCTGCGGCGCCGTTAAACACCTAGCGCCTAATTACATAATTACAAGGTCCTTTTGCAGGACCCGACCTTAACAGCTGGTTTTACCAGCCGTTAAAGTAGGGACCCGCAAAGGGACCTTGGTGCTAATTACAGTACCGCAAATTGCGGTACCGTTATTAGCGCCTTCCCCATTCCCATTGAGCCCTTTGGGGCAAAAATGGGAATGGAGAAGGGCCATGGAGGAAGGGGGAATTACCGCCCCGCCAACCTTGGGATGGGGTGGTAATTCCCCATTCCGCCATGGCGGACTCCGGCATGGACCATGGTGCTAATAGCACCATGGTTTAGCGCCAGAGACCTAAGGAGGCCCAAACACTTTGGAACCTAGGCCACCTAATGGGACATTACCCGTGTGGAACTTGCTCTGTGTATAATTTTAGAGGCAAGGTCACCACTTTCAAAGTGAAACCGCAATATTGGGAATTGTGAACTGTGACTAATTATAAATCTAACAAAGTCATGTACTGCATAAAATGTCCATGTGAATTCATGTATGTTGGATAAACCATGAGGGAAGCTTGCATGAGACTATCTGAACATCTTTCCAGAATATGCTGGACATTGAGTACTGCCCCATTGGTTCAGTACTATATTGAAAAAAACATTCCCCCGGTATTATGTTCTGGTGGATAGTAGACAGTGCACACAGCAACAGTAATGTGGACAGCTGCCCCCTTTACCAGGAAGCTCAGTGTATGCATCGATTAAGAACTCACATTACAGGCTTAAAGGAACACTTTATAAGTCCAAATGGAATCCTTTGTAAATTAATGGACCTGGTAAATGAGTGAGAACTTTTATAAAAACTGATCTTGCTACATTTATCGCTCAATAATTGTACAAGATATATATCTGAAGATAAATTGATAAACCGCATACGTTAAGAATCCGGGATTAAAGTGCACGGGTTACTTGACAGTATGGGTGGAATGGGAACACCCCTTACAAATCCACTCGAGAATGATGCCATAATGCCCACATTGAATTTGCTTCTAGTAACTTTATATTGAGTTCATGATTGAAGAATTAAAATAGCAACATGTCATTCGACAGTGTGCGCCCTAACATCACAACACGTGGCACGTTGTGACTTAAAGACATATGTCGTGTAGTAAAAAGAGGAGTATGTGGAAATATGGCAGTAAATACGAGTCAACATGCAGCATGTAAAGGATTAAAAGACACGGCTAAGCTTCCAACCGCAAGTTAGAAAAGGACCTTCGTCAGCCTGAGTTGCCAAAAGGGAGCGAGCAACTTGATTAGTCAAGCCCAATATGTTCAGTGCTCACTATTAATTTAAAATATACGAGTTGATACAGCGTATAACTGTTTTCCATTTCGGAAAATATACAGGATGCGGATTTCTGTAAAATCCAGCTCTAATAGACCATGGACTTGAAAAGAAAAGCCAGCAAA
Source organism: Ambystoma mexicanum (assembly GCF_040938575.1). Classification (NCBI taxonomy): domain Eukaryota; kingdom Metazoa; phylum Chordata; class Amphibia; order Caudata; family Ambystomatidae; genus Ambystoma; species Ambystoma mexicanum. The sequence continues at coordinate 11,762,862 of NC_090938.1, read as the reverse complement.
TAATAATGTATTGACAGTTACCTAGTTGAAAATGGTGAAAGATAATTATAAAATCTATCACCGAGCAACACCACAGGCTTCCCTTTCTCTCTCTTCCTGATTTAGATGGATAATATCCATGTGATGTGCCCCCCCAACTAGTGTTAGTAAGGAATATTCTTTATGCAACATGTTTGAAGAATCACATTAGCAGTATTGTTGTGGCCTCTGAGGACGACAGGACGCATGGACAGTTCTAACTGGCTTTATTATATATAACAGAACAGGTGAGCTCAATGGTCCATATGCTGGTCAGGAGCAGGTACTCACAATGTCAGGCTGGGCCTCTCAGTTACTTCACTGGAGGCAGGGTGTGCAGTGGTACTGCACGCTGTAGGCTTCCAGGGCCCCCATGAGGCCTCCTGTGGCATTGGACTTATGCCCTGGAAGTTTGGTGTGCAAGTTGTCAGGGCCCCAGGTGCCTAGGCTCACTATAAGGAGCAGCACTTGTCAGGCCGGCTGTCTGGCGTTCTGCCAGCCTGCTACTGGGTGCAACATTCTTTTCGCGGGCGCGGGTCCGCGAGATCACGTCGGAACGAGATCTCGCAAGACCTCGCTCCGGCGATCACGTGATGTCCCCACACACCTCCTTTGCTGGGAAAAGGAAGGATGGTCATTCCATGACGAAGTCTGCAAACTTGCTGGGTTTCCTTTTCTCTCTCTGTGGTCTGCCCTGTTCTAGAAGCGGGGCAGGGTTGCGGGAGTACTCTTGGGGAGATGCGGGTGATTCAGGTTCTCCTTGTCTTGCCCTACGGTGTAACTCCCTGAGTGGGGTTGGGGAGTGGTGTTCGAGAGCTCGCCGCCGTAGGGTATCTCCGAGGTATCTCTTCCTGACTGGCGAGGGTTTTAGGATGGCTCTTGCTGGCCTTGATCTTCTCTGGTTTCCCAGTGTGGCTGTTCAATACCTTCTTTCCTGCGGTACATGGCCACCCTTTCTAGATTCCATTTCCTTCCGTCGCTGGTGCAGATGTGGTTTGACCCTTTGGTTGGCAACGACTTCTATGGGACTGCTGTATCTGGAGCCGGTTGAGGTGTCTTTGTGGGGAAGGCGTATCTTAACCAGGTCGCCTCTGTTGACCGCTGTGTGGCGAGCGGCCCGACGCGTGTCCCCTTGAGCCTACATGGCTTCTTTGTTCCGCTGCATGCGAAAGACTACGTCTTCCATGTCCACATCTTCGTCAGCCCTCACTTGATGGAGCCACGGTGGTACCAGTGTGGATGCTGCCCTTCTCCCCCTTAGCAGATCGGATGGTGACACGCCGGTGACAGCGTTGGGAGTGATGCGGTGGGCTGCGACGGCCTCCTTGACAATCTTGTACGGGTTTAGGCCCGAGGCATGCGCTAGTTGCAGGGCCCCTTTGATGAAGCGGTTCGTCCACTCGACCAGGCCATTGGCCTGTGGGTGGTAGAGAGTTGCTCTTCGCTGTTGAATATTGTTGAGTTTGAGGAATTTCTCCATTTCTCGAGACTAACTGGACACCATTGTCCGTCACAATTTCCTCCAGGAGGCCTTCGCGCTGGAATATGGCGGTGAGTGCTTCAATGACTGTGTTTGTGGTGATGTCCGAAGTGAAGTCAACTTCGACCCATTTTGAGAAGTAGTCGACCGTAACTATCTCATATTTATGTTCTGGGAGCATGCTGTCTAGCGGCCCGATGAAGTCCAACCCTAGTTTGCGCCACACTCCTTTGGGGATTTCGGTGGGCAGCATGGGGGCTTGACTCACAGACAGGCGCTTGTCGCTGTTAGTGCACTCATGACACCTTTTAACCATTTGTCGTATGTCCTGATCCATGCCTGGCCACCAGTAGGTATCGCGTATCCTGCGCCTGGTCATGTTGCACCCCAAATGGCCTGAGTACGCTCTGCACAGTATTACTTTGCGAATTCCGCTGGGCGGGATCACTTGGTCACCTCTCAGAATGAGACCGTTCATGGCAGTGATTTCGTCGTTCACCTTCCAGCAGTGCCTTAAGTGGCACTACAAATCGAGCCGGGGCTCATCGAGGGGGCCTAACAACGGGGGTCTTGATGGCCCGTTAGGCCATGCCCCCTCGACGAGCCCAGCTCAATGGGCTACTGGCACCCCTGCCAGGCAGTCTTTTGTAGAGATTAGCACCCTCTCCCCTGTGCGGGAGAGGGTGCTGATCTCAGCATTTATTTTGTATAGCCTTGCCTGGCAGGGACAGCGCCTCGCCTATTCAGCCTTAATGGTGGTGCTGTCCCTCGCCAGCTGAGGAGGGGCGGCGTCAGCATTAAGGCTGAAAGGGTGAGGCCGCTGGAAGCAGAGGCCTTTTTCCTAAAGACTGAAACTCCCGCGAATCCGCGGGCGCTTCAGTATTTAGAAAGCAAGGCCTCTGCTTCCAGGCTCCATAATGGTGGTGCCGGCCCACGTGCATCACTTGATTAAAGTGATGCTGCGCAGGTGCGGCGCCACCATTATGGCCCAAAGGCATTTTTTTCTGAAGCCTGAAGCTCTCGCACATGAGCGAGAGCTTCCGGCTGTAGAAAAAAATGCGTTTTGTGTAGTGGCCGGGGCTGCCAGGGGAGATTAGTGGGCCCCAGCAGGGCCCCGCCTCAAAACGAAATTTCGGAGCCTGCCGGGGCCCAGCCCTGGCAGGCCCCGGCCCACTTAAAGCCCTGCCTTCCAGTAAGGACGTATGCCTTTGGGAATCGCTCTTTCATCAGGCCACCCTTGGTGGACCCAGGCTGCTACGCGCCATAGGGCATCATCCTGCTCGAACTCCTCTTGCTAGTGGGGCTCACTCAGGTCCATGTACTCGCTGTTCCTCAAGTCGCCTATAGAGGCTACGACACATTCGTCTTCTAAGATGTCCCAGGGGCGCTTTGGTTCAGGAGCCTGGACATGCAGTCCGCTTGTGCATTTTTCCAGCCGGCATTGAGGGCTATCTCATACGTGTACTCTTGAAGTTTTGCGGCGATCCTGGCCAGTCTCGGGGTGGCAGTCTTGGTGCCGCCTGGGCTCAACATGTGGTCCGTGACCAATCTAAACTTCATGCCCCAAACGTACGATCTGAAGTAGTCGACGGTCCAGGCACAAGCCAACATTTCTTTCTCTACGGTGGAGTAATTCTTCTCCGCTGATGATAGTGCTTTAGATGCGAATGCCACGATATTTTCAGTGTTGCACTTCTTCTCGGTCAGGGTGGCCCCCAGTCCGTACGCGCTGGCATCCATAGTGATGCAGGTGTCCCATTCAGGGTTGAAGGGTTTTAGGCATGGTGCGTGCAGAATCCTACTTTTGATTTCAGTGAAGGCTTCGTCTTCCGCTGGCCCCCAGGAGTAGGTCGCCCCTTTCTTCAGAAGTTCCCTCATGGGGGACGTGGTTTCGGAGAACCTTGGGATACATTTTGCGTAGTACTCCGCTAGGCCCAGCAATGAGTGGAGTTCATCTGTGGACATCGGGGCCGGGGCGTCTGCTATGGCCTCCATAAGGTTCTTCTTGGGGCTCACCCCTTCGCTTGAGATGCAGTACCCAAGGTATTCTACCTTGCTCACTCGAAAGACACATTTCTCGTGGCGAAGATGGACGCCTGCCTCCTGAAGCTTGCTCAGGACTGCCCTGAGTGCTTTGTCATGGGTCTCGTTGTCCTTGGCATACACAAGGATGTCGTCCTGAAAGAATGAACCGTTTGTGAGTCCTTTGAGTAGGGAATTCATCATTCTCTGAAATGCGGAAGCTGCCGAGGACAGCCCAAATGGCATGCGGGTGTATTGAAAGGTGCCGAAAGGAGTGATGAATGCCATAAGAGGGAGCGAAGACTTGTGTAGTGGAATCTGGTGATAGGCGTCACGCATGTCCAGCTTCGAGAAGATTGCTGCCTCTTTCATCATTAGGACAATTTCGCTGATGCTGCGGAGCGGAAAGCTATCAGTGACAACCTCTGGATTCAGACTTCTCAGGTCGATGCATATTCTGAGGTCGTTGCTGGATTTCTTCTTGACTAGAACCACCAGACTCAGCCACTCTGAGGATTCCACTGTCTCAATGGTCCCTTCTTCGACAATCTTCCGGAGATGGGCATCTAACGCAGGCCTCGCCGTGGCAGGCACTGGTCTAACTTTGTGTTTCACAGGCACGGCATTGGGTTTCAAACAAATCTTGTGGACAAAGTCTCTCACTTTCCCTGGTTTCTCAGAAAACAGGCTTGGGAAAATCTCCTTGAAATTTAGCGCTGCTCCTGAGGAGACCATGAGTACCTGTTCCGGAGTGCTGGGGTCAAGTTTAATGCTGAGTCTGTGTTGATCGTCCCACCCGAGCACGGCTGGACCTTTGGGTGAGAAGTACACCTTGGTGGTGGTAGACCTGCCTTTGAATTCAATTTGGGCTCTGCTGTGGCTCTGCTGTAACCCAGAAGGTCGACAGTTGCACCTCCAAAGACCGCCGGCTTTTGCCTGGTTGTTCTAATCTCTACTTTTGCTTGTCCCATCATCTCCTTGTACGTGTCGATGGGAAGGATAGTGAGGTCTGACCCTGAGTCTGCCATGACGCGTGTTTCCATGCCATCCACTTTAATGGTGCAGTGGGGCTTCTCTCTCCTGGCATGGAGGGCGTTGACCATGATGACCATGAGTCTGTCCTGTATCCCATCCTCGTGGCCAGTTATGTTGTGGCCTCTAAGGACGACAGGACGCTTGGACAGTTCTAACTGGCTTTATTACATATAACAGAACAGGTGAGCTCAATGGTCCATATGCTCGTCAGGAGCAGGTACTCACAATGTCAGGCTGGGCCTCCCAGTTACTTCACTGGAGGCAGGGTGTGCAGTGGTATTGCACGCTGTAGACTTCCAGGGCCCCCATGAGGCCTCCTGTGGCATTGGACTTATGCCCTGGAAGTTTGGTGTGCAAGTTGTCAGGGCCCCAGGTGCGTAGGCTCACTATCAGGAGCAGCGCTTGTCAGGCCATTTGTCTGGCACTCTGCCAGCCTGCTACTGGCGGCAACGTTCTTTTCGCGGGGCGCTGGGTCTGCGAGATCACGTCAGAACGAGATCTCGCCAGACCTTGCTCGCGCGATCACGTGTTGTCCCCACAAATATGTACAACAAAAGTAATGACTGTATCTGCCGCTGTCTAATTCATAGATTGGAGCCTACTGATAAGCTTTCACGCGCGTTGGGCGCCTGCCTTCATGGGGGCTATGGAGGACTTGGCGGTTTTCCGGCCATTAGGTGGTGCTGTTTCCCTTCACTTACTTCCTGGTGTTGCGGTCTAGTTGTTTTGTCTGTATCTGTTGTTCCCCGGCCTTTTAACCACTCCCCTTTCTGCGACGCTTCGCATTGCAACCCTATCGCTTTCGCTTCTGGGTTTACAAGCTGTGTTTGTTTCCTCTCCTGCTCACTCTTTCCCTGGAACTTTCTGCTGTTTTCTCTCGTCCCGCGGTCCTGCGGTTCCCCCTGCTGTTTTGCCTCTTCTTCCTTTTTCCATTCTTGTCCTTTCTGCCTTTCCCGGCTTTTCCCTTTCCTCTGCCGGTCTGGATCCTTCCCATTCTCCGGCTCCCTTTCTTCCTTGCTCTCCTCCCTTGCCGTATCCCCGGCATACTACCTCCCGCGAACCCGGTCTTTACTGAGTTCTGCTGTTCACCCTCTGGATATCTTTGAGCTGCAGGTATTTACTTACCTTAAGGACTGCAAGAGGACTATTGAGACCTACAAGGAGCTCGGGTCTGCCTGCGCTTCCGACCCCTCAAGAAGACAGCCACCAGCATTATCTCCGCTCTGCAAGAACTGCCTGCCAACCATCACAAAAGGTTTTTTCCGCCTTTTTGGGTTTTTCCTCTCCGAGGGCTCTCCCAGGACTGGGCCCATTGCTGCCTCTTTTAATAAAGTTATCATTGTGGCTTTGCTCCGGGGAAGACCATATCTCTTCAAAAAGAAGATAAGACAACAAAGAAGAAAGGATCATCTGTGAGAAAGCACGTCTAAAGAAGCAGGTGAGGAGGGGGGGGGTGTTGTCCGACATTGATACGAAAGAAGTAGACATTGAGTCATCTGACAGATTGCAACGCCAACCAGACCCCGACATGGTAACTGCCGAACAATTCCAGGAGATGGCCAATGCCATTCAAGGGCTAACACAGGAGGACCAAGCACTAAAGGTGGAGAATGCCAACCTCCGCCAAATGATAACAACCAGAGACCAACAGCGTTCAGAACTACCCCACCTGCCTCTCACATCAGGAAAGTACGACGGATCACCTCGCAGGTTTAAAGACTTCATGGAAGCCTGCAGTATGCATTTCACCTTTCGGCCCCAGACTTATGCATCCGACCAGTCTTGCATTGGATTTTTGATCTCCAATCTAACTGGGAATGCCTTGGCCTGGGCTACACCTTTGGTAACCAGTGCCAGCCCATTGCTTCAAGACTAAAGCGCCTTCACGGCAAAGTTTAAAGAGGCGTTTGAGAGACAAGCTTCTGCTCAAGTCGCCAGTGAAGAGTTATTGGATTTACGACAGGGGACCTCAGACCTACTAAGTTACATCTCCAACTTCAAAAGAGTAGCTGCGAGGACTGGCTGGCCGGATGCAGCTCAATATACTATCTTTCGGCGGGGTCTTCGAGAGGAACTGAAGGATGAACTAGCCCGGGCACCTCGTCCTGCCACCTTTTCGGATCTCCTGTCGACCATCCTCCAGATTAATTTCCGCCTATCTGCGGGGCGTTCGGAAAGAAGAAAGAATAAAGGTTCCCCTCCTCCTCTAGATTTGCCAACATCAGCCTCGTCCTCACCTCGCTACCCAAAAGATGAACCGATCCATATTGGGGTAACACGGGGTCCTCTTACCCCCGAAGAACGCAGATGACGGCAAGACAACAACCTCTGTATGTACTGCGGATCTGACAAGCACTTATTGAGAGACTGTCCTCATGTACCACCTCATCGGTCGGGAAACGACCACCCTCGGAACTAAAAGGGATGAGTATCAGAGGCGAAGCCGTTCGTCCCTTTATCACAATGTCAGTTGCTTCGACCACAGTAACCGAAGACAATCGATTAATGGTAGTGGCTGTTCATATTCTCGTCAACTCAAGAACCATGGAAGCATTGGCCATCATCGACTGTGGGGCGGCGGGCTGCTTCATGGATCTACTTTGGGCCAAACGCATGCAAGTGGAAGAATTGGAGAAGGAAGAGGACCAGAAGGTGGAGGGCGTTGATGGACGGCCCCTGAGCTCTGGTATGATAACACATTCTACGGTGTCACTACGTATGACCCTCCAACAGCATACTGAACGTCTTCCATTCGATCTGATCAGGGCAGCACATTTTCCTATAATTTTAGGGCTAAACTGGCTGCGTAAACATAACCTGCTATTGATTGGATGAACAATAAACTTGCATTCACTTCCAGTTACTGTCTGAAGTCCTGTATGCCGGAACCCCGGTTTAGCCACTATCAAGACCATTGCTGAACCACCAAACTCCCATGCCACTCTTGGAATACACACCATTCCAGCCAGACTACAAGAGTACAGTGAGGTCTTTCTTGAAAAGGACCCTCAAGAACTCCCCCCACACCGACCGGAAGACTGTGCTATAGATCTGCAGCCCGATGCTTCATCTCTTTTGGCCGTATGTATTCTCTATCTATGAATGAAAAGGCCGTTCTCCGGAAATATTTTAATTCAAATTTACGCAATGGCCTCATTCAACCCTGACGCTCTCCGGCTGGGGCCTCATTATTCTTTGTGCCCAAGAAGGATACTCAAGAATTGAGGCCTTGTATTGATTACAGGGGACTGAACAGAATCACCATCCGGGATCGTTATCCCATGCCTCTTATCAAGGACATCCTGGAGGCAGTACAAGGTGTGGTGGTGTTTTCCAAACTAGACCTTCGATGAGCTTATCACCTGCTTCGAGTACGAACGGGCGACGAGTGGAAGACAGCCTTTCGAACCCCGTTCGGCATTTTGAATATCGAGTTATGCCCTTCGGTTTGGTAAACGCTCCCTCTATCTTTCAGAGATTTATGGACCGTCTATTTTCTGACCTCATTCTGCAATGTGCCATAGTTTATCTGGATGATATCCTGGTATATTCTTCATCTTGGGCTCTACATAATCAACACCTTCGTCTGGTGTTACAACGTCTCAAAGAAAACCATTTGTTGGTCAATCCAGAGAAATGCATATTTTATGCCACCACTGTTCCATACTTGGGGTTCATCCTTTCCGAAGGCGGTGTGCAGATGGACCCTAAGAAAGTTGAGGCCATTCTTAAATGGCCCTCACCAGTCTCCGTAAAAGAAGTCCAGAAATTCTTAGGATTGGCCAACTTCTACCGCAAGTTTATAACTTTTCGGAGACTGTACTTCCCATCACATCTCTGTTGAAGAAATCTTCCTTACCTTTCGTCTGGTCCTCTGAAGCTGAAAGAGCTTTCCAGAGGCTGAAGGTGAGGTTCTCTTCAGCTCCCATATTACGCCAGCCAGATCAGGGACGACCTTTCATCGTTGAAACTGATGATTCCTCTGCAGCTCTAGGGGCTGCTCTTCTTCAGGAATCCAACGGAATAGAATATCCTGTGGCCTATCTTTCTAAGACTCTCACTTCCAGTCAAGCTAATTATTCTGATATAGAAAAAGAGTTGCTCGCCATTAAGACCGCCTGTAAGGAGTGGCGCCATCTATTGCAGGGAGCTGCTCATCCATTCATACTCCGGACTGATCATAAGAATCTGAAGGTCATCCAACAGATGGAGTGCATAAATTCCCGCCAGGCCAGAAGGGTACATTTCTTCTCTCAGGATGATTTCATTCTCACATACCTTCCAGGTACCAAGAACATACTGGCCGATTCTTTATCTTGCATTCCCATTCCTGAAACTTGTACTGACGTCTTACCAGAAAGGATGTTACCCCAAAAGAAGGTTGTTTGTTTACACTCGACATTCCTTAAGGGGGTCAGAGACGCTACTGACATAAGCCAGTTGCCTTTTAAGGCTAATCCATCCAAAATTCGACTCTCTCATGATGGCTTACTGTTCGTGGGTCACAAGTTGTACCTACCTGATGTTACTCCAGACAATACGCTCTTAACTGGTGCCATGACAACATTGGAGCTGGTCATCGGGGAGCTTCTAATACTAAGGAGCTAATACAACGGCAGTTTTGGTGGCCGAATATGGCATTGGACGTAGACTGCTACGTCCGTACATGTTCTGTTTGTAATCAGGCCACAAATAACACTCAGAAACCTATGGGTTATCTTCAACAGGACCCACCTCCCACAAGACCCTGGGGTACCATCTCCACTGATTTTGTGGTGGAGCTACCTCCCTCTGAAGGGTGTACCTGTATAATGGTAACCATAGACTGTTCACTAAGCTGGCCCACTTCTCTCCATTGCCTAACTTACCAATCGCTGATGAGATGGCTACAGTGTTTCTCAAGGACGTATTTCGCCTTCATGGCCTACCAGATAAGATAATCTCGGATCGTGGGAGCCAATACACGTCACGGTTCTGGGGTGCTTTGTGTAAGAAGATGGGTATGGAAAGGGCCATGTCCTCTGGTTACCATCCACAGACTAACGGACAAACCGAACAATTAAATGCATCCTTGCAACAGTACCTCCGTTGTTATGTCAACTATTCACAGGATAATTGGGATACTCTACTTCCTACTGCAGAGTTCGCTTACAACAACGCCAAGCACAGTGCTATCAAACTCAGTCCTTTTTACTGCACTTATGGGTATCATCCTCGCTTTCCACTTCCGTTGTCTACTAGTTCTACCTCTGTTCCTTCTGTGGATGCAGTTCTTTCTAGCCTTTCCCAGGCCCACCGAATAGCCAAGGAGAGCCTCCAAGACAGCCAGCTGCGCTACCAGTCCCAAAAGAACCCTCACCGCCAGGCCTCCCCTTTGTGGGGCAAAGGTGATAAAGTGTGGCTGTCAACTAAATATCTTCCTCGCTGGCTACGGCCCTCAAAGCTGTCGCCCAGGTATCTGGGTCCTTTTCCCGTACTTGAGCGCATTAATCCTGTGGCCTATAGACTGCGGTTACCTCACCATCTTAAGAGTATTCATCCGGTGTTTCATACATCATTACTCAAACCTTTCCAAGCTGACCCCTATGTCAGACCCAGAGCTAGGGTTCCTGTGGTGGAGGATGACGCTTCTGCTGAGTATGAGGTTAGCAGGATTATCGACTCACGTTACCGCAAAGGGCGCCTCCAGTATCTTGTGAGGTGGAAGGGGTATTCCGCATCTGAGGATTCCTGTGAGCCGGTTTCCCACCTTCAGGCTCCTAGGTTGGTCCGACAGTTTCATCGTCATTATCCAGGCAAGCCTGGTGGTCTAGCCATGCAGAGGGGGCATACTGTCACGCACGTTGGGCGCCTGCCTTCATGGGGCTATGGAGGACTTGGCGGTTTTCCGGCCATTAGCTGGTGCCGTTTCCCTTCACTTACTTTCTGGTGTTGCGGTCTAGTTGTTTTGTCTGTATCTGTTGTTCCCCGGCTTTTTAACCACTCCCCTTTCTGCAACGCTTCACGTTGCAACCCTATCGCTTCCGCTTCTGGGTTTACACACTGTGTTTGTTTCCTCTCCTGCTCGCTCTTTCCCCGGAACTTTCTGCTGTTTTCTCTCGTCCCGCGGTCCAGCGGTTCCCCCCACTGTTTTGCCTCTTCTTCCTTTTTCCATTCTTGTCCTTTCCGCCTTCCCCAGCTTTTCCCTTTCCTCCGCCGGTCTGGATCCTTCCCATTCTCCGGCTCCCTTTCTTCCTTGCTCTCCTCCCTTGCCGTATCCCCGGCATACTACCTCCCGCGAACCCAGTCTTTACTGAGTTTACTGCTGTTCACCCTCTGGATATCTTTGAGCTGCCGGTATTTACTTACCTTAAGGACTGCAAGAGGACTATTGAGACCTAGAAGGAGCTTAGGTATGCCCGTGCTTCCGACCCCTCAAGAAGACAGCCACCAGCATTATCTCCGCTCTGCAAGAACTGCCTGCCAACCATCACGAAAGGTTTTTTCCGCCTTTTTGGCTTTTTCCTCTCAGAGGGCTCTCCCGGGATGGGGCCCATTGCTGCCTCTTTTAATAAAGGTATCATTGTGGCTTTGCTCCAGGGAAGACCATATCTCTTCCAAAAGAAGAGAAGAGAACAAAGAATAAAGGATCATCGGCGAGAAAGCACGTCTGAAGAAGCAGGTGAGGAGGAGCGGGTGTTGTCCTACATTGATACAAAAGAAGTAGACATTGAGTCATCTGACATAAGCAGAGAAACGAAATAAGGAACAGTTATTGAGAAGATTGTAATTATATTTATAAGGTCCAGAGGAAGACAGTCTTAATCAGCTAGCACCAAAACGTTGTACATGCAGAAATATAAAAAATGTATTAACGTCGACCATTTGGAATCCCTGATTTGATGGACTCCAGGCAATATGTGATGGATACATAACAGAGATTGTAACATGGTTTGAATTAATAGAATGTTATAAGATCATGTTACAAAACAGTTTGAGAAAACCCCTCAAAAATGGTTTGTATGTTGTGAAAAACCCAAGGGTCTTTCCCTGCTTACTCCCCCGGGATCTTCTACACAGGGCACCAGGGGAGGGCCATTGCTTTTAGATCCCAACCCGGGGGGTGGACTAGCGAGGGAGGATCACCTGGACAGAGGGTCCTCAGGGCTTGGGGCAGGAATACCCAAGGGCGAGCCTTGGTATCCCACCTTTTCTGATCCCAACCTATCCTACCCTCCCTCTACTGTCATAGGATATTGTCACTCATGTCCTGTTATACCCCATGACTTTCAAAGAAATCTAAGAAACAAAGGTTGGCAAAAATCCTTTTTCTAACTATGACCTATCCCCCCCTCGCTCAACTCTTGTAGACTTTTGTGAAACACAATCCTTTCCTTCCCTATTATTCTCATTTACTGAGGATACAAGAATGAAAGGACCAGAACATACGCCCATTTACTATCATTATAGTAATAAGACAAGAAGGAGAGGATTCACTGTGTCACCCCCTTACCATCCTGAACATCATAACATTGAGATAGGGAAGAGAAAACTAAAAGTGATACAACCTTCCTATCATAAGTACCCCTCAAGAACTGAGACACAGATCCCCCCTTTTCTGACATGGACCTGCCCAACCCCCCACCACTCAGCCTTCATGGGATATATTAAGGCAGACAGTCTTCGTTTCCCAAAATACCACTCAAGTATTGTGATGAAGAAGAGGGAGTCAGGAGTGTGAGAAACCTGAAGGTGTCTCACCCGCTAGTCCCCAGGGATCTGTCCCGCAGGTGGCCAGGACACGGCCATCGTTTTTTGGATCCAGTTCCTGGGGGCGGACCAGTGCAGGAGGATCACCTGGATGGGGGGTTCTTCGTGGAGTGGAAGTGGGACACCAGACAGCGAGACACAGTATCCCCTTCCCTATAACACCTTTACCCCATCCTACCATGTAGTATACTGAAGGATTCAACCCGCCCCCCACTTTCTGACACAAACACTTTCTCATGGACAACTCACTGTAAGGAAAAATGGACCAACACCCGAGTTGTAAACCTGACATGTCCCAACATGATGGTCAGGCAGGGTCAGGCAATTACTAATCATTACACACATCTGACTTCCATCACACTTCTCAACACAGATAAAAGGCGGACCATGAGAGCACACTCTAAGTGAGGCAGAGCACACAAGGAAGCAGCAGTTCCAAGATGGCATCTAATACAAGGCAAAAGACGGCAAGACCGAAAAGGAATACAAAGGAAGGACCCTTGATCTTTTCACCAAAAGACGATAACTTTTATGAGCCTTCAAGAATAGAAAATGTAAAGCATGGAATCAAAGCTGAAGACTCCTGCATTGTGTGTCAGAGGTACCCAGCGCTCTCCTGCATCGATAGTCAAAGCGGGGAGAAGCATTTGCTGCCGTGGTACTGTCCTTGGCACCTTCAACAAAGAAAAGACAGGGAAGGCAGCACAGCTGGTGAGTTGGGGAGACTGATACCAACCCGGGCTGTCAGGAACCCAAGGTTGCAAGCGGAAACATTGTATGAAGGAATTTTAAAGGACAGTGCATGAAGTATATGTGGCAAGTAATGCAAACATAATGAATGCAATAAATGAGTGACTGAACTTTGAAGCATTGATAGATACCATAAAAAGAGTGGTCCGGCACCACGTGTATGCTCATTCGAAAGTCTCTGTTAAGTATCCAAACCCAAATGGGACAAATGTTAAGAGAAGGAATTGTAAAATCGAAGTGGTCCTGCAACGGGTCAAGCTAAACCCTGTGCACATTCGAAAATGTCTTCGATACTTGATTGAAAGTGGTCCGAGCCGGCTGAGGGAGACTAATTGTGTTTAAAAAGGGGATCTGAGCCCGGCTGAGGGGGATCCGGGTGAACCACGAGTCAACCGAAAGAATATCCTACAAACATTGTACTAAAGAGATCTGAGCCCGACTGAGCGGGATCGGGGTGAATAGTGAATCATCTAAACTGAATTCTTTTTGAAATCCAAAGAGGAAAATTACTTATCGTTTTTGTTTGGTTGCATCAGGCCCTCTGAATGAAGAGACTTTGAGGAGTAAAGAGATTTGCATTTGAAGGTCCTAATGTTATGATTGAACTGTATCCTCGTGCTAAAAAAAGCCAGAGACTCAAGTGAACCACCTTGTTCCGTTCTAAAAACATGGGTAAGGGAGGACAGTGGCCTGAACATCCTGACATATCATTTTGAACATTTCTTTCTTTTTGTAACATTATCCCCCCACGCTGTTTGTATTTAGAGGTAAGGATTGCCAATAGTTTTTTTTAGTATAGGCCCACTAGGACTGCGTTATTATTATTTGATGGTCGTAGTTTTCTCGCATCTGTAGATTTAGGATTAGGTAGGCGTTTAGCATACCCTTGTTGAAGTTCAATAAACACCCTTAAACTGTGGTCACTTGTGTCTGTCTTACTGTTGATACCATGCCTTTCTAGGAGGAATGCAGACTTCCTATGTGAAACACCACTATGGTACTGGGGCGAAGAAGATGCAAACCGAGGCACACCAGCATACTCAATGGAGATGTCCCATTAACAAGGCCAGGCAAGGTCAGGCAATTGAAACTATACTCACCTGCAACCCATTAACAAGTCACAAGTGTATAAAAAGGAGGGAGAAAGTAGAAACAGGAATAGCAGTCCTGGGTGTGACAGAAGCAGACGTGGCAGTGAAGCCAGAAGAGAAGCAGAAAGGAGGCGAGAATGTGAAGGAAGCCGGTGTGTGCAGTGCTGTAGCCGAAAGCACCCATGCCCTGGGGACTAAGAAAGCTGTAGGTTCTAGCAGGTGTGGCTCTCGAGCTGGATCTAAGTGATCGAGGTGGAAAAGTGATCCAGGAAGGCCACAGAGACCCCACCATAAAGAAATATATACTGGGAAGGTTTCCAGGCAGGGGAGTGACCCAGGAGAACCACAGAAACCCAGAAACCCAGTAAAGAAAATATGTAGAAACAGTAATTTATAAAGAAAGTGAATGTTGAAAGAGAATCTTATTTTGGCTAATGAACTTTAACAAGAGGAGACAGCTACAGCCCATGGCAGCTGGTTGCACGACCTGTAGTGGGTGGATCGTGCCATCTGACATCTGCGACACGATCAAGGGGCACCGCATTGAATAAGTGAACTGTGTGGCAAGTTGAAATTGAATAAACCAAGAGCAACCATTGAATATGGGCAAGGGAACCCCTAACGAATCCAGCAGAACTTTTGTGTTAGCAAGTTAAACGTTTGTGTTCCATTGAATATGGGTAAGGCAACCCCTACAGAAACAAGTTGTGTTTTGAAAAGAAGGAACTTGACAAGTTGAACATTGGTGTGAAATCAAAGGAGTTTGAATTTGGGCTGGGGAAGCCTGAGAATTCCATTGAAAAGTGTGAACCAGAGGGCTTTGAGTTTGGGAAAGGGAACCCGGATAAGCCCAAGGAACTTTGTGAACTAAGGTACTGTGAACTTGTGAGAAGTGAATCCTGAGAAACCTGTGGAACTTTGGGATCCCGAGTGCCTTGAACTTGGGGAAGGGAGTTACAGAAGAACACAAATTGCCAAACTCTTTTTACTTTGAACAGTATTGAGTTTACCAAGTCTCATACACATTGTAATTCTATAGAAGTGTGGGCAAGTGTATGTTTTGACACAGACAGTATTTTGTTTTGGACTGACAGACCTAGACTTCCCTTAGGGAACGGTCCCACCTTAGAGTTAGGGCAAGTTAGGCGTTACACCATCCTGACCAGTAAAATAAAGGGGTTTGAACTACCTTTTAGTTGTCTGTGTCATCTCTCGATACCATGCCTATCTCACAATGTATATGAATACATTTCTATATCAATTGCCAATGTATTATTAATGATTGTATTTTGCACTATTTATGCACTTTTCTGGATGTATATATGATGAATGGAAATTGTGTATGTATATTTTCGTGCTCGGTGCTGTCTAATTAATGTATGTGCACCACAAAACGTATTTTTTAATGTTGGACCTAAATTGTTGCTCTTTAAAGTTTTGGCTGGAGCATTTTTTGTAGATGTTACAAAGGTAACATCAAAATGCAATGTGGGACACTATTTGTTCGGTGCCAACTAATATTTTTTGTCCAGTCCAACCCTGGTTCAGACTAATTCTGAATAAGGGCAGCTGTCGTTTTGGGAATCAAGGAGAGAACAGCATTCTGTAATCCTCATAGCATGTGCCATATGCTTTTGAAACATTATGGCGTGGACCTGATGTGACTTTACTAGGCCATAAGATTGCATATGGAAACTAAGGCACAATAACCATATACTAAAGTGACATGTCAGACACGAGGTTCGTTTTCCAAACAAGTCTGCTTTATTTCAAAGTATTCTCAGTCGGCCGACTGGGTCTCACCGCCTCATGACGTGCGTTAC
Organism: Ambystoma mexicanum; assembly: GCF_040938575.1. Classification (NCBI taxonomy): domain Eukaryota; kingdom Metazoa; phylum Chordata; class Amphibia; order Caudata; family Ambystomatidae; genus Ambystoma; species Ambystoma mexicanum. Next base: position 11,746,894 of record NC_090938.1, on the reverse strand, counting down.
CAAACACTGTGAGATGCGAGAGAGAACGAGCAGCGCTCAAGCAGCAATATATATACATTAGACATAATCTTTGTGAAGGAAATTCAATCCACCCACATACATGTCGTGCAGGCTAGGGTTCAGTGATTGACAATTATGACAATTATGACACGTTATGACAAGTCTTCATTCAGCCTAAATATAGTTATTGTAGCAAAGTCAGCAGAGACAGCATTCTGTTATGGGGAACATGGAGCTCTGGCTCGGCAAGGATATCATGTTCTTAACAGAGAAACATTCCATACTACGTTATCTGTGTGTTACGGCTCATGGGCTAAGGGTCAGATAGTTCTGAAGCAGAAAATACCCTTCTCCACGAAGGAGCACAGCTAGGAGAATACTGCTGTAATCGTCATCAGAAATATTAATTGCCATAAATTCTTTAATTATTTCATTTTCGTGTTGTGCACCTTCACTTAATATGCGAGGAGATTTCGTTTTGATTGCATGTACACACTCATTTGTAATTTGGGAGCAGAGGACTGGCAGGCATTTTGTGCAACAACAGCAGAACATGAGGATCCCAAATATCATAACCAAAATTGCAATTAGTTTCATCCCCATGATCGCAGCAGTTCCCAAAACCATGAACTCATATTCAGATTCCAACCACCTGTGGGAACATGAATTTCAGAGTTTAGGACATGCAATTTCTTAATTGCTTCAAATATCGTGGGGGCGAGGGTGTCTAGGAGGTTGAAGAGTGGCCTGGTAAAGATAGGGTGGGGGCGATGTGCCAGCCAATAAACGCTTTAGCTGTCATGGCACCTACATAATCTATATGCGAGCCAATACACGCTCTAGCTGTCATGGCACTTCCATAATCTATGCGGCAGCCAATAAGTGCTCTAGCTGTCACGGCACTTCCATAATCTATGGGCAAGCCTTGACAGCTAGAGCGCCTATTGGTTGACGCATAGATTATGGAAGTACCATGAGCGCTAGTGCCACGACCACTAGAGGGCTTCTTGTCTCATGTATAGATTATGGAAGTGCCACGACCGCTAGAGGGCTTCTTGTCTCATGTATAGATTATGGAAGTACCATGACCGCTAGAGTGCTTCTTGTCTCATGTATAGATTATGGAAGGGACCACGACCGCTGGAGCGTTTCTTGTCTCATGTATAGATTATGGAAGGGCCACGACCGCTGGAGCGTTTCTTGTCTCATGTATAGATTATGGAAGTGCCACGACCGCTAGAATGCTTCTTGTCTCATGTATAGATTATCGAAGTGCCAGGACCACTAGACCGCTTCTTGTCTCATGTATAGATTATGGAAGTGCCAGGACCGCTAGTGCGCTTCTTGTCTCATGTATCGATTATGGAAGTGCCAGGACCGCTAGTGCGCTTCTTGTCTCATATATAGATTATGGAATTGCCATGACCGCCAGAACGCTTCTTGTCTCATGTATCGATTATGGAAGTGCCACTGCCGCTAGAGCGCTTCTTGTCTCTTGTATAGATTATGGAAGTGCCATGACGCTAGAGCCCTTCTTGTCTCATGTATGGATTATGGAAGGCCACGACCGCTGGAGCGCTTCTTGTCTCATGTATAGATTATGGAAGGGCCACGACCGCTGGAGCGTTTCTTGTCTCATGTATAGATTATGAAAGGGCCACGACCGCTGGAGCGTTTCTTGTCTCATGTATAGATTATGGAAGTGCCACGACCGCTAGAATGCTTCTTGTCTCATGTATAGATTATGGAAGTGTCATGACCGCTAGAGCGCTTCTTGTCTCTTGTATAGATTATGGAAGTGCCATGGCCGCCAGAGCCCTTCTTGTCTCATGTATAGATTATGGAAGGACCACGACCGCTGGAGCGCTTCTTGTCTCATATATAGATTATGGAAGTGCCAGGTCCGTTGGACCGCTTCTTGTCTCATGTATAGATTATGGAAGTGCCAGGACCGCTAGTGCGCTTCCTGTCTCATGTATAGATTATGGAAGTGCCATGACCGCTAGAGCGCTTCTTGTCTCTTGTATAGATTATGGAAGTGCCATGACCGCTAGAGCCCTTCTTGTCTCATGTATAGATTGTGGAAGGGCCACGACCGCTGGAGCGCTTCTTGTCTCATTTATAGATTATGGAAGGGCCACGACCGCTGGAGCGTTTCTTGTCTCATGTATAGATTATGGAAGTGCCACGACTGCTAGAGCGCTTCTTGTCTCTTGTATAGATTATGGAAGTGCCACGACCGCTGGTGCGCTTCTCGTCTCATGTATAGATTATGGAAGTGCCACAACCGCTGAAGTGATTCTTGTCTCATGTACAGATCATGGAAAGGCCACGACCGGTGGTGCGCTTCTTGTCTCATGTATAGATTATGGAAGGGCCACGACCGCTGGAGCGTTTCTTGTCTCATGTATAGATTATGGAATGTATAGATTATGGAAGTGCCACGACCGCTAGAGCGCTTCTTGTCTCATGTATAGATTATGGAAGTGCCACGACCGCTGGAGTGCTTCTTGTCTCATGTGTAGATTATGGAAGTGCCACGACCGCTGGAGCGCTTCTTGTCTCATGTATAAATTATGGAAGTGCCACGACCGCTAGAGCGCTTTTTGTCTCATGTATAGATTATAGAAGTGCCACGACTGCTGGAGCGTTTCTTGTCTCATGTAAAGATTATGGAAGTGCCTTGGTGCTGCAGATTGCCTCCAATTACTTCTGAAATGGCTGCAATAATAGTTACCGGCACTCCGTAAAGAGCAGATATCACAGCAACTCTTAATGAGCTACATTAGAACCTGGTAACCGCCAGACTCAAACCTAATGGTGGCACTGAAACAACAGTAGGAGTCAAAACGAATAGCACTAAAGCGGCACCGTGAGCCAAAACTAATGGCTGCGCTAAGCGGCACTGTGAGCCAAAACTAATGGCTGCGCAAAGCGGCACTGTGAGCCAAAACTAATGGCTGCACTAAGCAGCACTGTGAGCCAAAACTAACGGCTGCACTAAGCAGCACTGTGAGCCAAAACTAATGGCTGCACTAAGCGGCACTGTGAGCCAAAACTATTGGCTGCGCTAAGCGGCACTGTGAGCCAAAACTAATGGCTGCGCAAAGCGGCACTGTGATCCAAAACTAATGGCTGCGCTAAGCGGCACTGTGAGCCAAAACTAATGGCTGCACTAAGCGGCACTGTGAGCCAAAGCTAATGGCTGTGCTAAGCGGCACTGTGAGCCAAAACTAATGGCTGCGCTAAGCAGCACTATGAGCCAAAACTAATGGTTGCACTAAGCGGCACTGTGAGCCAAAACTAATGGCTGCGCTAAGCGGCACTATGAGCCAAAACTAATGGCTGCACTAAGCGGCACTGTGAGCAAAAACTAATGGCTGCGCTATGCGGCACTATGAGCCAAAATTAATGGCTGCGCTAAGCGGCACTGTGAGCCAAAACTAAGGGCTGCGCTAAGCGGCACTATGAGCCAAAACTAATGGCTGCGCTAAGCGGCACTGTGAGCCAAAACTAATGGCTGTGCTAAGTGGCACTGTGAGCCAAAACTAATGGCTGCGCTCGCAGCACTATGAGCCAAAACTAATGGCTGTGCTAAGCGGCACTGTGAGCCAAAACTAATGGCTGCGCTAAGCAGCACTGTGAGCCAAAACTAATGGCTGCGCTAAGCGGCAATGTGAGCCAAAACGAATGGAGGTACTAAAATGGCAATATGTGCCAAAACCAATGTTGGCACTTTGGGCACTTTGAAACACAATTTCTTGATGTATAAGCGCCTTACAAATGCACAATAAATAAATAAAAATAAATGCAACCAAATGAGCAAAAAACAACGGCACTAAAGTGACTCCATGAGACAGAAGTAAGGATTGTGCTAAAGTGACACTCTGAGCCAAAATGAATGGCGCTGAAGCGACGATATGGGCCTCATCACGACTTGGGCAGTAAACGTGGCGGATTATCCGCCGGACCTAAATTGCGCTAACGCCAAGGCACCCGGCGGATAATCCACAAAATCACGACTAATTGTGCACGCGCCCCGGCCCAAGGCGTTAGCGAGATTAGCGCGAACCCTTAAATCCGGCGCACTGTGCGCTACCGTCACGTCGCGCTAATAGCGTGCGCTCTGAGCGCGCGCTTATAGCGCGCAGGAAACGCGTCACCGCCGGAACGGGAAATGAAGCAGCGGCCATTTTGGAAATCACAATCCGTCGGATATCTCAGGCACTGGAAGCCATCCACTTGATTCGAAGGCAGAAAATGAGTCAGGAGCGCATCAGGGGCAAGTCTGCCATGGACAGGGTCAGAAAACCCAAGTTTAGCGACCAAGAACTTGAGGTCCTTGTGGATGAGGCACTGACTCACCATCACGAGCTGCAGCAGCGTAAAACAAGCGCACTGCACAGAGGCCAAATCTGGAAAAGTGTTGCACAAAGGGTCAGTGCAGTTGACCGCGTGCCCCGTGATGGGGAAGACTGCCGCAAGCGGCTAAATGACCTGCGGGTTCGAGTGAGAGGCATCCTGCCCCAGCACAGGAGTGCAAGCAGGGCCACAGGAGGAGGCCCACCACCCCCCCTCCCGACCTCACACTATGGGAGGAGAAACTGACGGGCCTCATTGATGTCGGGACCATTGAGGGCATCAGTGGAGCGGAGGCAGGGACTGGCATTGATCCAACGGCAGGTGAGTGCCATCCCCGAATACATGCATATGAATGAGAGTGAAGAGATGTGTCTGAGGCACTGCATACACCCGTAAGTGAGGGCCACATCCCTAGAACGTCAGTGCTGCCTAGACGACCCTGTACGTGCAGTGCATGAATGACAGGGGCAGGGGATAGACTCCCATAGCCATAGGACAGCTACGTAGAGTGGTACTGTGCATCAACACAACCACAAAAGCCTAAGCGCAGTCCACCCCAACCACGCTTTCCCATGCAGTGTCCCTTCATGCACATCCACAACAAGCACCACATGTTGACTGAACAGAATGCAAGTTGATTGTCACTGTCTTCATTCACACTTGTTGTCATGACCTGCATCACACAAATGGATGTAGCATTGTACTCAAACCACCCCCTATGTACCCCACAGGCACACGTTGATCCCAAGAGGCCGTTGATGCTGACGATGAGGCCACACCGGCAATGTGCCCACTACACTGTGCCTCCACCAGCACCACCCCCCCCCAAGAGGCCGCACCCACGGGAGCGAACACTGGGGAACACCCACCTCACCCCGACTCAGCCCCGCCAGACAGCAGCGGCAGCCACATGGCCGCAGGGAGGCTACCGGCAGCTCACCGGAAGCCAACATCCAGAGCCCCGACGCTGAGGGAGAGAGGCCGGAATCGCAGCCCGATATGGGAGTAACATCTCCACGTGGGCATCATGCCACCGCAGTACACACCCACAGCAGCAGTGATGGGGAAGGGGCATCAACACCCCATGGAAGTCCAAGCACAGGCAGACAGCAGGCAGGGAGTCGGCATGTGGCTGTGCGTCACTGCAGCACACCCCAGCCCGATGTGGACAGCCCGTCGTATGGGATCCCAGAGAGCCATCGTTCAGAGCCAGGAAGCCCAGTCCAGTCAGGTGGCATGCCACCATGCAGCCTCCCCCCACCCGACAGCGCCCAATTCGCGGTCCACCACCTGACGCGCCAGGAGAGGGCCTTGTCACTGGGGCAGCAGTCATGAGCCGGCTGGACATAATAGAAGCTAAACAGGCCCGGGTGGAAGCAATGGCCAAAGTCCAGAGACGGCACATTAAGGCCGTGAGCAATTCGATTAGGCATGGGTGCAAGTACATTGCCCGGGACAATGCACGCACACGCCATGTCGTGCAACAATGCACTGCTGCCCTCACAGGCTTTGGCCAGAGGGTCCGTGAATTAACAGAGGCTGTGTGTGCACTAGCAGAACAACAACGCGAGGCAAATGCCCTCATGTGCCAGCACATGATGGCCAGCGCTTCCGTGCCCTCAACTTCACCCACACCAACAGAGGGTTCACTGGATCCATCTCCAAGGCGCTGGTCCTTGCGCCACCTGAGGGCACACACACCGGAGGGTCCTGGGAGAGGGAAGCGCCCGCGCCCATCATAGCGGTGCATGGCATCATTGGTGTGGGCCTGATCAGGCAACAGTTTCGAAATACGACATTCTACATTTTAAGAATGGTTTAACTTTGAACGGCGGTAACCACCCCCCTTGTTATACTGATCAGGCAACAGCACAGTTGGGGGTTGTACACTGGGGGGAGGGGGGATTGTTGGGTGCTCACTGGGGGGAGGGGGGATTGTTGGATGCTCACTGGGGGGAGGGGGGATTGTTGGGTGCTCACTGGGGGGAGGGGGGATTGTTGGATGCTCACTGGGGGGAGGGGTGATTGTTGGGTGCTCACTGGGGGGAGGGGGGATTGTTGGATGCTCACTGGGGGAGGGGTGATTGTTGGGTGTTCACTGGGGGGAGGGGGGATTGTTGGATGCTCACTGGGGGGAGGGGTGATTGTTGGGTCTTCACTGGGGGGAGGGGGGATTGTTTGAGGGAAAATAAATCACGTTACAAAAATCACAATGCATGGACAGTAGTGATTGTTACAAATGCAATTTGATGTAGAAGTCACCATTTACCTATTACCCATTTCGAAAAGAATCCATCAATCAATCCCTGTCTGGCCAACCTCCCTTCCCTCAGGCCCAACCCTTTGTGCATGTGCAACACCTTCTGGCACTTCATCGCCCTCACCACCATCCTCAGGTGGCTGCACATGAGCATCTGGGGGCAGTGGCACATTTCTGCGACAACAGATGTTGTGCAGCCAGGCACATGTCAGTAAGATTTCACAACTTCTTCTGGCGCATGCATCATAGCACCTCCCGTGCGGTCGAGGCACCGGGAGCGTGCCTTCAAAAGTCCAAATGCCCTCTCCACGCAGATCCCTGTACGGGCATGGCCAAGGTTGTATGCCCGCACCACAGCCGTGTGTGGGTGACGCACAGGGGTAAAGAGCCACGTGTACTGGGGATATCCAGATTCATCTGTAGGGGAGAGAAAGCCGGTATGGGGACAAGGAAAGTCCAGTGGGTGTACAGAGCCCTGTCATCAGTGTCATTTTGCCATATTTGGCATTTGGCCTATAACATTGTGGAGTGTGCTGTCCTACGGGCACAATTGAATCAATGGGGTAGTCTCCACTTGGTACGGCTATGTTTTGATATGTAACAGTACTCATTCACATGTCGCAGGATGAGGGGGCCCTTCCATCTACTTCTGCTTGACAGAAGTGGCTGCCTCATGTGTCATTGCTAATCCATTGGCCTACAGTTGCATTTGCTGCTCTTCACTATTCTGTACTGTTCTCCATGCATTCCCATGGCCATTTTGGGGACAGTGTCTGTGGGATGTGCATTGTCATTACTCGGCCTACTTATGTGTGGAGCATTCGTGGATGTGCCAGCTCATGGTTTGGTATTTCATTGCTGTCGGATGGCCAGGCTGGGATATCTGTACTGTGTCAGTGTTGGGAGCCATGGTGCTACTCACACAGGAGGCCTTGTTGTGGTGGGACTTCCATATGTCACTGTGCCGCCACATGTCTGACATCCTGCATGGGTGTGTTCTGCTGTGTTGGACATGTCCAAGGTTCATTGTGCAAGGTGCTTGAATGTGTATGCTGATGTGATGGTGCTGACTATTGGGAATGATGGATTCTGTGACAGGCACCATCAGTTGTGGATTGACATGCTTTGTGGTATACATTTGTACTCACCCAGTAGCCATGTGTTTTGGCCTCGGTGCCTTTCCATGTACACTGGCAGGGTATTGTTGTGCAGGACCATGGAGTCGTGGGTGGATCCTGGGTAGCGGGCACAGCAGTGGCTGAAGGTGAGGTCAGGGCCACATGTCACCTGCACGTTGAGGGAATGGTACTGTTTCCGGTTTCTGTAGGCAGCCTCATGTGCCTGGGGTGGTACAAGTTCCACATGTGTGCAGTCCAGGGCTTCTATTACATTCGGTACTTGGCCATTGGCATAGGATTGACCCTTTAGATGGTGCACCTGTGCCTGTGTGGCTGGCAATGCAATGTTTTCGTTCACATGATTCAACAGTGCATCAAGCACCTGTGCCAGCATGGCACTGAATGTGGACTGGGCCATTCCATGCATCATGGCAACGGTATGTTGGTAGCTGCCAGTCCCAAGTAAGAGAAGCACAGACACGAGCTTCACTAGGGGAGGTACTGCCGTGCTGGTGGCTATGCGGCTGCATATGTCACCCTGGATTGTGTCCAGCAACTGGGTGATGGTTGCCCTGTCCAGCCGATATTCTGTCACCAACTGACCATCAGTTAGGGCCCAGGGTGTTGGCCTGACCCTGGGGATGGCTGGCCGCCTTGCTGGTGCTTCTCTCCTCCTCCTTATCCTCATCCCCACTGCCTCCTGCACTCCCAGGGACCTGGCCTGGTTGACTGGCCTCTGTAGCTCCAGGCACAGCAGGTAGAAGTCGACATCAAGGCTCCCGGCTCCAAATGGCAGCATGGTGTTGGGGAGGGGGTGTTGTGCATGGGTGGGTCCTTTGTAGGCCTCTGGATTGCATTGCTTACACCTGGGCCCTCATTGCTGTCTCCTCCCTGCTGCTCCTGCTGGTGTAATGGATTTGGGGGGAGGTGTTGTGCATGGGTGGCTCCTTTGTAGGCCTCTAGATTGCATTGCTTACACCTGGGCCCTCATTGCTGTTTCCTCCCTGCTGCTCCTGCTGGTGTAATGGTGTTGGGGGGGAGGTGTTGTGCATGGGTGGCTCCTTTGTAGGCCTCTAGATTGCATTGCTTACACCTGGGCCCTCATTGCTGTCTCCTCCCTGCTGCTCCTGCTGGTGTAATGGTGTTGGGGGGGAGGTGTTGTGCATGGGTGGCTCCTTTGTAGGCCTCTAGATTGCATTGCTTACACCTGGGCCCTCATTGCTGTCTCCTCCCTGCTGCTCCTGCTGGTGTAATGGTGTTGGGGAGGGTGTGCTGTGCATGGGTGGGTCCTTTGTAGGTCTCAGATGTGCATTGGTTTCCCTGGGCACTTTTTGCTGTCTCCTACCTGCTCCTGCTGGTGTAATGGTGTTGGGGAGGGTGTGTTGTGCATGGGTGGGTCCTGTGTAGGCCTCTGATGTGCATTGGTTTCACCTGCGCCCTCATTGCTGTCTCCTCCCTGCTCCTGCTGGTGTAATGGGGTTGGGGGGGGGGTGTTGTGCATGGGTGGGTCCTTTGTAGGCCTCTGATATGCATTGGTATCTCCTGGGCCCTTATTGCTGTCTCCTCCCTGCTCCTGCTGGTGTAATGGTGTTGGGGAGGGTGTGTTTTGCATGGGTGGGTGCTTTGTAGGCCTCTGATTTGCATTGGTTCCACCTGGGCCCTTATTGCGGTCTCCTCCCTGCTCCTGCTGGTGTTATGGTGTTGGGGAGGGTGTGCTGTGCATGGGTGGGTCCTTTGTAGGCGTCAGATTTGCATTGGTCTCACCTGGGCCCTTATTGCTGTCTCCTCCCTGCTCCTACTGGTGTAATGGTGTTGGGGAGGGTGTGTTGTGCATGGGTGGCTCCTTTGTAGGCCTCTGATTTGCATTGGTCTCACCTGGGCCCTTATTGCTGTCTCCTCCCTGCTCCTACTGGTGTAATGGTGTTGGGGAGGGTGTGTTGTGCATGGGTGGGTCCTTTGTAGGCCTCTGATTTGCATTGGTTTCACCTGGGCCCTTATTGCTGTCTCCTCCCTGCTCCTGCTGGTGTAATGGTGTTGGGGAGGGTGTGTTGTGCATGGGTGGATCCTTTGTAGGCCTCTGATTTGCATCTGTTCCACCAGGGCCCTTATTGCTGTCTCCTCCCTGCTCCTGCTGGTGTATTGGTGTTGGGGAGGGTGTGTTGTGCATGGGTGGGTCCTTTGTGGGCCTCTGATTTGCATTGGTTCCACCTGGGTCCTTATTGCTGTCTCCTCCCTGCTCCTGCTGGTGTAATGGTGTTGGGGAGGGTGTGTTGTGCATGGGTGGGTCCTTTGTAGCGCTCTGATTTGCAGTGGGTCCACCTGGGCCCTTATTGCTGTCTCCTCCCTGCTCCTGCTGGTGTTATGGTGTTGGGGAGGGTGTGTTTTGCATGGGTGGGTCCTTTGTAGGCCTCTGATTTGCATTGGTTCCACCTGGGCCCTTATTGCGGTCTCCTCCCTGCTCCTGCTGGTGTTATGGTGTTGGGGAGGGTGTGTTGTGCATGGTTGGATCCTTTGTAGGCCTTTGATTTGCATCTGTTCCACCAGGGCCCTTATTGCTGTCTCCTCCCTGCTCCTGCTGGTGTAATGGTGTTGGGGAGGGTGTGCTGTGCATGGGTGGCTCCTTTGTAGGCCTCTGATTTGCATTGGTCTCACCTGGGCCCTTATTGCTGTCTCCTCCCTGCTCCTGCTGGTGTAATGGTGTTGGGGAGGGTGTGTTGTGCATGGGTGGGTCATTTGTAAGCCTCTAGATTGCATTGCTTACACCTGGGCCCTCATTGCTGTCTCCTCCCTGCTGCTCCTGCTGGTGTAATGGCGTTGGGGGGTGGGGGGGTGTTGTGCATGGGTGGCTCCTTTGTAGGCCTCTAATTTGCGGGTCCACCTGGGTCTTTATTGCTGTCTACTCCCTGCTCCTGCTGGTGTAATGGTGTTGGGGAGAGTGAGTTGTGCATGGGTGGGTCCTTTGTAGGCCTCTAGATTGCATTGCTTACACCTGGGCTCTCATTGCTGTGGCTTGTGTACTGTTACCTCCAGCTTTTTGCTGGAGGTATTTTCGGCGGATTTTCCGCCGCTTTTATGGCGCTAATAGCGCTTACGCCGGACTCCTGATCGATGATGTTTTAGCGCTAAAGGTTCCTGGTGCTCTTGTGGCCGGCGCTTGTACAGCCGGCTGTCCTTGCGCCGGCTGTTATTGCGCCGGAGGTATTTGGAGTCATGATCTGACGGACCCTTAAAATCGGCGCTATGAGCGCTACCGCCGATTTTAAGGGTTACCGCCCAGGTCATGATGAGGCTTGACTTCAACACCCACCTCGACTCCCTTGAATCATTCACCTCTCAGTTCCCTGTCCTCCGTGATTCCTCTCTCTCTCTCTCTCTCTCTCTCTCTTCTCTCTCTCTCTCTCTATATATATATACATTCTCCCTTCTGGCCTGACCCACTCTGCTAGCCACACCGTGGGTGCCCTCATTTTAAATTACATTTCTGTCTCTAATGTGTTCACCACCCCCCTCTCTAAGTCTGATCACCCTCTATGCTCTTCCTACCTTGGACCCCTTGGCCCTCTATCCAAGCCACCCCCAGCACTGCCAGCCTCCAGTGCCGTCATCCGACCTATCAAGCTAGTGCCAGTCGCTGCTCTTGCCTCCACCTTCATCCCCCCACCCTACCTCTGACTCTCTCTCTGACTCTGTCCTTGCTAACCTGCACCTCTCCAACACCCTTGACATCCCTGCTCCTGCTCCTGCCATGAGGATCTGCCTAAAACATGCCTCCAAGAACAGCAGCTGGTACGACTCCGATCTAGCACCTCTGTAATGCAAGTGCAGAGTTGATGAGCGGAAGTGGGAGACCTTGAGCTTACCCTCGGACAAACTGCCACCTGCTCCAAAGGTAATATTGCTTCTCTATTTGCTCCAAGAAGCGAGTCCACATCCAAGCCCGCATCTCTGGAACCACTAACAACGCAGCTGAATTTTTTAAAATCTCCAAGGAACTCGCCAATCCAGCTGCAGTCTCCACATCTCCCCTCCCAGGCTTTCTGCACCGCTTTGGCCTCCCATTTCACTTCAAAAACTCAGGACATCCTTTCCTCACTCTCTTCCACCCCATCTCCACTTCCAAGCTCATCCCCAGCCTCCCTTGGCTCCTTCTCCTCCCAACCCCTTCACTCTCGTCCCTCCTGCACATAGAACCAGATGAACTTTCTGAAGTGGTCAGCTCTATGAAGGACTCCTCCAAACAAGTGCTGCCCTGCTCCTCCAGAACCATTAAGGACAACATCTCTTCTCTCAACCCAGCATGGCCCAATTCTGTAACCACTTCTTTGCCACTGGCTCTTTCCCGCTATCCCTCAAGCACTCCCTTGTGCACCCTCTCTTAAAAAAGCTGTCTGCTGACCCCTCCTGCCCAGCTAACGCCCCATTTCCACTACACCCTTCTGGGCTAAACTCTTGGAGAGGTTGGTCCTCACCCAACTAACCCTCCAAACTGATCTTGTTGGTTGCCTTCATGACCCTCAATCTGGATTCCGGGCATCTAGAGGTACGGAAACTGCTATCCTAAAAACCTGCGAAAACATGCTTGCAAACCTCGATTCCAACCCTCCCGCTCTTCTCATTCTCCTTGATCTCTCCTCTGCTTTTGATATGGTCAACCATTCCATCCTCATAAAACGACTCTGCAACACCCTTGTCATCAATGACCGGGCACTGGATTGGCTGACATGTTTCCTCACGAAACACCCCTCCCAATTACAACTGTGCCCTTTTTCTTCCTCCACCTCACTCTCCACCTGTGCCATCCCCCAGGGCTCTATCCCGTCGCATTGGCTCTTCAATATCTATCTTGCCCCTCTCGTTGACCTAATTTCCTCCTTCTCTCCCCATTTCCAGGGTTATGCTGATGACACACAGCTTCCCTCTACTACTTCCTCTTCCTCTTCTCTCATTCCTGACTGTCTGTCCGCCATTCAGGCATGGTGTGCAGCTAGCAATCTCTGTCTTAATGCCAGTAAGACAGAGATCCTTCCCATTGGGACGCCTGTGCCCTCTTTTCCTCCTACCCTCTGGCCACTCTCTTTGGGCCCTCTACCCGCACCATCTTGTGAGGCCAAAAACATCAGAGTCATCTTGGATTCCACTCTCTCCTTCACCCCTCACATCATGGAACTTACCAAGAAGTCCCACTTCCAGCTCCTCCTCCTCAGAGGCATTCTTCCTTTTCTTACCTTGCCCCAGACGCTCACTGTCTCCAGAGCTCTGGTCCTCTCCAGGCTGGACTGCTGCAACAGCCTCTTCCTCATTCTGCCTCTTTCCTCCCTAATAATCCAGAATTGGGCTGCAAGACGTATCCTTGCCTCAAGCCCAGGGACTCTATCCCTCCAGCTCTAAAGTCTCTCCACTGGCTCCCAGTGGCTGCAAGGATCCAATTCAAGGCCCTCTGCATCGCCCACAAAGCCTTCTGGGGCCTGGGACCCTGCTACATCCAACTTTCCTCCTCTAAATACCTCCCTGCTAGAGCCCTACGCTCGCCTCACTCACCTCTTTGACTGTCCAATGCTTCTCTAAGCAGAGAGTGGGGGTGTGGCAGGGCTCTCTCTATTCAGCCCGCGCCTTCCTCTGGAACGGCCTCCCTGCCCCTCTCAGAGTCTACTTCTTTCCCTCTTTCCCTTCCCTGCTGATCACCCCACTGCCGCTGTGACTGGGGGCCTGATCCTCATGGATCTCACAGGATTCCAGGCCCTTCTTCCCAGTCGATACCAGCACCTCCTCACCCGCACTGCACTCCCCTGCGGGAGCCTGCTTGGCGGCTCTGCATCCCACCCGGGGGAGCTGCCTGCACTTGCACTTAGCCTGAGGATCTCCTCTCAGGCTCCCCTTAGCACTTCCCTCCCCCCCACTCCCCCCCTCTCCCCCCGGCACTTGGCCACTCCTCTGCTCCCCCCTCCTCCATAACTGTCTCCTGCACTTCTCCCCCCTGCAATTGCACGGCTGAATCCCACAAGGCCCAGTGGGACCATGACTGTATTTAACTGTTTTTGTCGTTGTTATTTTCCACCTGTCCCCTTTCCCATTTAGCCTTGTGGTGTTGGAAACACTATTCAGTTTTATAATGCACCCAACAAATGCTCCGTAAATAAATATGAGACAAAACTAAGGGCCCTAAAGTGACACTAAGAGCCAAAACTAATGGCGAAGCTGGAGACACTGCCAGCCAGCACGGCGGGTTTGAAGGGCCACTATGCGCCAGACCAAAATGTGATCCTAACACCACCACCTCTGAGATAAAACTAAAGGCGGATATTAACAGATAATATGGGGGCGGCGCTACAGTGACTCCTGTGTGCCAGAAGTCTGGGAACTCTACCGCGGCCCCATGAGATACTTGTGAGACCCCGCAAGCCAGTCTAGCCATAGGCTTTGCTTCCACAGTCCCGTGAACGCTCTCTATCAAACTGCGGAGCTTGAGTCCAGTGAGGCAAATAATGGACGATGGCTGGATAGCTGCGTGGGATAATGCACGTGCTGCAGAGATCTGTGTTTCACCTGCTGACTTAGCGTTTCGGTCTCCTGAGGTAGCTAGGGGGACTTTTTTGGGACCTCGTGGTAGCACCTGCTGTGTACAGTGCTTTGACTCGGGAAGCAGGGCTCTAGGCCCCGCGTGATTGGCATGGCGAGGGGCTTGCCGGCCGTGCCAGACTGGCACATGTGTGGAGGGATGACGGAAAGGCAGCATGTGTTGGCCCGGGTGTAACCGGACCCGTGTACCCCCCGCGGCCCCAGAATGGGACGGAAGCACACGTGACCAGGCGCTCCTCCAGTTTGACAGCGGTGTCGAGAAGTTCTTTTTTGGGTCCCGGAGACCACAGAGAGCGCAGACAGGGCAGGTGGGGTGGTCCAGAAAGTGGGCAAGGAAGCAGAGAGGGCAGGCGAGAAGGCCAAGAGAGTGGGCACCGAAGAGACCAAGAGGACAGGAAACGCTTGAACCAACGCCATGTCTACTGGGCACAGCAGCAGGGGGCGCGCCGCCGCCGCCACCACTAAAGAATCGGGGGACCCCAAGAAGGTAGGACGCCCCCCTCCTACCTGAGGGATGCCATGCCAAAGGGTGGACTGTGCCAGGTCCTCCCCCACCCACACCTCTGACACCCCTTGCCTCGAGGCCTCGGGCCCTACAATGAGTAGGTTTTACCAGCACGGGAGGGGGTGGCAAGATTCATTCAAGACTTTACAAGGAAGCAGGCGCGTGGGATCGCTTCTAGGCACTTCTGGATGAGGGAGCAATATATCTGTTCCCCTGCCCCCTCCTGCGATATGATACCTCGATCTACTCCTGCAATACCTCGCCCCCTTCTCTCCCTCGCCATCCCCGCACCTCACTGCCCCTACCCACCTCATTCTGTCACCAGCTTGCACCCCTCCCTCGCTATTTGCACTTATATGTGTGCGCCTCACTGCACCCCTGCAATGCACCGCCCCCCCCCCCCAGTCCCTCCACGTGGCCACCTCATCCTGCTTTCCTTCCTATTTGAGCCTTGTTCTGGCTCTTCTTCGCCTCCCCAGTATTTGCACCCAGTGCCGCCTTCTCGGCCCCCCATTAACATCCTTGCTTGCCTCCTTTTCAGGCCAACCCCCTGCTGGGCCTCCGCTGGCGGCGACTCGAAGAGCCCCTGGGGTTCATCAAAGTGCTGGAATGGGTGAGTACAACTGGGGGCCCGTGTGCTAGAGAAGCCTGGGCGAAGGGCTGGGGGGGCCACTGGGGTCAGGGAAGGGCAGGAGGGGGCCTTGGGATCAGGGGGGCCTGGGCGAGGGGTTGGAGGGGGCCTTGGGATCAGGGGGGCCTGGGTGAGGGGCTGGAGGAGCCCTTGGGTCAAGAGAGGGACAGGAGGAGCCCTTGGGGCCAGGGAGGCCTGGGTGAGGGGAGGAGGAGCCCCTGGTGTCAGGGAGGGGCAGGAGGGGGCCTCGGGATCAGGGAGGCCTAGTTGGGGGGCTGAAGGAGCCCTTGGGGTACGGGAGGCCTGTCTGAGGGGCTGGGGGAGCCCTTGGGGCCGGGAGGCCTGGGTGAGGGTCTGGAGGAGCCATTAGGTTCAGAGAGGGGCAGGAGGGGGCCTTTGGGGTCTTGGGGGCCTGGGTGAGGGGCTGGGGGAGTCCATGGGGTCAGGGGGCCTGGGTGAGGGGCTGGAGGAGCCCTTGGGATCAGGGGGGCCTCGGTGAGGGGCTGCAGGAGCCCTTGAGGTCAGGGAGGCCTGAGTGAGGGAGGAGCCATTGGGGTCAGTGAGGGGCTGGAGGAGCCCTTGGGGTCCGGGAGGCCTGGGTGAGGGGCTGGAGAAGCCCTTGGGGCCGGGAGGCCTGGTTGGGGAGCTGGAGGAGCCCTTGGGGCCAGGGAGGCCTGGGCGAGGAGCAGTGGGATTCAGGGAGGTCTGGGTGAGGAGCCGTGGGATCCAGGGAGGTCTGGGTGAGGAGCCCTTGAGGTCAGGGAGGCCTGAGTGAGGGAGGAGCCATTGGGGTCAGGGAGGGGCTGGAGGGGGCCTTGGGATCAGGGGGCCCTGGGTGAGGGGCTGGAGGAGCCCCGGGGGTCAGGGAGGGGCAGGAGGGGGCCTCGGGATCAGGGAGGCCTGGTTGGGGGGCTGGAGGAGCCCTTGGATCAGGGAGGGGCAGGAGAGGGCGTTGGGTCGGGGAGGCCTGGGTGATGAACTTGAGGAGCCCTTGGGGTCAGGGAGGCCTGGTTGGGGGGCTGGAGGAGCCCTTGGGGTCCGGGAGGCCTGGGTGAGGGGCTGGAGGAGCCCTTGGGGCCGGGAGGCCTGGTTGGGGAGCTGGAGGAGCCCTTGGGGCCACGGAGGCCTGGGCGAGGAGCCGTGGGATCCAGGGAGGTCTGGGTGAGGAGCCCTTGAGGTCAGGGAGGCCTGAGTGAGGGAGGAGCCATTGGCGTCAGGGAGGGGCTGGAGGGGGCCTTGGGATCAGGGGGCCCCGGGTGAGGGGCTGGAGGAGCCCCTGGGGTCAGGGAGGGGCAGGAGGGGGCCTCGGGATCAGGGAGGCCTGGTTGGGGGGCTGGAGGAGCCCTTGGATCAGGGAGGGGCAGGAGAGGGCGTTGGGGTCGGGGAGGCCTGGGTGATGAACTTGAGGAGCCCTTGGGGTCAGGGAGGCCTGGTTGGGGGGCTGGAGGAGCCCTTGGGGTCCGGGAGGCCTGGGTGAGGGGCTGGAGGAGCCCTTGGGGCCGGGAGGCCTGGTTGGGGAGCTGGAGGAGCCCTTGGGGCCACGGAGGCCTGGGCGAGGAGCCGTGGGATCCAGGGAGGTCTGGGTGGGCTCCAGGAGAGGATGGGAGCAGCGAGTTGGTCTATTTCGGTCCCAGCCGAGTGACACTTCTGAATAGATATGCGGCGCTGGCAGAAGGTGTAGGAAGAAAGGGAGGGGGAGGGTGAGGATAGGAGGGGGGGGGGGTCGGTGCAGCGCAAAGGAGACACGTGGGACCCAGCATTCCAATGCAAGGGTCCTTTTGGGGCGAACGGGGTGAGATACCCCAGTGAGAAGCGAGAGCTCATACCCGGGGGTGAGAGACCCCACTGAGGGGCAAGAGCTCATACCCGTAGTGAGGACCCCACCGAGGGGCAAGAGCTCATACCCGGGGTTGAGAGACCCCACTGAGGGGTGAAGGCCCATAACAGGGGGTGAGAGACCCCGCTGAGGGGTGAGAGCTCATACCTGGGGGTGAGAGACCCCACCGAGGGGCGAGAGTTCATACCCGGGGTGAGGACCTCACTGAGGGGCAAGAGCTCATACCCAAGGGTGAGAGGGCATACCCGGGTGTGAGAGACCCCACTGAGGGGCAAGAGCGCATACCTGGGGGTGAGAGACCCCACTGAGGGGCGAGAGCTCATACCCGGGGTGAGGACCCCACCGTCGGGCAAGAGCTCATACCCGGGGTTGAGAGACACCACTGAGGGGTGAAGGCCCATAACAGGACAGGATGGGAGAGACCCCGCTGAGTGCCAGGGAGCCCATACGAGTGAGGGGTGAATGGCGACGGACTACACTGGAGCATGTTACACCCTACAGGGGTATTGGGGGGGGGGCAAAGGCATGCACTGGGGTGTAAGAAGTTGTACTGAGGGGTGATGCGTCTTGCCACAGCACGGAAAACGATATCACACCTCGGGGGGCATGTGTGCCCGTCCTGCCCGCGCTGTCCTCTCCTGCACTGGCAAGAGGGCCTGGCATTTAACCGCACCGGCATGGCCCTTAATGTTTGGGGGGGGGGGGGCACTCTTCAGGTTTCACCGTTGGGAGAGGAATTTAGGGTCCGGTGTCACCTTCCAATAGCCGGGATACTTCCCATACCAGGGGGGCTCGAGCACTCGCCCAGGGCGCGCGCGCGCGCGCGCGCACACACCCCCCCCCCCCCAGAGCAGTGCCCACTGAGCACGCACTCTGAGCACTCACTCACTGCTCAGGGCACACCCCACCGAGCACACACAAACACACAGTGCTCAGAGCAGTGACCACTGAGAAAGCACTCTGAGCACTCACTCGCTGCTCAGGGCACAGCCCACCGAGCACACACACACACCGTGCTGAGAGAAGTGCCCACTGAGCAGGCACTGTGAGCACTCACTCGCTGCTCAGGGCACAGCCCACCAAGCACACACACACACACACACACACACACAGTGCTGAGAGCAGTGCCCGCTGAGCACGCACTCTGAGCACTCACTCGCTGCTCAGGGCACAGCCCACCGAGCACACACGCACACAGAGTGCTGAGAGCAGTGCCCACTGAGCACGCACTCTGAGCACTGGGCACAGCCCACCGAGCACACACGCACACAGTGCTGAGAGCAGTGCCCACTGAGCACGCACTCTGAGAACTCACTCGCTGCTCAGCGCACAGCCCACCGAGCACACACACACAGTGCTGAGAGAAGTGCCCACTGAGTAGGCACTCTGAGCACTCACTCGCTGCTCAGGGCACAGCCCACCGAGGACACACACACAGTGCTGAGAGCAGTGCCCACTGAACACACACTCTGAGCACTCACTCGCTGCCCAGGGCACAGCCCACCGAGCACACAC